>NW_026782129.1:1857500-2248113 GCF_031769215.1 Ylistrum balloti | reverse complement strand
TATTTTAAGCCCGTAATTACCGGCATGACGATGCAGTGTTGATGCAAATAGACGCCTTCAGAAATAGTTCCGGGCCAAGGAAAAACGGACCAATGACAACAAAATTGAAACAGTAACTTTATTAACAACAATAAATTGACATTCCTTGTCAAATAAAGCATATATCAAAACTAGATATACATATATCCATTATCAAAAGCCATCACTCCACAACTATTTTTTTTATTTAAAACGAAGTCAGAAACACTTGCATATTTATATGTAGCCACAATGGCTTGTCTAGATAATTAAGATAATAAAAATAATTTCGAAAAGTCCCTGTGATTTTGCTACTTCTGGTTATTAATTTTGTAAATATGCTTTTTTTTCTCACATGATGTACAAAACATTGCCCCATTAGGATATTCTGACAAGGTGAAGTTAACGACGCCATCAAAAGACCATGGCTGCAATAGTAATAATGGTATTGACTTATCTGCAAATAAATTGGCAACCATACAACTTAATGCTAGAATCACTGTAATTCCTCCACCAGTATGAGTGATTTACATTATTCTGATAGTGTAACAAACAAGCTCTGTCCCGTCAGTTTATCCTAATAGGGATCTATGAAGGTATAATGGAATGCTGACAATATTCATATATTGAACAATCATTTTAATTTGTCACACGGAAAAAAAAAAAAAAAAAAACAAGAGCCTGTTTCAGGTCACGAAATACGCCTGTGATTTTGTCTGACTATCACCTACACTATTTATGCTGTATATAATATATTGCATTTGTTTCAATGGTAATTGCGTAATACTTTGCAAAGTTATTGCACCGACATTGAAAAGGTTACAGACATTAATGGGCCGTAACTCTAAAAGTTGTGGATCAAAAATCATGGAAATCAAACTCAATCTAGCTTTGATTGCACTTAAGCTTGCAATGAAAGTTAAAAGAAATCTGTTAAGGCTTAATAAATTGCAAAATCGCTGGGACATTGAAATGTTTACGAACAGAGGGACATACGGACGGAAGATGGACGGATGGAAGACGAGAATACCATAATATGTCCTGTCATTTGACGGATGTATAAAATACATAAATATCAAACAAAAAAAAGAAGTAAATAAATGTAAAGATCATAAATCTAAAATAATAAGCAAAATCACTTGAGGTACGCATATTGTGCATAAAAATACATTGAAAAATTAATTTAAGATTAGAAACAAGAGGCCCATGGGCCTTATCGGTCACCTTAGAATCAATCACTTCACAAGCAATGGTAAGAACTGACAGTATTTCTGATATTGATTTACATTTATTATTAACAGCTAATAGTTGTCTGCTGTTTAAAGAATTATAAAAAAAATCATCACATGTTTTGTTTTTTATTTGTCTATTTCATTATATCTAGGAACATTTATCTTATAGTGATATAGTGACAGCTGTCAGTTGCTCACTTATTATGAGTCCATACTAGTTTATGGAGAAATTACTGAAATTAGCATGTCTATGTGTGCTTGATGATGAAGATAATGATGTTGACTGTGTCTAAGAATCTGCAGCATCCTTATGCATGGAAGTTAAAGTGTGTGAAGAAGCTGATAATGAGGATGTGTGATGCTGCTGTGTGATGCTGCTGATGTTGGTATATATGATGATGTTGAGGTGTGACGATGCTGATTTGGTATGTGATAATGCAGATGTGTAATGCTGCTGAAGTGTGATGATGCTAATGTTGATAGGTGACCATAATGATGCTGATGGTATGTGATGATGCTAATGTGTGACGAGGATGATGATTGTATATGATGACGTTGATGTCAGATGCTGATGTTGTTTGTATATGTAACAATGCTGGAGTGCTAGTATGGCTGCAAGTTATAAATATATGTTTAGAGTGATTGTGTTACATAGTGTCTATGATAGTTAAGATATAGTGTGCAACTCAAAATGCTGTGTGTTTAGTGGTGAAAATGATGCATGACTATACTCTGTAAGTGTGTGACGATGGGAGTTATAGACTGATAGTATATATGAATCTATTTATTCCTCATGTGTTTTTCGATAAATAAAATATAAACAAATATATATAAATAAATAAAAATAAAATTGATATTATCCCTGTTAATAATTAACATTTAAAATTACTTTTGCTAAATGATTCTCTTGGCATGTTTAAATGGGTTAAAATTTCCCTTGCACCGGTTGCAGTGCGCTTCCATAAAATTCTACAACGATACTAAGCGATCTCTAAAAACTACAGCTCAAGCACCATTTCATCAATTAAATAATATTAATATAATACAAAAAGAACTATTACTTACGCATAAGAACTCACCACAGTTCCCCTGTAAGCAATTTCTTTCCGTGAGGTGCGCGTAATACCCGCCATGCTTACATAAAAATAAAATCAAGTAGGAAAGCTCCGTGCGGGGAGGTAACTCTGCACGAACGTCAAAAATATTCTGATATGCTTTGGACTACCCCAACATACAACAATTTCTGGTCAGTGAAATAACGGAGAACGGAAACACGGTAATGGAAGGGTGTACACTATTTAGGGACTAGCGAATTGTTTGTTTTGACAGCCAAGCGCAGCAAATTATGCAGAGCAAACACACAAACGAAACATCAAAATGTACGCACGTTCAGAAACTGAACACATCTTTTTTTATTCCGATGTATTTACTCTATTGCTAGGCTGGCTGGGAAAACCTTTGTCATTTGGTTTCCCAGGACAATCTGATCTGCCTTATGACTCTAATTGCACGGAAAGACACGTGGACATACGACAGTTTACTACCTGTATCGTTCTCTATTGCTACTCAGTTTACAGTAGCACAGACATATTGACGACTTCTATCTGAATTTTCATAATGATTATTTTAAACAAACACATCTTAATCTCAGCTACAAAGTTTTCTGACTGTTACCTAAGACGGACTTGGTCAAAGATCATGTGTTTTATGTTATAACTGAGAGACTTGATATGTGTCCCACAAATACATTTTGATTACATACACCTGTGGAATGTGAATATAAATGGAAAGTTTTTTCTCTGTATTAAATGGTTAGTAAACAAATATTTCAAGATAAGGAAATTGTCACTTTATGATAAGTAGATAGATATAATGTATATGTCATGGTTAATATATACGCATTTTATGGCGAGTACATTATGGTATATAGTTGATATTTATGTATGTATGAGTGGTAGATAGCTGTTCCGAATTAAACGGGGTCTTAGAATTATATAAGTTCGAGATAGGAAGAAACATTTTTTGTGGGGGGATAGGTCAATATTTATGGGGACGGGCTTGCATTTTAATGGGTAGATAAGTATAATATGGAGGGATCTATAAGTATTTTTATTTTTTTCAGGTACTTGAGTAGGCATGTATGACAGGTGGTTTCAGGGGTGGCTAAGATATTTCTCTTGATTATTACTCTAAAAATCTATGACAGTTCTGAAGAAAATTTCAAACGAGTTGTGACCGTAAGTCACAGATACCCTACTTGGTGGGGCAATTTTCTTGATTTTAAAGACAAAAATGCATATCTCAGCTTATTACTTGATCTTGGGAAAATGGTTAATTTTTGAAAATTGGAAAAATTACTATGAGGCTATTTTTTAATCAACAAGATATCTCTCTATCAAAGTCTAAAATAGAAATTGAATTTTATAAAATGGGCAAAGATTTTAGCTTTTTTTTTTTTAAATTTCAAAGAAGCATTTACATTCGTATTTTTTATTACAATTATTCAAGTATAATTTCATTACGTTTAAAGAAAGGTGATGTGTTATGTGGGTCACCCTGAAAGTAACAATGAATATTTAGGATTTTTTTCTTTTATTTTCCTTGTTACGCAAATCCGGATGCCAGTGGTGGGAAAGGAAGTCTACAATTTATTTACTGATTTTTTTTCCTCGATATACAAATCTGTAAAAGGTAACCTTCCAAAAATTCATGGTCAGAGCAAGTCAATGTCAGAAAACATCCGTAACGATTTGTACATGTATATAGATATAACTTTTAAAATCTTCATAGTTTCAAGCTTATGTATCCTTCATGACTTACAATGTCGCTACACGATGAAACATTGATATTTTTTTCTGTATTTTTGTTAATAAACACTTCTAGATAAGAACCCGCACAATATGTGATGGCAAATCCTTGATATTTCTACAGGTGAAATTTCACAGAATGTGTCATGTCCCAAAGACTGGATAAACTATGACCACCACTGCTATTGGTTAGGTGTCGACCTTCGATCCTGGCAGGAAGCGCAGGTAACTTCGTAAAAAAGATTCGAAAATAAGTATCAGCATTTACGAACCTATGAATAATATACAATTGTATTCACAAACAAGTTAACTCTTCATTACTGTATCGGTTTGCATATCTTGACATTTGACAACCTAAATAGGTTAAGAGATTACCTTGTATATGTTTCTACGTCAATATAAGGTTCATTTTGCACGTTTTATCTTGATAATTGTGAAATGGGTTGGTATAATAAGATTAAAATATATACTATTATTAGGACATTTCCTCGCAATACAGGAATCATTTAATCACCTTCAATTGAAATTGGTGTCATTGTTTGCTGTAAATATCATTCACGTGTTCTGTTAGTTCACCAAGCATTTTAATTTATCTTTGTTGATTTTTTTTTTTTTTTTTGAAATTTTGAAATTTTGAAAATCCTTTAACTGTTAGTTTAGTTGTTGTAAACTTCGTTTACCTTTCAAAACATGACTCTTACTTTGATTGACCAAGGTTTACATGGCAGGTGTCGTCGATGAAAAGGAATATATATAAATATAAACTTTATTTGTTTTACAACAATTGCGAAACAAGTTATTTAAACTTATACTAATCACTCTTGTTGGCCCGGATGTAAGCGCGCGAGGGGCCTTATTGTGGGAGGAAACCGGAGTACCCGGGGAAAACCCACGCGGTCGGACAGGTGACCCCTTACCTTTTCACGTCCGTTCCGGGAATCGAACCCCGGTCGGCTAGGTGAAAGGCGAGTGCGTTAACACTGCGCCACCCGACCACCCATTGAAAAGGAAGACGTTTACTCTTCTGGAACACCTGTTCATATTCTGCTTGTACTTTTTTCATGAGTATCCGCTAAATCTTTCCTTTGTTCATATTTTGCCTTAGTTTTATGAACTCCGATTTAGAATTGGATTATGATTACGATGACATATTGGTATTTTCTTGGTGTCTTTTTTTCACATGTATTATTTTACAGTGATTATGCACCGTCTTTTATTTTCATTTTATCATTTGTCCCCCTGACTTTATCATCAAAAGGACTCGTTAATAATTACCATAAACGTGTTTTTAGTTGGTGCAAGCAAGCGGTGATCGTGTTTTGAGAAAGAATTTCATATTGCACATCGATCTTCATGCAGATACTTTAATCTTTCAATACAACAAATATTCTAGTTTGTTTGGCTTATTTACTTTTCAGATTGCATTTTTTTGTGTTTTAGGATGACTGTCAAAGAAAGGACAGTAATCTTGTAACAATAGATACTGAGGAGGAAAACTACTTGGTGAAGGGTATGCAATGCTTACAAGGTATGAAATATCAATATTTCATTCGCAATTTTATAACAAGACACTTTCGATGTCATCTTTCTAGCAACGAAGACTGATTGATAAGGGGTGAGCCTCATATTTACGGGGTTTGATATTTCTCCTAGCAAGATCTTCCGTAAGGATAGAATGTACTCTTACCTGTAAAACCCCAACGGTATTGGCTATATATCTCTCTGTAACTCGCCTGTCAGCCATAACAATATTATGGACTTTATTGACCATTTCTGGGGTTGCAACCGTACCTGGGCTTCCAGGACGGGCGTCATCCCCAAGGCTCTGCCTGCCATACTTAAATTCCGCCACACACCTTTACACTGTAGCATATGAAGAGCATCATTCCCTAGTGTTGCTACCATTCAGTATGAATATCCTTAGGTGCTAGACCTTTCTTATGCAAATATTGAATCACTGATCTTGTCCATTTTGCAAAAGTCACTTGCCTTGTTTACCTTAGTGTGCTACATCTTCGACATAACTGACCAAATGACACCAGTTATCAGGTTCACAACCTTAAATAGTCAATGAATAGTAGAGCTCAAACATATTTTCTTTCATTTTGTTCTCTTTTTAAATGGTATCGATGTTTACTACGAATGGAAAGCTCGAGAAAATCTGTTGTAATATGTAATCTATTATTTATTTAATCCATTTACCATGACAAAAATGTCCCAAGATAAAAAAAAAGAGAGATTGTCTAGCCCCTACCCTACAATTATGTGCTGTAAAAATTTCCTTAACAAAAAAGATTGAATTATGGGGCTAGTGCATCCTTTCCCACCGAGATTTTGACATTTTATTCAATCCCTTTTATTTTTCTCAACAGCCTCAAAGTCTTCAAAATTTCGGGCCCTAAGCCCCAATAACAATTCCGAGAATGACGAAACAGCCGTATGATGTATTGAAATTTATTGTTTGGCTCATACGTAAATTTGTTGTAAAAATCGTTATTTACTTATGTGTCTTTTGTACACTCCTTGGTATATAATCTTTTCAATCACAACGAAACACATGACGTAATGATAAGTGGGCAACAGAGATTTCACGTTGATGAACACGTGTTTGTTTGTTTGTTGCTGTTTTAAGACAACGCATGGATTGGAGCATATGCCACTGATCATACTCCACGGGAATGGCGATGGGTTGCAGACAATTCTACAGTAATATTTTTTGACTGGGGACCGAATGAACCTTTTAATCTTAATGGTGTCGAAGATTGTGTTCATTTTTTGAACAGCCAATGGAATGACGGATTGTGTTCAGTTAAAAAGCCATTCATTTGTGAGCAAGAAGGTTAGTACAGATAGAAGAATGTAGTATTATATCGTTCTGCATAAAAGTAAAATCTTATCCTGTTAAAGTAAACCTGCTTGGATGAATCTGAATTGTCACTTCTTTAGATAAATATTTGAAAACTTGTAAGATGCTTCCGTATTACTTTTATTTCTCATCTTTAATTTTGAAAAATGATTTCAGGGATTGTTTAATTGAGAAAGTGTATCAATTTTATTAAACTTTTTGAAGGTTTATTCTATTAATGTCAATTTATTAAAGTATTTTTGAAGCAGTTTCTCTAATCAACGGCATATATTTTTTTAGTTTACAAGTAAAAACTGTGTATTTTTTTTTACGGAATGAATACTATATGAACAATGCACGATGGGTATTGGATTGTAATTGACATGAAATATACTATATTACTACTGGAAAACATCTGATAACACAGTGTAAATAAACTGTATTTCATGTCGTTCATTGATTAATTTTATTCATAAAATGATCAATTATGCAGATGCATCAATAAACAAAATAATAAATACATATTTTATGATTGGCACAAACTATATGATTATGTGTGAACAAAGTTTTCAACCTATTGTGCAATTTGATTTTAAAGATTAATTTCAATTTTCTACGGTTTTACTGAAACCTTAAAAACAAAAAAGGACGTTTTCCCGCGGAAATCGTGTACTCGATTATCATTTTCCACCGATTTTGTTTTTCATTATATCTATTTTTAGTAATTTTATGCTTTCCTCGAAAATAGCGAAAAATCGACCCCCTAAGAATAACAGACTTTTCAGTAACCAGTTCCATGTATGATATAATTTGGAGAAAACAAATACACGGTAAAAGCAAAATACGGATAGAAGGTCAGAGGAAATATCTAATTGAATTTGGAAAATATAGATACAACACGTAATGATAAATTTGTTGACAAGACTCTCAATTAATATTCCATTTTGAGATGTTTCATTTTCAGTTTGATTCCAGCTAAATTCTTATCCTGATTCTGATCATTGCTCTAAATGAGTTTGATCGGAACCATTACCATGCAGACCATCATTAAATCTACGGAGGCAGCTAGATATATACTGATTATGGTGGAGATGTTATGTATACAACTGCAGAAGCACCTGCAGTATACCCATATACTTTAAGATGATATTTGTGTCATGTATTTGTTAAGTACACGTTCTCGTGGTGCCCATGTGACTGTCACGTGTCTTGTCTTGTACAATTTACCTACAAAACGTGTCTCGTCTAATACTGTGATTGTGTATATCGTCTGATGCTGTCTGTCGTGTCATTTTTTAGAGTTCATTGCAGTATGTCCTATTATTACAGCGAGGAACGACAACTCTTGCAGTCTTGAGAATTTTGATTATTTATGACATGTATTCTTGTCTGTCACGTGGTTGTTTACTGGTGTGAGAGAAATGTCATATCTATATGTACGGTATGAGGCAATTGAGTATGTCAAATGAAACAGAATCTCGAGGTCATGATGAGAGAAAACAGATATTACAGGTTAGTATTTTTGTCTTTTGAGTAGATCTATATACAATACACAGGGTTGCATCTCCATAACAAATTATGGTTTTATGCACTATCGTAATATTTCCAATGATCGCTTTGTTTCCCATACTATAGCTTGTAATTTCTTAATATCATATCTTCGTATGATTTTGTTTATCGAGCAAATTACATGAAATTGATTTTCTTTTTCTCCAAATAATTTTGTTTTCTTGTTTACAGGAGTTATAAACTTCTCCTTGTGAATATAGATGTGTTCGATGAGTGTTGATTTGGCGGGTCGTTTCGTAATATTTTTAACGTTTAACTGTTATTAAAGTTTAAAAGTGTAAATTTCATTTATAAAGTCCATTTGTGTAACCCACATCGATTACGTATCAAGCATACATCCTGATTTATTAACTTTTTCATTTTCCGTTGATCTATACTTAAGCGTTTCCTCTTAGAACAGTTTTTTAATAAGAGAAGAAAACACGGACAGTGGGAAACTCAAGCTTGATAGAATTGTAAGTTTGAAATCATAACAGCCATTATCATGTATATCAAATAAACAGAAAATTTGTCAAATGCATGATAAGTCAACGGACACGTCAATAGACACTGATTGTGTCAACATTTACCGACTTTTTCAACAGACACGGAACTTGTCAACATTTACTAAGTATATCAACATATACACAGTGCATGTTTACAGACACTAGGCATGTTAATAGACACTAGGCATGTTAACAGACACTAGGCATGTTAACAGACACTACGCATGTTAACAGACACTACGCATGTTAACAGGCAATGGGCATGTTACAGACACTGGGCATGTTAACAGACACTGGGCATGTTAACAGACACTAGGCATGTAAACAGACACTAGTTATGTTAACCGACACTGGGCATGTTAATAGGCAATGGGAATGTTACTGACACTAAGCATGTTAACATACACTAGGCATGTTAACAAACAATGGGCATGTTAACAGACACTGAGCATGTTACGGACACTGGACATGTTAACAGACACTAGGCATGTTAGCAAACAATGGGCATGTTAACAGACACTGGGCATGTAAACAGACACTAGTTATGTTAACAGACACTAGGCATGTTAACAAACAATGGGCATGTTAACAGACACTTGGCATGTTAACAGGCAATGGGCATATTACAGACACTGGGCATGTTAACAGACATTAGGCATGTTAACAAACAATGGGCATGTTAACAGACAATGGGCATGTTAACAAACAATGGGCATGTTAACAGACACTGGGCATGTTCCGGACACTGGGTATGTTAACAGACACTAGGCATGTTAACAGACACTAGTTATGTTAACAGACACTGGACATGTTAACAGACACTAGGCATGTTAACAGACACTAGGCATGTTAACAGACACTGGGCATGTTAACAAATAATGGGCATGTTAACAGACAATGGGCATGTTAACAAACAATGGGCATGTTAACAGACACTGTGCATGTTAACAGACACTAGGCATGTAAACAGACACTAGTTATGTTAACCGGCACTGGGCATGTTAATAGGCAATGGGCATGTTACTGACACTAAGCATGTTAACAGACACTAGGCATGTTAACAAACAATGGGCATGTTAACAGACACTGAGCATGTTACGGACACTGGACATGTTAACAGACACTAGGCATGTTAGCAAACAATGGGCATGTTAACAGACACTGGGCATGTAAACAGACACTAGTTATGTTAACAGACACTAGGCATGTTAACAAACAATGGGCATGTTAACAGACACTTGGCATGTTAACAGGCAATGGTCATGTTACAGACACTAGGCATGTTAACAGACATTAGGCATGTTAACAAACAATGGGCATGTTAACAGACAATGGGCATGTTAACAAACAATGGGCATGTTAACAGACACTGGGCATGTTCCGGACACTGGGTATGTTAACAGACACTAGGCATGTTAACAGACACTAGTTATGTTAATAGACACTGGACATGTTAACAGACACTAGGCATGTAAACAGACACTAGTTATGTTAACAGACACTGGACATGTTAACAAATAATGGGCATGTTAACAGACAATGGGCATGTTAACAAACAATGGGCATGTTAACAGACACTTGGCATGTTAACAAACAATGGGCATGTTAACAGACACTGGGCATGTTAACAAATAATGGGCATGTTAACAGACAATGGGCATGTTAACAAACAATGGGCATGTTAACAGACACTTGGCATGTTAACAAACAATGGGCATGTTAACAGACACTGGGCATGTTAACAAACAATGGGCATGTTAACAGACAATGGGCATGTTAAAAAACAATGGGCATGTTAACAGACACTGGGCATGTTAACAGACAATAGGCATGTTACCAGACACTGGGCATGTTAACAGACACTAGGCATGTTAACAGACACTAGGCATGTTAACAGACAATAGGCATGTTAATAGACAATGGGCATATTAATAAACACTAGGCATGTAAACAGACACTAGGCATGTCAACAGACACTACCTATATTACAGACACTAGGCATGTTAACAGACAATAGGCATGTTACCAGACACTGGGCATGTTAACAGACACTAGGCATGTTAACAGACACTAGGCATGTTAACAGACAATAGGCATGTTAATAGACAATGGACATATTAACAGACACTAGGCATGTTACAGACACTAGGCATGTAAACAGACACTACCTATATTACAGACACTAGGCATGTTAACAGACAATAGGCATGTTACCAGACACTGGGCATGTTAACAGACACTAGGCATGTTAACAGACACTAGGCATGTTAACAGACAATAGGCATGTTAATAGACAATGGACATATTAACAGACACTAGGCATGTTACAGACACTAGGCATGTAAACAGACACTACCTATATTACAGACACCAGGCATGTTAACAGACACTTGGCATGTTAACAGACAATGGGCATGTTAACAGACAATGTGCATCTTACAGACGCATGACAAATTAATAAACGAACGGCAGGTAAGAGACTCCGGACATGTTACAGACACAGGGCATATTAACAGAAACATGAAATGTTGACATACACTGGACATGTTACACTGGTCATGTTACACTGGTCATATTACAGACACTGAACATGTTACACTTGACATGTTACAGACACTAGACATGTTACACTGGACATGTTACACTGGACATGTTACACTGGACATGTTACAGATTTGACATGTTACAGACACTGGACGTGTTACAGACACTGGACATGTTACACTGGACATGTTACTGACACTGAACATGTTATATACACTGGACATGTTACACTGGACATATAACACTGGACATGTTACAGACACTGGACATGTTACACTGGACATGTTACAGACACTGGACCTGTTACACTAGACATGTTACAGACTTGACATGTTACAGACACTGGACGTGTTACAGACACTGGACATGTTACACTGGACATGTTACAGACACTGGACATGTTACACTGGACATGTTACAGACACTGGACATGTTACACTGGACATGTTACAGACACTGGACATGTTACACTGGACATTACATTGGACATGTTACAGACACTGGACATGTTACAGACACTGGACATGTTACAGACACTGGACATGTTACACTGGAAATGTTACACTGGACATGTTACAGACACTGGACATGTTACAGACACTGGACCTGTTACACTAGTGCTTGACATGTTACAGACACTGGACGTGTTACAGACACTGGACATGTTACACTGGACATGTTACAGACACTGAACATGTTACACTGGACATGTTACACTGGACATATAACACTGGACATGTTACAGACTTGACATGTTACAGACACTGGACATGTTACAGACACTGGACATGTTACACTGGACATGTTACAGACACTGGACATGTTACACTGGACATGTTACACTGGACATGTTACAGACACTGGACATGTTACACTGGACATGTTACAGATTTGACATGTTACAGACACTGGACGTGTTACAGACACTGGACATGTTACACTGGACATGTTACACTGGACATGTTACAGACACTGGACATGTTACAGACACTGGACATGTTACACTGGACATGTTACAGACACTGAACATGTTACATACACTGGACATGTTACACTGGACATGTTACAGACACTGGACATGTTACACTAGACATGTTACAGACACTGGACATGTTACACTGGACTTGTTACAGACACTGGACATGTTACACTAGACATGTTACAGACACAGACACTGGATAAGACACTGGACCTGTTACACTAGACATGTTACAGACTTGACATGTTACAGACACTGGACGTGTTACAGACACTGGATATGTTACACTGGACATGTTACAGACACTGAACATGTTACATACACTGGACATGTTACACTGGACATGTTACAGACACTGGACATGTTACACTGGACATGTCACAGACACTGGACATGTTACACTGGTCCTGTTACAACTGTCATTTTATTGACCCTGTTCTTTTTACAGTTGTCATGTTACAGACACTGGACATGTTACAGACTGGACAGACACTGGACATGTTACACTGGACATGTTACAGACACTGGACATGTTACACTGGACATGTTACAGACACTGGACATGTTACACTGGACATGTTACAGACTTGACATGTTACAGACACTGGACATGTTACACTGGACATGTTACAGACACTGGACATGTTACACTGGACATGTTACAGACTTGAAATGTTACAGACACTGGACATGTTATGCTGGACCTGTTACAGACACTGGACATGTTACACTGGACATGTTACAGACACTGAACATGTTACACTGGACATGTTACACTGGATATGTTACGCTGGACATGTTACAGACACTGGACCTGTTACACTAGATATGTTACAGACTTGACATGTTACAGACACTGGACGTGTTACAGACACTGGACATGTTACACTGGACATGTTACAGACATTGGACATGTTACAGACACTGGACATGTTACACTGGACATGTCGCAGACACTGGACATGTTACACTAGACATGTTACAGATTTGACATGTTACAGACACTGGACGTGTTACAGACACTGGACATGTTACACTGGACATGTTACACTGGACATGTTACAGACACTGGACATGTTACACTGGACATGTTCCATTGGACATGTTACAGACGCTGGACATGTTACAGACACTTGACATGTTACACTGGACATGTTACACTGGACATGTTACAGACACTGGACATGTTACACTGGACATGTTACAGACACTGAACATGTTATATACACTGGACATGTTACACTGGACATATAACACTGGACATGTTACAGACTTGACATGTTACAGACACTGGACATGTTACACTCTGGACATGTTACAGACACTGGACATGTTACACTCTGGACATGTTACAGACACTGGACCTGTTACACTGGACATGTTACACTGGACATGTTACACTGGACATGTTACAGACTGGACATGTTACAGACACTGGACATGTTACACTGGACATGTTACACTGGACATGTTACAGACACTGGACATGTTACACTGGACATGTTACAGACACTGGACATGTTACACTGGACATGTTACAGCCACTGAACATGTTATATACACTGGATATGTTACACTGGACATGTTACAGACACTGAACATGTTATATACATGTTACAGACTGGACATGGACATGTTACACTGTGTTACACACTGGACATGTTACAGACTGGTTACATGTTACAGACGCTGGACATGTTACAGACACTGGACCTGTTACACTAGACATGTTACAGACTGGACATGTTACAGACACTGGACATGTTACACTGGACATGTCACAGACACTGGACCTGTTACACTAGACATGTTACGCTGGACATGTTACAGACACTGGACATGTTACACTGGACATTACATTGGACATGTTACAGACACTGGACATGTTACACTCTGGACATGTTACAGACACTGGACATGTTACACTGGATATGTTACGCTGGACATGTTACAGACACTGGACCTGTTACAGACTTGACACTGGACATGTTACAGACACTGGACATGTTACAGACACTGGACATGTTACACTGGACATGTTACACTGGACATGTTACAGACACTGGACATGTTACACTGGACATGTCACAGACACTGGACCTGTTACACTAGACATGTTACGCTGGACATGTTACAGACACTGGACCTGTTACACTGGACATGTTACAGACTTGACATGTTACAGACACTGGACGTGTTACAGACACTGGACATGTTACACTGGATATGTTACACTGGACATGTTACAGACACTGGACATGTTACACTAGGACATGTTACACTAGACATGTTACACTGGACATGTTACAGACACTGGACATGTTACACTGGACATGTTACAGACACTGGACATGTTACAGACACTGGACATGTTACAGACACTGGACATGTTACACTGGACATGTTACACTGGACATGTTACAGACACTGGACATGTTACACTGGACATGTTACACTGGATATACACAGACTGGACATGTTACAGTTACACTGGACATGTTACACTGGACTTGTTACAGACACTGGACATGTTACACTAGACATGTTACAGACACTGGATATGTTACACTGGACATGTTACACTGGACATGTTACAGACACTGGACATGTTACACTAGACATGTTACAGACACTGGATATGTTACACTGGACATGTTACACTGGACATATAACACTGGACATGTTACAGACATGTTACACTGGACATGTTACAGACACTGGACCTGTTACACTGGACATGTTACATTGGACATGTTACAGACACTGGACATGTTACAGACACTGGACGTGTTACAGACACTGGACATGTTACACTGGACATGTTACACTGGACATGTTACAGTGGACACAGACACTGGACATGTTACAGACACTGTTACAGACATGTTACATGTGTTACAGACACTGAACATGTTACATACACTGGACATGTTACACTGGATATGTTACACTGGACATGTTACAGACACTGAACATGTTACATACACTGGACATGTTACACTGGACATATAACACTGGACATGTTACACTGGATATGTTACAGACACTGGACATGTTACACTGGACATGTTCCATTGGACATGTTACAGACACTGGACATGTTACACTGGACATGTTACACTGGACATGTTACAGACACTGGACATGTTACAGACACTGGACCTGTTACACTAGACATGTTATGCTGGACATGTTACAGACACTGGACCTGTTGCACTAGACATGTTACAGACTTGACATGTTACAGACACTGGATATGTTACACTGGACATGTTACAGACACTGAACATGTTACATACATGTTAATTGGACATATAACACTGGACATGTTACAGACTGGACATGTTACACTGGACATGGACATGTTACAGACACTGGACATGTTACACTGGACATGTTACACTGGACATGTTACAGACACAGGACTTGTTACACAGGAGATGTTACACTGGACATGTTACACTGACATGGACATGTTACACTGACAGACACTGGACATGTTACACTGGACATGTTACAGACACTGGACATGTTACACTGGACATGTTACACTGGACATGTTACAGACACTGGACATGTTACACTGGACATGTTACAGACACTGGACATGTTACACTTGACATGTTACAGTCACTGGACATGTTACACTGGACATGTTACAGACACTGGACATGTTACACTAGACATGTTACAGACACTGGACATGTTACAGACATTGGACATGTTACACTAGACATGTTACACTAGACATGTTACACTGGACATGTTACACTGGACATGTTACACTGGACATGTTACACTGGACATGTTACAGACACTGGACATGTTACACTGGACATGTTACACTGGACATGTTACACTGGACATGTTACACTGGACATGTTACAGACACTGGACATGTTACACTGGACATTACATTGGACATGTTACAGACACTGGACATGTTACAGACACTGGACATGTTACAGACACTGGACATGTTACACTGGACATGTTACAGACACTGGACATGTTACAGACACTGGACGTGTTACAGACACTGGACATGTTACACTGGACATGTTACACTGGACATGTTACAGACACTGGACATGTTACAGACACTGGACATGTTACACTGGACATGTTACATTGGACATGTTACAGACACTGGACATGTTACACTGGACCTGTTACTGGACATGTTACCTGTTACACTGGACATGTTACACTGGACATGTTACAGACACTGGACATGTTACAGACACTGGACATGTTACACTGGACATGTCACAGACACTGGACCTGTTACACTAGACATGTCACGCTGGACATGTTACAGACACTGGACCTGTTACACTGGACATGTTACATTGGACATGTTACAGACACTGGACATGTTACAGACACTGGACGTGTTACAGACACTGGACATGTTACAGACACTGGACATGTTACAGACACTGGACCTGTTACACTGACATGTTACAGACTGGACATGTTACACTGGTTACATGGTTACAGTCACTGGACATGTTACACTTGACATGTTACAGACACTGGACATGTTACACTGGACATGTTACAGACACTGGACATGTTACGCTGGACATGTCACAGACACTGGACATGTTACACTTGACATGTTACATTGGACATGTTACAGACACTGGACATGTTACAGACACTGGACATGTTACACTGGACATGTTACACTGGACATGTTACACTGGACATGTTACACTGGACATGTTACACTGGACATGTTACGCTGGACATGTTACAGACACTGGACATGTTACAGACACTGGACATGTTACACTGGACATGTTACACTGGACATGTTACAGACACTGGACATGTTACACTGGACATGTTACAGACACTGGACATGTTACACTGGACATGTTACACTGGACATGTTACAGACACTGGACATGTTACACTGGACATGTTACACTGGACATGTTACAGACACTGGACATGTTACACTGGACATGTTCCATTGGACATGTTACAGACACTGGACCTGTTACACTAGACATGTTACAGACTGGATATGTTACACTCTGGACATGTTACACTGGACATGTTACGCTGGACAAGTTACGCTGGACATGTTACAGACACTGGACCTGTTACACTGGACATGTTACAGACACTGGATGTGTTACAGACACTGGACATGTTACACTGGACATGTTACAGACACTGGACATGTTACACTGGACATGTTACAGACACTGGACATGTTACACTGGACATGTCACAGACACTGGACATGTTACACTGGACATGTTACACTGGACATGTTACAGACACTGGACATGTTACACTAGACATGTTACACTGGACATGTTACGCTGGACATGTTACAGACACTGGACATGTTACACTGGACATGTTACACTCGACATGTTACAGCCACTGGACATGTTACACTGGATATGTTACACTGGACATGTTACAGACACTGAACATGTTATATACACTGGACATGTTACACTGGACATGTTACAGACACTGAACATGTTATATACACTGGACATGTTACATTGGACATATAACACTGGACATGTTACACTAGACATGTTACAGACACTGGACATGTTACACTGGACATGTTCCATTGGACATGTTACAGACACTGGACATGTTACAGACACTGGACGTGTTACAGACACTGGACATGTTACACTGGACATGTTACACACTGGACATGTTACACTGGACATGTTACAGACACTGAACATGTTATATACACTGGATATGTTACACTGGACATGTTACAGACACTGAACATGTTATATACACTGGACATGTTACACTGGACATGTTACACTGGACATGTTACGCTGGACATGTTACAGACACTGGACATGTTACGCTGGACATGTTACAGACACTGGACATGTTACACTGGACATGTTACAGACACTGGACATGTTACACTGGACATGTTACACTGGACATGTTACAGACATTGAACATGTTATATGCACTGGACATGTTACACTGGACATATAACACTGGACATGTTACAGACTTGACATGTTACAGACACTGGACATGTTACACTGGACATGTTACAGACACTGGACATGTTACACTGGACATGTTACAGACACTGGACATGTTACACTGGACATGTTACACTGGATATGTTACAGACACTGGACATGTTACACTGGACATGTTCCATTGGACATGTTACAGACGCTGGACATGTTACAGACACTTGACATGTTACAGACACTGGACATGTTACACTGGACATGTTACAGACACTGGACATGTTACGCTGGACATGTCACAGACACTGGACATGTTACACTGGACATGTTACACTGGACATGTTATAGACACTGGACATGTTACAGACTTGACATGTTACAGACACTGGACATGTTACACTGGCATGTTACATATAATGACATGACATACCAGACATACACAATATTTCCTTCTACGACATGGAACGCTAAAGAACTACTGACAAATTATGAATCACAACGTCATACATAGAACAATGCATCATTAGGAAGAACGATGTAGTTAGAAAGTATAAAGGACATCGGACATGATACGTTTATATAAAATGACATTTTTGTTCACACCGTAGTATAAATCATTGAGTCATATTTTGCTGTGTGATTTCAGTGTCCGGAAAAGTGTATGACGCCTGTTTACCAACTCATACGGCTTTAACTAAACGTAAGCTCTTCGAAGTTGAGGGCTTGTCATAAATGATTTCTCTGTAAGTTTATTACAGCCTATTTTTTCTGGGAAATTGTCTATTTTGAAAATCGTAAAAAGATTTTGGCATAATAACTATGCGTAAAAGGTTGTCTATGTGGATCTTAACCTTTTTTTATAACATGTGTTTGTTCTTTTCATTTTTTTTTTTTTTTTTTCAAAATACGAATATTTTTTTGCGAATAAAGAACAACAATTTGTCTTACGTCATCATGACGTCACTTCACTTAATATATCTAAAATATTTATCAAGTAAACACAAATAGAGTTTATATACTTAAATGATACTATGCTATATTAAAAAAACAGGAGGTTCTAAAATGTTTATTAAGCACTTAAAATGTTCTTATTTTTGTTTTAGAAAACTACGGCCCAAATCTTATCAAGGCAGTGCATGGTATTGTTCTATTTACCATTTTGTTGACGCCTAACATCATATTTGTCACCACATTTCGACTGAGTTGAAACTTTATCGATAGCAACATCTAACTGTTTATTATAAAACTGTTGTCACGCGACCACACATCATGATAAAACATTCGTCGAGAGATGTTTACAAATCAGATGGTTCGAGGCATTTAGAACAGGTGGTCTGGTAACACGACTGATAAATATTACACGTTTCACCAAGTCTGTCACAGATTGATCAGATGTGAAGTTTGATTTCCCTATTTTTAGCGTCTTCAGTTTTCTGTCGCATGGAGACCTCAATGTATTACCATTCATGGAAACATGAACGGTTATGTATGCTTATTGATTTACAAATGAAGTTAATTGAAATATGAATAATGCTGTGTTTTCAACGTCATGTTGCCTTGTGAAACAGGAAATGTATGTTTGTTGGAAAAGTTAATTGCGCGTGAACTGTATACTATGAAAGCAAATAGTATGGCGTAAAAATGAGATCATTTTTACCTGAAATATCAGAACAAACTTTTTAAAATTTTTATCATTACTCTATGTTGTAACACTCAGAAATGAATTCGAATGATAGAGAATTGGAAATTCGGAATTCAAATGATTTCTTTGTTTTAGTGAAATGTATACATATATAACTAATACCGATAGTATATGTAGATAACCGTCCAAAGGTTTTCCAGAGTTTTTTGCTTTCGAAGTTTTTCTCTCTGGTTTTTAATCCTGGTCGAGTTATGATGTGTGTAAATCATTACAAAATACAAGTACATGTCCGCTGAGGTGGTGCGTGAGGGAAAACACATTTTTATGAATTAATATGTAATATATATATAAGATAATTTATCAATTAAATACTGGTCCGTCATGTCTATCCGTCGGATCGATAAAAGCATCTGTGTGTTGAATTTCTATATTGGATTAAGGGACTTGTTTTCTGTTTATGGTATAGACTAGACGCTACCTTAATTTTTACGTCCAATATTTCCATACTATTGAGCAGAATCTAATTGCCGTACGTCTTTAGAATTTGAAAAGGATATGTCACCCACTAATCTAAACTCATTGAATTAAAGAGATATTACATCAACGATACAAAATTTCTTACTGTTCTGTACCTTTTAAGAATACATTCTCATGACTTTTAAAACTTTGGTCAGATTGGACCGGCGAAATAGGTGGGAATAACCCCAGCCAAACCGTCTAAATATAGCGCACCGGGAAATCCGGCAGTGAAGGGTCGCTGGTGTTTAGATTTTATGCAGAGTATTGGGTAAATACACAAGTCTGCATGCTGTTCACTAACATTTCTACCATTATTTATTTATTAGGCTCATTTTCTGTTAATTTTAAAATCTACACAGTTATTTCATTCTGTTTGTCTTATAACAACGGAAACATGTGATGACGCCATCAGGGCCGCGCGAACGTTTGTTAATTGATGTAGCTAGGTCTGTAATGATTTCTGCAAATAAAATATTATGTGTTTATCTAAATGGTAAATTGAGGTGTACGATTTCCGTAAAAACATAAGTTGATTTTATTGTACATTTTCTTCAAAAATCCTAATTATGCGGAATTTCCGTTTAAATAACTGATTCTATCGTCCTTTACCCCTAGCATACCTATGTACTCTCCTGCTACACCCGTCAAAGACACTTGGTTGTATACGAAGTGATAAAATCCATGATATGTTTAGATTTGTTTCGGTTCTTTTAGTCGGGCCTTCCAAGCAAAGACTAGCAATGCATAGATGTTACTTCACTATACTTTCTTTCTCCAGTCAAGACAATGTATACACGTTACAGAGTTTTTACTGACTAAACAATCACACCGAAAGTGGGGATTATTTGAAGTTATGATTCTAGATAGTGTGAACAAGGAAACTTATGGTTAATATGTCTTCAACGTACAACAACCATCAGCAAAAACTCAAATTCGTCAAACATTTTAGATTTAACAGCATGGAACAAGAATATGTTTGTGGTCAATAACAAGGGCGAGGAGATGTGGTAACAGTAAAACAGAATTTCATCATCTTTATTATCGATACATTTGAACATCTTCATATATCAGGTGTTTCACTTCAATTTTCTATCCGATGGGTGGTGGCGCTAGTGTGGTTCCTCGTGTTGATGGTGGTGAAGGTCCTTTAGTACTTTTGGGATCTGGTGGCGCCCTGGTAGTGAAAGGGGGTGGGGACTTGGTGCTGTGCTTTACAGTGGTGGAGGGGGGAGCGGGAGTCGGAAATCCCTGGCGGCGAGACCTGTTACCAAATGCACAACTACCTAAGTGTATTTCACCGGTAGATGGCGTCAGGAGACAGACGCACGTGACACGTGAGGAGATGTGCACTTCATCCCCAACCAAATATTCACGTCCATTGTTTGTACATTTACGTGTATCTGAAAAATAAAAAAATATTAAATGTTATAAAGCTACAGTTTCATAAATGACAAATATGTTTACTGATGAGGACTACAATATTGAAGCTGTACTGTTAAAGCAGTTTTTAATCACTTTATTGATCATCACAAAGTAAAATGTAGTGTCAGAATTACATATCTATATATAATCAATTACGCCAGAGACTAAAATATCATCATTATAATCATAATTTTGAGCCCCAAACGAAGCTGCAATGCAAATGTCTTTTGTTCTTATTTTCTCTTTCAGTTGTGACCTATCAAATTAGATGAAAGATACAAAATTCATAAAATTATATGAATAATTAAAGCTGTGTTCATCATGTGGAATCTGTATTTGAGAGACGTCATGACAATTTGTAAGAAAACGACATTATTTTCTCATTTAAACTACTGGTGTAATAATCGATACTTGCTAATAAGATCAGATAAATGTACGTAACGAAAAGACGAGATACATGATGTGATATTAATTTGCCCCTAAATGACATAAAGCGGAAGGAAAGATACGTAAATACAATGAACTCATCACACGAAGACAAATAAGCAAAAATCTCGAATAAGCAAGGGATACCTGGTCGGGATAATATATTGAAATTAAAATTGTTTTCAAAAGAACCCAATCACGACTAGTATTGATCTAAGTTAAATTTTAAATACGGGTCTATCTATTTGACGAGTTGACCATAGAAATTTTAATGATGTATTCTTAGGACGCTTGACCGGCAACGACATTCAAAATAAGATGAATTCTAACATAATATCTTCGACTTTTGTTATCTTAAACACTTTATCTGAAGTTGTATTTATCGTTATCAAAGTGAACTTTTGGGGCTATTTATTGGGAGGGAGGGTAATACTTTAATTAACTTTGTGAAAGAGGGTCATTCTTTATTTAATGTTGTGAAGGAATGTAATTCTTTATTTAATGTTGTGAAGGAAGGTAATTCTTTATCTAATGTTGTGAAGGAATGTAATTCTTTATCTAACTTTGTGAAGGAATGTAATTCTTTATTTAATGTTGTGAAGGAAGGTAATTCTTTATCTAATGTTGTGAAGGAAGGTAATTCTTTATCTAGCTTTTTGAAGGAATGTAATTCTTTATCTAACTTTGTGAAGGAATGTAATTCTTTATCTAACTTTGTGAAGGAAGGTAATTCTTTATCTAATATTGTGAAGGAATGTAATTCTTTATCTAGCTTTTTGAAGGAATGTAATTCTTTATCTAACTTTGTGGAGGAATGTAATTCTTTATCTAATATTGTGAAGGAATGTAATTCTTTATCTAACTTTGTGAAGGAATGTAATTCTTTATCTAACTTTGGAAGAATGTAATACTTAATCTAACTTTGAAGGAAGGTAATTCTTTATCTAACTTTGGGAATGAAGGAAATTCTGTATCGAACTTTGTGAAGGAAGGTAATTCTTTATCTAATATTGTGAAGGAATGTAATTCTTTATCTAGCTTTGTGAAGGAATGTTATTCTTTATCTAACTTTGTGGAGGAATGTAATTCTTTATCTAATATTGTGAAGGAATGTAATTCTTTATCTAATGTTGTGAAGGAATGTAATTCTTTATCTAACTTTGTGAAGGAATGTAATTCTTTATCTAACTTTGTGAAGGAATGTAATTCTTTATCTAACTTTGTGAAGGAAGGTAATTCTTTATCTAATGTTGTGAAGGAAGGTAAATCTTTATCTAATGTTGTGAATGAAGGTAATTCTTTATCTAGCTTTTTGAAGGAATGTAATTCTTTATCTAACTTTGTGAAGAAATGTAATTCTTTATCTAGCTTTTTGAAGGAATGTAATTCTTTATCTAACTTTGGGAAGGAAGGTAATTCTTTATCGAACTTTGTGAGAGAAGGCTATTCTTTATCTAACTTTGTGAAGGAATGTTATTCTTTATCTAACTTTGTGGAGGAATGTAATTCTTTATCTAATATTGTGAAGGAATGTAATTCTTTATCTAACTTTGTGAAGGAATGTAATTCTTTATCTAACTTTGTGAAGGAATGTAATTCTTTATCTAGCTTTTTGAAGGAATGTAATTCTTTATCTAATATTGTGAAGGAATGTAATTCTTTATCTAACTTTGTGAAGGAATGTAATTCTTTATCTAACTTTGTGAAGGAATGTAATTCTTTATCTAATGTTGTGAAGGAAGGTAATTCTTTATCTAACTTTGTGAAGAAATGTAATTGTATATCACACTTATAAAATCAAGTAAAATATTTATCTCACGTTTGGAAGGAAGGTAATTCTTTATCTAATATTGTGAAGGAATGTAATTCTTTATCTAGCTTTTTGAAGGAATGTAATTCTTTATCTAACTTTGTGGAGGAATGTAATTCTTTATCTAATATTGTGAAGGAATGTAATTCTTTATCTAATGTTGTGAAGGAATGTAATTCTTTATCTAACTTTGTGAAGGAATGTAATTCTTTATCTAACTTTGTGAAGGAATGTAATTCTTTATCTAAATTTGTGAAGGAAGGTAATTCTTTATCTAACTTTGTGAAGAAATGTAATTCTTTATCTAGCTTTTTGAAGGAATGTAATTCTTTATCTAACTTCGTGAAGAAATGTAATTCTTTATCTAGCTTTTTGAAGGAATGTAATTCTTTATCTAACTTTGGGAAGGAAGGTAATTCTTTATCGAACTTTGTGAGAGAAGGCTATTCTTTATCTAACTTTGTGAAGGAATGTAATTCTTTATCTAACTTTGTGAAGGAATGTTATTCTTTATCTAACTTTGGGAGGGAAGGTAATTCTTTATCTAATGTTGTGAAGGAATGTAATTCTTTATCGAACTTTGTGAGAGAAGGCTATTCTTTATCTAACTTTGTGAAGGAATGTTATTCTTTATCTAACTTTGTGAAGGAATGTTATTCTTTATCTAACTTTGTGGAGGAATGTAATTCTTTATCTAATGTTGTGAAGGAATGTAATTCTTTATCTAACTTTGTGAAGGAATGTAATTCTTTATCTAACTTTGTGAAGGAATGTAATTCTTTATCTCTTTATCTAACTTTGTGAAGGAATGTAATTCTTTATCTAACTTTGTGAAGGAATGTAATTCTTTATCTAATGTTGTGAGGGAAGATTACGGAGGGTAATGATTTTAAGCATTTAATAACTTGTGTGAGGGAAGGGAAGACTTAACGAAATCTAACCATTCCGTCCCTTTCAAAACATTCAATACTAAAAGATGGTCGAACAAAGGAATTAAGTCATTTTTGTACATTATCGTTTTTGGTTGCTATGTAGCTTAAAACCTCTTAGATAAAATTCAAACTTAAAATTTTTCACATTATCTTATCTTAATATCAAAGTACCATACCCGTTACCTGTTAATCAAAGACGAAAAAAATATCTCAAATAGGGTTCTTGGAAATAACAAAAAAAAATGTTTTTCAGAAAAAATAATAAGATCGATATGTGAAAATGATATTTCATCTTATATATATCCTGACGCCTGTACTGGAAAAAAATAGTACGGAAACATTGAAATTTTGCTTTTAAAAACTTTCTAAAATCAACCAGTCATTATCACCAAACAAAAGTTCAATTCTCCTTGAATTTTGCATTTTGATGTGAAACAGAATCACTGTCCTTTGTGTTTACTTCTATAAATACAACTTTTTACAGAAAATAAAAATAGTCATGATTCATACAACGGATGGCAACTCAGCGTTGTATATATGTATATATTACAGTTAGTATACAGCTCAAAGACATTTTGAAAACAACAAATCAAATGCCGACATTATTGAATTTTCTTATCTCAAAAAGCAACTGTATATACGCTTAGTTTTCACAAAAACAAAACAAAAACAAGAAAATACCAATATGTTGACAAAATCTCAATGCAAATGCAATTTCGACGAAACAAAGTTCAAATATTTACTAAAGAAAGTTTTACACAGAATTTCCTGAGAAAGTACTAGAAGAAAAAGACCAGGTGTTTCAGGTAAGCGTCTTCGAGTTCACCGAGGACATCCAACGTGTTTACCTTGATCACTCCGGGTAAGTGATCTCACTATGACAACAAGGTAAACAACAACAGAGGTATCAGGTATGAAGCTGGTCTCGTTAATAAGCTATCTGTGACTTTGTTTCTAGATTTATTGTTCCTTCTACCTAATTGTCATCAAAGATTACTAAAACACCTAACAACATTTACACCTTTCCAGACAAATATGTCGTCGTCCCAATACGCTAGAATTATGTATATCATGATTTTGTTATTTGGGATAGAATAGTGAAATATTGTCAATAGAACAAAGGAACAGTACATGAGACATAGATAAAGTATAAGGTCGATGTAATGGACAAAATATGTTGTACCTAATTTAAACCTTGGAGGCGATAGAGGACAACCCAAAGTGGTTGAAAGAAATGTAAAAAAAATACATATGAATGCGTACTAGAATATGTATATTTTTGTATTATGGTTGATAAAGGGGTCACGTTCAGATAGTAACAAAATATATCGTTCTGAAAGTAGAAGAGCGTTTTGAATACTGTAACATTATCATACTGGCGGTAAAAACATACTTAATGATATTCAAATATGTTCGGTCGCCTCCTACATCTCAACAATTTCAGTTCTGACGAGTCCCACAACAATAAAACCGTTGTATGATACAGTTTAAATCATCATTTGCTTCTAACGTATCTTTTTTCTAACTATGTTTTGACAATTACTTATTACACCACTAGCGACTTAAGGTACAAACTATTGAAGCCTTTACCTGGTAATATGTATGCGAACCCGACCAAGATCAGCTCCAAACACACCAGCGTCGTCAAAAACTCTCGCATTTTGTTCTGGCTGTGGTGTCGTGACAACAGTCTTAAGGCTTGCCACAATCCCATCAGAGGGAGCGGAGAATTGGTCACATACTTCCTTATCAGAATACTGTTTGGCCACACGGGGACCAAAGAAGGATATCTAAAAGTATCTGTCCGGTGGGGCCTCGCCAAAGGTTGTTCCAAATAAGAATTCGCTCATGACAAAATAGGTCATAGGAAAAATACCTTGGCTAACCCCACATCTAAATTTTCGATTTTTGCCTGGTTGAATGAAAAATATTTAACATTTAAAATCTAGTGCTTAATTAGAACGTTAAAATGCTGTATAAATTGCATATGGTATTTTAAACTAAGTAGCAGATCCATACAATACGGATTTTCTCCTTAGAGGGCAAAATATTCGATAGAATTTATCTAAACACCACAAAACTTAAACAGCATCATAATGCTGGTTCTAATCACAAGAGGACAGCAATTTATAAATAAAGGAAAGTAGCACACCGAGATCCTAGAAAACGTACCGGAAGGAACAGAATAGATAAACAATGAAAACTGGTCTTCGTGAACAAACTGTGGGGCGATGTTCGATTCGTTCTCAAACGGGTACTAGATGCGAGGGAGTTCGCGTACACTGTAGAATACCGACAACAAATAAATAAATGAAAGATAAGGGCTCATTGAGCATCTCAAATTTTTTAATATATTATTTGCCTACCGTCTGTCTCTCCTGTGTATTCGAGTTATCTTTCTTAGTGCTGATGCTGTCGTCACATTGATTGAAAACTTGATTTCTATATTAATTATTTACTTTAAATGAACTTTGTTTTTCTTCTTTTTCTTTACAAAATAAAGCTTTGTTCCGCGTTCTTAACGTTGTCATTATCATACACTTAGAACGAATAATTAGATCAAGTCAGGAAAATGTTGACCTCAATGACACCAGATTCAAGTTGCTGAAAGTCTGGTTAGAGTTAAACAATATAAAGTAAAATAAAATTATTTCCATTGAAAAAACAACGACTTCTCAATCAAAAATAGTATTCTGATCTGTTTCAACAAATCTACAGCTGTTAGAAGAGAAAGATTGTTTCCAGTTTTGTTCAAATATTTTTTGTATGTTTTTACTTTTATCTCTTACCAAGCTTTAAACAACTGAGGTCAGTTGTCTAACAGTTGCCGATAAGTCATTGACCATGAACCCAATTGAAAACCACACAAGAGGATATTATGGGATTTTCACTTATCGTTATATTAACTTCCTGGTGTCCTATAATTAAAAAATTCCCGGTGGGGAGAGGGGGTGGTTGAGGGGAGGAGGGAGGAGGTATCGCACGTTATATTACCAAGGACACAGAATACATGTACATTACAATCAACAAACTAGTATCATGTTGTAACTATCTGGTAGAATACAGAATCCTTTACAGTCAAACAATAAACCGGGGAGGATATGTTTCGCGGTACATTAACGTGGTCGCGAAATTATAATCCGTGACACGTGCGTCTAAGATGTCCTCCAGATTGCGAAATCATTATTCGTTAAAATATTATCCGATTGTTTGCAAAAACAAAACAAAAAAACAAAACAAAAATCGCGAAAATTTTGACTCGTACAGGTTAGCAGCTATATGGTATATCATTAGGACTACTCGCAAATTAATAAACACATATAAATATTTACTGTCAACATATTGATACTACGTAAAGAGCAAATTGATATAGGTTCAATGATTTTTTCTGAATCTTTTTATCAGTATATATTCTGATCAGTACATTGTATATTGAAACAATATGAAATAATATACAGATAAACTATTTTTAGTATCATTATACAAACTAAAAGAGAACGACATTAATTAATTAAATCTCAATAAAAGTTCAAAATCAATAAAACGTTGGTATAGCATGAAACAATGAGACCCTTCCAATTGTCAAATGAGCTTTATCAACGAAACCCACCATGTAAATCCAGAATGTTTGCTTTCGCTATGTTTAATTCGCATTAAAAGCTGAAATTAGCGATTGTTAAATTGAGTCGAAAGTTTCCTGGTGTACAATATCTAAAATTATATACCACAAGGAAATATTTTACCCAAGTGAGGCAATTTTTACATATTCACAGCCTTCATCACCATCCATTTCTAGAGTCGCTGTGTTGTAGGTCTATCTGTCAAACTACTGGCAAACAGCAAAACTGCATAAAACGTGTAGTTTATATTGAATTAATAAATGTCAAACAAGGTATAAATTGCATTATCTACTGCTCTTAATTAAAGTAAAGTATTATCACGTGGTTTAATAACGCAGAAAACCATGAATACGATTCACCTAAAAAAGGACATTTTTACGACGCCTACAGAAGCGAAAGGTGGCGCTATTTTCCACAGTGCTGGTGTTGTGTCTCTGAAACAGACAGTACCTTATGTCCGTTCTCACACCGGCACAATAGTGACAGATCATTTCGTGGGCTTAATCTCCGTGAATATAGGAAATCAGTTTTTAAAAGCTGCAATTATGAACTTTATACATTTAGTCACCAAGTACAGAAAGGTCAGGCGTGCGATAAGGTGACTGTGAAATATAAACAGCAGATGCTCAATACTGTCATTCGTATGCTACAATACACTTAAAAGTGTTGTTAGTCGCAATCTGTTGCCACACATGCAGATACAAATGCTCTGAATATGTATTTGTACTTTAAGGAATTAATTTTCACATATTTGTCAGGATACGATCTTGGAGCTCTGCTCTGTAATAAACATTTAAGATTTTAGATTAACTTTACAATTACATCAATCAGTCATAAATGCGTTTTTTTCGATTTTTGTTCATTTTTCTCATATAGACAGTATAATTATGTTTCTTATATAAATCCTCAGATAAAGAAATAAGATGCAACTAAGAAAAAACTCGTTATTTAATTTGCATGTAAATTCTTATCGTCCGATTTATTAGCACGTGTGTATATAGATTACCATTTTTTGAACGGACTATTTTTTGTCGCGTACTACAAATTTATGATGAGTGAGTAGTGTCCGCGAAAAGCATAGTCATCTTCGTCCTTTTATTTCTGTTCAATACAAGCCAATATTTGACTAGTTTGTCCATGAAAATGTAATAAAAAGAATATTTAACAATGTCCTCAGTAATAAAAATCATCAAGAAGATACCAAATGGAAACATAATCATAAACTCAAATTCCTTTAAAGTTTGGCAAAATATGAACAAACCAAAAAGATTTACTCGGAAACACCTGAAAAGCACAAGGAGACTAAGGTCTGACTGCGCAGTCGTGAAACATTAGACACGCTTGTGAAATATGTTTGTTATTACTGAAGATACTATTAAGTATAATTTATTTCAAAACTTTATACAATGTTACATTCATTATTATAGCCTATCATTTCAATTGTACCTGGTTGTTTGTATCTATTTAGGTATACTATAGGAATTATCTATTTATATCTATTTTCATCTAGTTTATGCAAGAAGTGTGTCTGCCATATGTTAAAATACTTAAGTAACTTGTAATGAAGTTATTTCGCACCAGCTATAGACAAGATTTTCTATATCTCTGTCACTAAGACTATTCCTGCTGTGAAAAGCCCCGAGAACCAGTACAACTGAATTCTAGTACATATGTATATACACAGTTTTAATATTTACCGTACATTCTATAAACGACCTCAGGTGGCACACCCTATTTCTGATTAGAGAGATTTACTGAAAAATATTTTGTAAACGAAACTTGACATGAGTGTAACCTTCTATCGAGTTTAGAAAGTTGTTTGTCTCATTAACATTTTTATAGGGGGTGGCGGTAGGCAGGAGGAGGAGGAGGAGGAGGAGGAGGTCGGGGAATTTCTAGTTGTTAATGTGTAAATGCTCCTTACATTAAAATATATTAATTCGCGTAAAGAAGATTTCAGATTTCAATAAAAAAATGTTTAAAATTTCAGATGTATGATTTGTAAAGCATTTGTTTGTTCATTGTAGACAAATGTTTTCATTACTGGGAGTTCACACGGTGCGTAATATGTTAGTACAAAAAAAAAGTAAAAAGATATTTTATTTAGTAGGGGATATGTATATGTAAACATAAAAGGCCAACAAGGCAAATAAACTTGATTATCGCTAACGTTTTCAAGCCGTGTATTGGCTATCTTCAGGCGATTACTTCAATGTCTTGGTAACAACATTTTGACGTAACACAATCAATAATATATAAGGGGAGATAATAACGTTATTATCTCCCCTTATATATTATTGATTGCGACACGGCTTGAAAATTTAGCGATAATCAAGTTTATTTGCCTTGTTTGCCTTGCATGTTTACATGTTTAAACGATACACAATGTTCTCATCTTATTGAACTATATATCATGGTATATCTAACTATTTCCTACACCGAAGAGGATGTGTTAGAAATGATACAAGGTGAACGATATATAGCTGTATTAATAATGCATGGTCAGTTCCTTAAAACAGAGCGACAAATGTGACTAGCCTTCGATTCTATCTATCTTCTGATTAGTAGTTCAGTCGTTGATAGTTTGTATGAAAATTGTGTTAACCTGACGTTAACGTTACGCTAGTTCAGATCAAATGACGAACACCTAGCAAATTGCTCCGCAAGGAAATGTAATTCCAAATTTATGGTATAAATTAGCAGTTTGTATGACCTTTCCTAAGTCATCTTATTCAGAACAGAATTCAAACTTCAACAGTTATTCATATCTTAAGTATGATAAAAGATAGTTACTTAATTAAGAAAGTAATTGCTGTGAAGTAAGGCACTTACTAAAATACAGCTGTATTCCATCACTACCATATGCGGCAAAATTTATATGGTAAGTATGTAATTATGGCTGCGCCAGTGGCAGGATATAATTTGGTATAAAGAGTTCCACCAAGATTGTGAAAACGACACATTAAGAAAGGACGCTTTTCAATTAAAATTTAGACTTACACTTAAAAGAGCCAGGAGGTACACTAGCCAACTAGTTCAATATATTTTTAAATATTTATACATCCTATTGTTTCAAAAGGACGTTAAATACAGAAATACATTCTGAACCGTGTCACTATTCCGTTGAATTAAAACGTAATATGCATTTTGCGGCAAACCTCGGGGACTATTAGTCCACCAGGAGTGTCTTTCACCAGCAATCTCGAAGATTGTACACAAGACAGACAACAAGGCATGGAAAATAACATTTCGGAATATTTTCTTCGGTTTGGTAATGTCCGTAGAATAGAAGTCCTTTTAACACAACTAGTAGAAGATTAGAGTGTGACGTTTCGATGGCTTCACGGTCACCTTCATCAGACAAATGACCAGTGTGGAACGTACTAGTACCGTAGTACGTAACATACGAGATGGTAAGGTATCGACTTACTTTTTCAGCTGTATTATAATCCTATGTACACTAAGGTCGAAAATAGTGTGACGAGATGGTAGGGAATCGACCAACTTTTTCGGCTGTTTTATAATCCTAAGTACACTAAGGTCGAAAATAGTGTGACGAGAGAGCAGGGACTCGACCAACTTTTTCGGCTGTGTTATAATCCTACGTACACTAAGGTCGAAAATAGTGTGACGAGATGGTAGGGAATCGACCAACTTTTTCGGCTGTGTTATAATCCTACGTACACTAAGGTCGAAAAAGTGTGACGAGATGGTTAACAGATTAAAAATATGCAAGATGTAAACGTCATTATTAAAGGCAGGGGAACTGTCAACGTCAAAATGGCTGTTCTACTTGACGAGTTACATTGTCAATGATGTACTGTTTATCTTAGTTAATCCAGGTTATTAGAGAGTTACAGGACAACAACATGCGTGGATATAAATAAACATTGAGATGACTCGTGATGGCATTTATGGTCGTTATATATGCCACATCTCTAAATGCTTATAAAATACAGCGAGTGGTATACTTTAGAATAGAACGTTTACTAAAGGGGGAATACATAGTATGACAGGATAGATAGAATAGACCGAAGGTTAGCATGTCGTATTCTGAAGCGTATAAAAATATAGCGATTTGATAATGGGTTTTCACAAAAAGCTGCAGGATATGACTTGATAAACCAAACTGCTATCAAGGTTACCAGTAAAGGTTAAAATGCAACAATCCGAACTCAATCTTACCGGGCACTAATTGCTATTTTATCATTTTAGCACGTTATTAAGGCGATTTAATAGATTGTGCGAGGACAACCGTTATCCATTCATTTGGTACAATTCTGTCAGGAATACACAACACAGTTAATGATAAGACCATTTTTATATTGTATCCCATAAGTCATCATAAAATGTCATTTCGTCCCCTTATCTCTGTCACGTGGTTACTGGAAGTGCGACAACTAATGGTCTCCACAGACAGGAAGTGATAAAAACCTCTACACTGTAACAGAGAATGTGTTAATGTAACATAGCGCGATAAGTAGTAACACGCACTTCTCCAATTCCGTTGACACATACGTGGCATTAATTAATAATTCAACAAAAAAACTCGTGGTGATTTCATTTTTTTTATGTTACAAATAAAATGAAACAAGCGAATTCGTTAATAAAATGAACACGAATCCCAAAATTAACACTTTATTTTTATAAGTATATCCAAAATTGCGCGGATGGCGCAGTGGTAACGCGTCAAGGCCAAGGTGTCCGTGATTCGATTCCCAGAACGGAAGTGAAAATGCATAGGTGATCGACCACGTTGGTTTTCTCTGGGAACTTCCGTTTCCTCCAGCAGTAAGACCTCCGTCCGGGTCAACAAGAGTGACTAGTATAAGTTGGAAAAACTTGTGTCGCAATTCAATTATCAAAAAACATGTATATACAATGTATATAAATTTCATATTTTCAAAAAAAATAAACACGTCTTTGACTTTTGTACAAGAAGTACTCTTTGATCAACAAAGTACAAACCAGATATAAGTCTGCAGAAGTACATGCCCATCGCAATACACTGAATACGTTTGCTTTCTAGTTCTCAGCCCGATTCCTCCATTTCAAGTATTGACGATTTCGCTTGTCCCATGGCATGACGAATCGGATGGCTGATTCTGGCATCGAAATAAACTTCTCTTCTTTGAAATATTTCTTCCTGACGTCTCCTTTGTCCCTGCCTTATTTTTGTCATCAGTTACTCACATGTTTAGTACATCCGTTATCTGTGACGTCATTACTAAAATGAATATAAATAGAACGGAAATGATAACTGATCATGACCGGACACTTCCGGTTTCAGTTAAACGAGTCGGAAGAGATATAATGCTAAATTTTCTGTGATATATAATTATCCTTATATATTCACATGACATTAGCAAGTTAGCTAGATGTAGTGGTTGTAATCAACGTTACTTCTTCAAATAAAAAATAACACATAGACAGTATTTATATTGTTGGTGGATCATGATATCAAGTTTCATTGATATAACGTTACACTTAGTTAAAAATATATATATACACAATATGAACACGTAATGTATCTAGGTATACAATTACTTATGTATTCAAATAACGTTGTATGCATTAAAATCAAGGTCACCTTGACTGTTAGTATGTAACATAGAAATTAAGTAGGTAAATATATACATATATGGAAAAGTCTATGTAATCTATGGAAATGACGAGGGGTAACATGTCCTTCTGTTTTACTGTATCGTAGTATACCAAAGCTATCCTACTACAGCGACACACGGCGCTGTGCTTAATTAGGAACATATTTCGGCTTAAATTACAAACTTCAAAATTGTTTGATTGTATCGTCCTTAGAATCAGTTGTAAGGTCCCTGGTGATTTAAATTAATAGCATCCAAGCATCCCTTATCCAAGCGCTAAGGGTATATGTAGTCGGCCATGTTTGTTTGAGTCACGGCCTTTCGCGGAATGCACATAGAAACAGGAAACTTGTCTAGTGTTAGGCTCAGGCCTGTCCGGTGCAGACGTTTGTTCCTGCCTCCCGTGTGCTTGGTTAGAGTGTGTATCATTCAACCTAGAGCACTCTTGATAAAATTATAACGAAATTCGGTCGTAATCGTTTTGAAGAAATGTGTTATTTGCATATTTAAATCTGCTTTAATTAGGAATTTTACCAACGGAACGACGTATCAAAACAAAGAGATAATTACAACGTGAAACATCTAAGTGTGTGTTACGTTAATGGAATGCTTATCACATTAAACGCTACAGGCCTGAGCTGGAATATAATTGAAATTCCAGAATCTGTGAACAAGATTATCCTCACATAACAGACAAAATGGATATTTTACCAATTTTCCGGAATGACTGGGAACGTGGACGAAAAATACACGGAGAGAATTATACTGGAGAGGATATTTTCTACTGGAAACCGTTGAAGGAAGAGCCGATAATAACTATAGTGTTTTTAGTGTTTATAGTTTTGTCTCTACTGGTGGGTTTCGTCGGAAATATACTGGTAAGTACAATAAGAGATTCTACTTCCTTCTGTGTGGCTGATATATAACAATAATATTAGATGATAATTTCCATTTGAATGAATGTTCAGGATCTATTTTGCCAGAATACGTGAAATTAATCAACCAATGTCTTCCTTTACATTTTCTCTGTTTTGACTTTATCACAGCTATGGATAACGTTATACACAAAAATGTTTTAACTTCGTGTGTACTTTCACCATCAAACCTTCACATCTTTGCTCACGAACGTGTCGATATTTGAGTAGAGATTGGTGAGTATTTCGTTCGAGGACCCAGATGTAAGGTTACTGTGATGTACATAATGCACAATAATTAGGTAAGCTTCTGTAAAATCATTTAATTAAGATCTTCCAAAACGTTACCGTCATACACATGTGAACTAAATTGGGCTGACATGTTTTGTTTTGTTTCTTGAATTTTTTTGGGGGGTGAGGGTGGGAGGGGGGTGGTTTTTGTTTTTGTTTTTTTTTCATATATACGAGGCTGAATTTATTGAAGAGCTTGTCAAAACAGGTCACAAAGATCGTGTTAAGTCGTTTAATTTCATCTTCATATATATTGATGACGTCTTTAAATACAGAAATTTATTGACCACGTACATGTATCCACTAGAAATGGAAATCGGAAGGACTCTTTTTACCTCAGCTTTCCAATATGCTGTATGATAAGCGTTATGAGTTCAATTTCCCTTTTTGAAATTTCTATTTCTGGGTAGCAACAATCCTGAAACTCCAACCTCATGTATTTGCATGTCGCATTTGATTCGATATTCAAAGACCTGTTCCCATTATCACGATTTCCGAACGTGAATTAGTCAACTGATGGACAAACTCGTAACACGGGATTCCAAAAGATGCAGGTTGATAAAAATTAGGAAGAAGATTTACGGTCGTCATAGTGATCTCATTTAGTACAATTATATTTCTTCTTGCGAATTGGACGTTAGTTTGCCTGTTTGTTTCATTGTTTTTTATATGTTGTGCTCATTTGAGAACGTAATTACTTATTTGACATGTGTCGTCGATGAAGAAGAAGACGCTTACTCTTCCTGAACACATGGTCTTATTCTCCTTGTACTTTACAGGATTCTCTGTTGAAGTCTTTCTTTTATTCATTTATTTTGCTCTGATTTTATTGAATTTTTGTTTGGGTTATGATTATTTTCATAAAAAATTATTTATTTTTAAACCTAGGAATACTTAAAACGTATTGGTGTGACTAGGTATAGATTTGGATGAATGAAAGTGGCCCAGATGACAGTGATAATTACGTGAATGATTCTGTTTCCGAAATATCTCTAATGACAAAGGTCTTCTTATATATATCGGAGTCACGTTATGAATCTGCGACTGTAAAACACATCAAATTAAGACACGCACTCGTTGACCTATGACACATCAATCGTAAGTTGTTAGTGACTAGTCAGCAACTACAGCTAAGTACTCCTCCACAGCATTGAACACACTAGGATGTCCGTGATGGCAAAGTAGTTTTCAGAAATCTTACGTTTACACTGAAATAATCTTGAGATAGCAGACATTTCGAACAATGGTTCTTTTTTTCTTTTTTTTTTAACCACAATCATCAAAATCAATCATTTAAAGTCATTGAGCAAGACATTTTCCTAAAAATTGTTTTATCAAAGTTATCGGATTGTTGTGGTTTTAATCACTCACGTGATACGATATTCAAGGTATTGTTGCCAGTATCATGAATATAGTGCAGGAAGTCGTCAACTGACGGACTAACTCGTTACACAGGGTTTCAAACGATACAGGTTCGTGAAAAATTATAGTAATTTTTTACGGTCGGCATAGTGATCTCATTGAGAGATATTCTATGTGAAGCTGGACGTGTTTGTGATTGTCATTTTGCCTGCTGGTCCCGTTGTTGCATACACTGTTCTCATTTGAGAACATGACATTGCTAATTTATTTTGACTAAAATTTCCATGTCTGAGGTCGTCAATGAAGTAGAAGCCGCTTAGTCTTTCGGAACACCTTATTCTCCTTGTAATCTTTCATGAGACTCTGTTTAGATCTTTGTTTTGTTGATAGTTTGCCCTGGTTTTGCTAAATTTGAGTTTGGATTCTGTTGACATGCTGGTATTTTTGTTGTTCATAGTAAAAATTATTGATTCTTAAACCTAGGAATACCTCTGTATTAAAATGACTCGGTAGGAAGAGGCACTGATTTGGGTGGATAAAAGAGGTCGAGATGACAGTGTTAATTGTGTGCATGATTTTTAATACTGTTTTCAAACCGACCCTTTTCTTTGCATATTAATGGTGTTCAAGATAATTTGAACAACTTTTTTCTCGAGATATGATAAACCGAATCTGGAGTTACAATAAACCATATGTGATACATGCAATAATAAAACAATTAGATACAGCGATTTGATATGAAATCTCACTTGCTGAATCACCTACAATTACATCCTTCTAGAGTTGCCCTTGGCACCTTCTCATTCGTAGTGCTAACGAAGTCCGGTAGGTGTGTCCGCATTGACGTTATTTTCTAGTGTTTGTACGGAAGTGTCGGAAGTATATGCTAAGTAGCATTATTTATCTTTCGGCTACTGGGATAATAGAAAACATCAGCTTTGTTATATATTACACTCACATAACTGACATTCTTAATTTAATATACAACATACCAAAGGTACCACAATATCGATATAGATTTAGTGTTCTAGCACCCCTGAAACAAAAAATAACATTAATAAACAAAAACAAGGCATAACTGGTATTGTCATATTCACTGCGTTGCTTATTTGGGGGTTTATATACAGGCAGTAGCCAGAATCACATGAAATCCGTATCCACGAATGATTCGGCCACTGACGGTCAGTTTTATAGTGCCGTCACATTGAAATATCACAGCACTGGATTTTTTTTTTTTTTTTTTACATTTATTTTGACAGCGTTGTATGTAATCAGTACCACAATTGGCCATAAGGTCTAAGTTTAGATATGTTTTTAAAATTACTTGCCACTTCGAAGTTGATTGAAAAGGTCTTCTAACCCACCCCAGCTTCAGAGAATCTATAAAGACTCTAACATTAACCATTTTTAAACCACCATCAATGTAATCCTGGGTAACAACATCTCTTCTTACTTTATCTGTTTTACTGTTCCAAAGAAATTCATATAGCAATGAGTTTAATTTAGAGAGAAACTTGTCATCGGGGTTTGGCAGTGAGATAAATAGATGGTTAAATTGTGAAACTAAAAGTGATTTAATTACATTTATTTTACCAATTGGGGTTAATAATCGTCTTTTCCAGGAATTAATTAGTGATTTAAGTTTTATAAGTTTTTTGTCAATGTTAAGTTTAGGTATCCGATGTAAGTTAGCATGAAATTCAATTCCAAGAAGAGTGAAGTGATCCCTACCCCATTGTAAATTAAGTTCAGGAAGGATTTGGTTTGTGCCGAATTTTTTGCTGCCAACCCACACCACTTGAGTTTTCGAGATATTAATTTTCAATCCTGATATATTTGCATAAAAGTTAAGCTCTGTAATTGATTCCCTCAGTGACCTTTCTGACCCAACAAGTGCCAGTGAAGTGTCATCTGCATACTGTGACAGAAGTATAGGACAACCATCAACATCAATACCCTTAATTTTCTCATTATTTCTTAGTTTAATTGCCAATATTTCGGCACACAAAATAAAGATATAAGGGGCGATTGGGTCCCCTTGTCGACACCCCTTTTTATTTAAAAATAAAAGAAGACAGATTCCTTTTTACCCTGATTAATTGTAGCACTAGCTTTGTTATGTAATGTTTTGACCCAAGAGATTAAACCATTTACAAAACCAAAAAAATTGAAACCTTTTCAATAAATTTCCATGACAAAGAATCGAATGCTTTTTTCAAAATCAATCATTAAAAACATACCTGGGATATCATATAAACAAGTCTGGTGTTTTCCCCTATATAACGTCCTGCTAAGAAGCCTGTTTGATCATTGTCAATTATTTCGTTTAAAACATTTTTTATTCTGTGTGCAACGGTGCCAGAAGCAATTTTATATACAACGTTAAGTAATGAAATGGGTCTACATTTTTTTATAAAATGTCTGGGTTTGTCTCCCTTTTGTATACATGAAATAATGCCACGCCTTTGAGAAATAGATAGACAACCATTTTTATATCCTAGATTAATACACCTGAGAACGAAGCATGGGATATGTTAGATTTATACCCGTCCCGATCATGTCATATTGACGACGTGTGAACTAGCACGTGTTCGTTACATTCAATACATACAGGGAGCACGACGAACACTTCAATGATTTCAGTATGTCACGAGGGACAGAACACATATTCTACCTCACCGGACAGAAATATTCTCATTCCAGGAAAGATCCTATTAACCTTCTTCGCCTGGGCGAACACTTAGCGCAAGGGCTAAAAAGGATACAACAAAGGTGGCATACAAATAGAGCATCTTTTTGAACCTTTACATCTACTGTTATAAACTTTACAGCAGAAATAATTGTATAGCACATCATTTATAATTCATCTATTTTTATTTTTTTTCCCTATTGTTTTGCTTAGTTCCTTCACAACAATGCAAATATCGAACAAAAACCATCATTGTTCCCATCCAACATATATCCTTAACGTCCACCAACGTAACAGTGATAAAGTATAACAATCTTTTCTCAGTATCGTAGGATATTTCATCACTTCCCGTTAGATGCCACAAACAATTCCACAGAGCAGAATAGCACAACAGTCGTCAAAACAACAAATACTTTGATAAAAAGAAACAGCAAGTTTTTAGTGACGATGAAATACATAATTAAACAAATGTCTTTATGAACATGGTTTGGTCTCGGTTTTTATAAAATATCATAAACAAATGTTTATTGTGTTGTTTCTTTCGAGTGGGTGGCGCATGCATTGGTTTAAATAAAATATCAAAGACAAACATTTATTTGCGTTTGTGTCTTTCGAGTGGATACCGGATTTTGTAACCTACAGAGATGGCACAAGCCCAAGGAAACTTGTTAGGGCAAGATAGTTATAACTGGTTGTTATCAGGAAACTATCGGGGCGACAAATTGATAACATTACATTACCGAAACTTTAAAGAGTACAAATTACCTATAAAGTGTTTCATTTATCCCGTATGATCCTAATACCCTTCATAATATCCTAATGTTAATGAGAGGTTGAGACATTTGGGAAAACCAATTCTCACTTCCAATTATATAGAAATTGAAAACCAACGAAATTGACAAATGATGCAAAATGACCTTTAAACGCGTGAAATCCGTGTGTGCCGAGGTTACATTTTTGTTGTAGTGTATATTACGATATCATTTACATCTTTTGACACTGAAATCGCTCGTTTATAAGATTTAAAATGTGTGGTTATTCTCTCCCAACAATAACAGATGATATCATTGACAATAATAGATAAAAGTATCTTTCATTATATTCATTTTTATATAAAACACTCTGATATCCAGAGTACAACTTGTATTCCAATCCCACGAGTACAACTTGTATTCCAATCCCATGAGTACAACTTGTATTACAATCCCACGAGTACAACTTGTATTACAATACCACGAGTACAACTTGTATTCCAATCCCACGAGTACAACTTGTATTACAATCCCACGAGTACAACTTGTATTACAATCCCACGAGTACAACTTGTATTACAATACCACGAGTTTGTATTACAATACCACGAGTACAACTTGTATTCCAATCCCACGAGTACAACTTGTATTCCAATCCCACCAGTACAACTTGTATTACAATCCCACGAGTACAACTTGTATTACAATACCACGGGTACAACTTGTATTCCAATCCCACGAGTACAACTTGTATTACAATACCACGAGTACAACTTGTATTCCAATCCCACGAGTACAACTTGTATTCCAATCCCACGAGTACAACTTGTATTACAATACCACGAGTACAACTTGTATTCCAATCCCACGAGTACAACTTGTATTCCAATCCCACGAGTACAACTTGTATTACAATACCACGAGTACAACTTGTATTCCAATCCCACGAGTACAACTTATATTTCAATCCCACGAGTACAACTTATATTCCAATCCGTTGCGTGCATTTTGTATTCCAATCCTACGAGTACAAATACTTTAATATAAGTGTCACGATGACAAAATACACGCTGATACAGTAAACCTCTTTATCACGTGTGTTGTTATGTAAAGGATTTTGTCAATGGATGGGAAAACGCTTTATCTGTTGGATAGTTTCAGGTTACTACATGCTATGAACATAGGCTTAAATCTAGCGCTCTCTACACTACTTCTGGCAAGTATTTCAGCAATCAGATCTACTTTGTGCAGTTTATTTATCAGGCGAAAGATAGTGCCTTCAAAATTTATCAGTTTTGATATCATGGAGTGTTTTCTTGCATTCCAATGATAGAAATTGAAGTGTGTATGTTGTTTTACTGAAAACTTGTTTTCAAAGTTTTGGATCGTAATTTAAAAGGAATTACCACAATAATTTTTTTTTAATACTTTCATTTTTTTTATTTTTCTCTATCGCCTCCTAGGTTTCAAAATTTAGGCCCTTAGTATCACTGACGAGTCCTAGAAGGACAAAACCACTGTATGATGTAGCATCACTGACAAAAACAGCCGCTGTATCACTGATGCAAAACCGCATCACAAAACCGCCGTGACGAGTCCTAGAAGGACAAAACCGCCGTATGATGTAGCATCACTGACGAGTCCTAGAAGGACAAAACCGCCGTATGATGTAGCATCATTGACGAGTCCTAAAAGGACAAAACCGCCGTATGATGCAGCATCACTGACGAGTCCTAGAAGGACAAAACCGCCGTATGATGTAGCATCACTGACGAGTCCTAGAAGGACAAAATCGCCATATGATGCAGCATCACTAACGAGTCCTAGAAGGACAAAACCGCCGTATGATGCAGCATCACTGACGAGTCCTAGAAGGAGAAAACCGCTGTATGATGCAGCTTACCTCATTGTTCGGTTATACTGTAGTATACATTAGTATTGAAAGGTGCTTACATGCAAAAAAGAAAAAAAACACTATCATAAAAGACTGAATACAAATATTGCATCATGTTTTTTTAAATTCTGGATACAATCGATTTTATTTGCATTAGTTTTATTCCATAAAGAATTGTTTTCTTTGAAATGAAATTCAATGGTTCCTCTGTATCTGTGGTGTTATCAATACTTTCGTCTCATACTTCGCGTGCGTGCACATCATGTGTATTTATAGAGTTAAACATTAATTAACTTGAGAACAGATATTTACTCAGCATAGATGTGACCTGACCGGACACTAGAGTGACCATAAAAGAGGGATACATCTAACGGTCACTCAATTATCTGGCCTTCCCGCGTGATACCTTACCGCCTTGTTTCCGGTTTTAGTTTCAGTACGTTTAACATCTCGTGTGTACTTAGTATCTATAAGTCTTTCTAAAGATAGAAATAATGACAGTATAAATTGCAGTACATGAGGTTAACATTTTTACTCATTCTGACACATGGAAATTTTCTTGATTCAGTTAAATATCAAGACGGATGCGTTAACCGTGTGTACGTCCGCTTGTATCATATCTCAATGAATTACAAAACACGTCTGTGTTTTTCGGGGAATTTAGAATTAAGGACTGGTAATGAACGGATGACTTACAAGGAGACATTTGAGAGTATACAAGGACCATAAGATGAAGGAAAGATGAAACCACTTAACATATCAACATCACCTTTCAGGCTCTGTCGGTATATTTGATATGGAAAAGAAAACATTTTAGTATTTCATTATTTTGGTGAGTTCCTTGAGAGAAAATTGAGGAAGGTTGATCACTAGAAGGGAGGTCGCTTAATTCTATACGAAGGCTATTACTCAAACATCAGACGAAGTGTCTGTTACAAGATAGGGAAAACACTCGCTTCATGCACCACGTAGAAGATGATATCACCGCACGAGCGAGGGAAACATTTTATGGGGTAAACAAAAAAGACTGAAATGATAGCCCACCATGTAGCATATCGTATTTGATTAAAGAAAGGAGGTGAATAAAGAAAAGACCAGATTCCGGCCTCTCTTGTTTTTCTTGTTATTTTTTCTATAACACATGGTGCACTGCTTATACTGAAAGCTGTACAAGTGGCATGTAAATAATTTCCTATAAACAACATCACATGACGTCTGGAACGAGTAAGGGTGGATGTGAAGTAAGCTGATTATTTCATGGTATACCTCATTAACATGCCCATGTGTTAGGGTTAAGGTTGTATGCTATCTTATTAATCGTAAATAGCATCTAATGTAAAGTCTTGTGTCATATGTTATTTGTGTATGTATATATATGTGTGTGTGTATGTTATCGTAACCTTACTTATAATGTGATTGTGTTATAACTAAGATTACGTGCTACTATATGCGATAGAATTAAGATTATATGCTATCTTACTTACTATTTATGGCACTGTTAGAGTTAGGGTTGTATGTTACTTACTACAGTATTTGACTGTTAGAGTTAGGGCTGTATTAGGGTTGTATGCTATCTTACCTACACTATTTGACTGTTAGAGTTAGGGTTGTATGTTACCTACACTATTTGACTGTTAGAGTTAGGGTTGTATGCTATCTTACCAACACTATTTGACTGTTAGAGTTAGGGTTGTATGTTACCTACACTATTTGACTGTTAGAGTTAGGGCTGTAGAGTTAGGGCTGTACCACCTACACTATTTGACTGTTAGAGTTAGGGTTGTATGTTACCTACACTATTTGACTGTTAGAGTTAGGGCTGTATGCTATCTTACCAACACTATTTGACTGTTAGAGTTAGGGTTGTATGCTATCTTACCAACACTATTTGACTGTTAGAGTAAGGGTTGTATGCTATCTTACCAACACTATTTGACTGTTAGAGTTAGGGTTGTATGTTACCTACACTATTTGACTGTTAGAGTTAGGGCTGTATGCTATCTTACCAACACTATTTGACTGTTAGAGTTAGGGCTGTATGCTATCTTACCTACACTATTTGACTGTTAGAGTTAGGGTTGTATGTTACCTACACTATTTGACTGTTAGAGTTAGGGTTGTATGCTATCTTACCTACACTATTTGACTGTTAGAGTTAAGGTTGTATGTTACCTACAGTATTTGACTGTTAGAGTTAGGGCTGTATGCTATCTTACCTACACTATTTGACTGTTAGAGTTAGGGTTGTATGTTACCTACAGTATTTGACTGTTAGAGTTAGGGCTGTATGCTATCTTACCTACACTATTTGACTGTTAGAGTTAGGGTTGTATGTTACCTACAGTATTTGACTGTTAGAGTTAGGGCTGTATGCTATCTTACCTACACTATTTGACTGTTAGAGTTAGGGTTGTATGTTACCTACACTATTTGACTGTTAGAGTTAGGGTTGTATGCTATTTTACCTACACTATTTGACTGTTAGAGTTAGGGTTGTATGTTACCTACACTATTTGACTGTTAGAGTTAGGGCTGTATGCTATCTTACCTACACTATTTGACTGTGAGAGTTAGGGCTGTATGCTATCTTACCTACACTATTTGACTGTTAGAGTTAGGGTTGTATGTTACCTACACTATTTGACTGTTAGAGTTAGGGCTGTATGCTATCTTACCTACACTATTTGACTGTGAGAGTTAGGGCTCTATGCTATCTTACCTACACTATTTGACTGTTAGAGTTAGGGTTGTATGTTACCTACACTATTTGACTGTTAGAGTTAGGGTTGTATGCTATCTTACCAACACTATTTGACTGTTAGAGTTAGGGTTGTATGCTACCTTACAAATCATTAACGTTATTCGTGTTGAAATTAAGTTGTTTGTTACGATAACTGTTGTTTACATCAAAACCTAGTTTACATGATATTTGTTTACATATCATATGTTCGTTTTGTGAATCAATCATAATTCATTATTTACAATCGTACGGAAATGGCTGTATCTGAACTAAACAGGAATATGTGTATTTCAAGATTAAATAAATTCGTTATAATTGAGAACATACAAAAGATACCGGACTTTCCCATTGATTCATAACACAATAAGCTTACATAACCACCATGGATACTACACGATCGCTCCAACGCTGAATACAGAACGTTTGTCTATATATTGTGTCGCCGTTACTCACATTCATGTAAAGAATTATGTCAGGTCTGACAGGTTTCTTGTGCACGTAATTTCATCAGAATAATATCTTAGTGTGTAGTAATGTTTATTTTCTTCACGACGTGCACATACATCACTGCGCCAAATATCAAACGATTGTTAGCCTTCATCACGAATCCTTTTGTTGTCTTTCCATTCGTGTATATATCACGTTATTATAACATCTGTGTTGCAGTCTTGTGTACTGATAACTGTCTTGTAGGCCATTATCCAAGTGTTACATGCTCTCGTCATTTCCATTTCTAAGATGTATGCGTTAATTCCTGGATGGTTAGTAGCTTTTGAGTTAATATGATTCATTCATTTTATTTTTCCGTGAGCCATCCAACTCATAGGTTAAATAACAAACACACAATTACATAATGTGGTACAAATATGAAAGAATGTTATACAAATTAGGTTAAATGGAGAGTAAGCTTGCAATGATACTGTAGTGTACAATTAGTTCTATCAATCACTAAATTCTATGCGTTTCCTTGAGGCACAATATAAATATTTCCCTAAATTACATAATTCTTCTACATTATTGGTGCCCAGTAATATCGTTAAATTAAAAACATTTGGATTTCTGTGATAGAATTGTTTGATATATTTACGTCTCAGACTTTGGTAAAAAGGACATTTTAGGATAAAATGAAATTCGTCCTCTATATCACCAGAGGTACAACAAGTACATTATCTATTTTGACGACAAACATTCCGTCTACCGACTTCAATATTTAAATTATGTGACGACAATCTGAAACAAATAATAAGACGTTTGTACTTTGTTTCTATAGATTTACATAAATAAAATTGGAAACAAAATTATCAAAAAGGATGCTGCAGTACATTTCCATATCACCTGTCCTAACACCGAGACTGTCGTGTTTTTTCATCGATTTGTCACTAGTTTGCCTCCGTCGCACCATTTTCAATATGGGATATGTTTCTATTGCATGAAGGCTCTTTGTCTGAGGACGTGATTTTTAAGTCAAAGTAATATTTTGATGTATACTTCAATATGACTAAAAGCTGACTTAATTCAACAACAGTGCAATAGGACTCCTTGCTATTATGTGCATTATTTTTTTTATTAATATTCATTTTTATATAAATTCTACAGGAAAGTTCGCCTAGGTTGAGATTTTCCTTTACAAAGCCGAAATGAATTTAAATTTTGAATTTCAGTCTAAAGGGTTTAGATGTTTCCATCTTTTTAAGTATAGTCTATGAACAACCAAACTATATCGTAAGATTAAACAAATCTTGGTAAATTTCCATCTTGATAAAAAAAGGTATCGCTTTCCTCATCCTTTAAAAAACTTGAGTCCACACCCAACTCGAAATACTCACATGACATCATGCGATCTTTCCGGTCACCTGAAATGAGGTCAATGATCCGAAAATAGACTTGATTCTAAACGTCATTAGATGTTTTTCTTAAGGGAGGGTTATATAGGATAGGATATGTTTTCCAGTTCCTGGTAACTAATATCCCGCAGTTAGGGTCTTGGTGCTATCGTTTGCATGCCAAAGTTAAGAGGTATGTCAAGTAGCCTGTGTATGTAGAGTGAACGGGCACCTGTTCGTTATCTCACAGCCGAATTGTGCCATAAGGTGTTTTGAGATGAGTTTTGGAGATCACTGATGATGATGTGTTTAAAATTCTGAAGCAGGCGTATAACGTCTCGACTTTGGTGCCGTAATTATACTGGTCAATGGTCTGTTAGAATGTTCGCCGGGTACTTACCACACTCAAAGAACACACTCTGGTAACCCATGTCCTGACTTTATTACATAGGTCAGAAGTAATTAAAACCATGAAAGTCTTCCACAAAACGAATCTATTTCCAGGAGTGATTGTGAACGTATTTGACATTTTTTTAATGATTTCGTGTTCATTGGATGTTACAATAAGATATACAGGTGTTAGTAATAGTGATTGGCCGTTGGTTAAAACTACATTCATATCCTTTATAGTACTGATAAGTGCTGCTTTAACTATCAGAAACTTAAGACGTTAGTAAAAAATGTTTAACAGACAAGATGGTCACATTGACGACTAGAGTATCTAACTTTCCGACTGATATATGATGTCCTAACACGTACGTTCTTGGCAGTAAATGATAACAACACTTGATCGTTATTGGCAACATGTTCTAAAATGATGTCAAGCTCGACTGCTACAACTGAACCTTGGATTTATAAATAGAACGAGTATCACTCTACAGTCAGTCGCCTTTAGAGAAATCAGTAGCATTTTTGATGGGTGTTGATAGCCGTCAACGATTAACAGCTCATACGCTAATTAGAGTCTTTCGTCTATGAGTTTATTATCTTGTTAACTTAGTTCCGTATCAGTAAGTATTTGGCTTCATTAATAGGGTAAATACCTGTGTCATTGAACGCCATTTATAACTAATTTCAGATACTTTTACAGATTGTTCTGTTACGTTTACATTTTCAGTATCACTGAATAGACACACAAGGTAAAACTGCTGAATAATGTTGCTTAATTCACTTTTTTTGGAAATACTGTCTCATGTTCAAGTATTGTATCAATAGATACTATTATCTTGTTATGCTGTCAGCTATTTAAGGCGTAATACATGATGCCACACAGTAAGAACAAGACAGCAAAGCATTACACATATTACAGTTCTCTTCCAAATGGTTCATCATCTCACCTCAATATTTCAGTTACAAAGTTCTGTGGTAAACATCTGAAAATCATTACAGACAACAAACAAGACACCGATCATTAAATAAGACACAAAATCGCTGAAACAATAAAATAACATATAACTAACGTATCTGTCAACAGTTTTATTATTGTTGTACGTTTTCAATTTTTTTCTAGAGTTATAGTTCCTTACTGTCAATATACACGTACACATGTGTTAAACATATTCCATATTCACTTATGTTTTAAGTTTGCCATGCATTAAACATAATTGTTTTCATCATAATATTTCACCTCACTTTGAGATTTTGATTTGAATCTATCTAACAGGTTATAGAAAACTGATATAATACCACCAGAAAGTAGAAAATGGACGTTTTATGTTTGTAAAGTAGCAGTGAGGATTTGTTCATTGTCCCTAATTTGTTTGTTATTTTCTTATTCATATCAATGTAGCTAAAAATTGCGAATATCTCTTCTACGTTGACAAATCGATAACGCCATGCTAATGCTGTGTTTTAACTTCAAAATAACCTCCCAAAATGATGACGAACACGCTAAATAGGATTTATATAAAACATGAAATTTTACTTAGGAATATGACCATTTAAATGGAATTGGTATCAATTTTCCTAATGAAAGTTATTACTGTGAGTTAATGTGGATTATTAATGCTTAACATGGGGAATCCCACAGATCGATCAAATGACTTTCATGGCCCTTTGCCATTCATCATTCGGGCCAGCTTCACTAGTTTTAGTGAGTTTGGCGGTTATAAGATATTTGCCACGTGATTCTGTAAAATTATGACCATATTTTTACAAACAATATGCAAAAACGTAGAAGTTTGTGATTCTAAACTAGAGGTATAGAAAGACATACATACACATCAACACAGAAAACTTGTAACTGGCAGCGGTTAGTTGGAGTCACATTTCGAACTCTACATTCTTAATGATCTGATATTAATTTTAAAAAAGCAATAATTTCGTTTACAGTTCTCAGAGCATTTTCCTTAACACAATATCTAGGACAATGAAAATTCTGTAGCTGCAATAAAATGTTCCTAAACACTCAATGAAAACCAATATAGTAAACACGAAAATAGTTTTCATGGTAGGAACTTCCATTAAAAATATCAGAGACGAAATGGTAGCCTATGGTGTAAGTGGAAGATATGGTCATTGTTTGCTACCCTCTGTTTGGTTTAACAAACCATCGTCAAAACATGCCAAATTTTAACATCTGTACCAGTTGGTGTAGTCTCAAATGGATGGCAAGGTCACACTACCTTAACAACACAGCAGTCTAGTAGCTTACTTAAAGTGTAGACATAAAACGACTATTAACATACTTTACAATACTACTAACCGTTTACTGAAATGCCTCTCTCTCTTCAGCAGACCTAGAACTTCTATCTCTGACGTCATAACCTCTCCTACACAAACAGTCTACAACAGGATACACAATCTCACTCATTATTCAAACACAAATACATTCTGTTACATCGTTTTGTTGGGCGATGAGGGGATTTGGGTAGAATGGTTATATGTACTTTTCAAATTCTGTTAAAAACTATTGTATTGTTTTAACGTGTAAAAAACTGACAATTATGCGTACGCTTAACGCTGTACTCATTATAACTATCTTTCCTTTCTCATAAAATAGATGTTGTTCCTACACGCTTTTAAAGGAGGACGTTAAAGCGATTCTTTATCTTTTATTGATAAACAAAAGGATACGTTGAGACTATCATCACTCAAGAATTTACAGAATTACATCCGCAGGTTTGAGATTCATTTATATTTCTGTAACGTTTAGACCAAACGTCGTATACATTACAAATTCAGGAACCTCCTGGTTTTTATCAAGAACGGTAATCTACACAATACCAAGAGGAGGTTGTTTCTATCTTAAACCAAACGTCATGAGGACTTGTCTGTAATACCCAAAGTGATATATTGAACCAGATGAAAACAATTTATCAAAAGTTCATAATAAAAGTAAGGACTGTACAAAATACACACAAATGGATAGTGTGAGGGTCGGCGTTTCGATAATTCATATTCTTTATTTGAAGCAAAAATGAATTTTCAGACATGTCATGAAAATAAATTGGTTTTGTGTATTAGTTCAATTTTCGATATATCTATATCAACATCCCTGCATTCCCAACTTATGGCGTTTACATGTCGATGTGGATTCGACTTTCAAGGGATGTGCCCAATATTATGGTTTCTATGTTGGCCACTGAGAGACAAACACACAACACAGAATTTTGATAGATGCATGCTGATGAGGATTATTTGGAAGTTTTGAGGTTGTTAAAGTAATCTCATTGGGAAATATCTTCTTTCGATATGAAGTTGGGCGGGTTTAATGCGCGTCATTGTACCAGATGGTTCCGTTGTTATTTACCGTCTTATCCACTGGAGATGTAACATTCTCAAGGCAGGTGTCGTCGATTAAACTTCCCTCGCGGAAAACCTGGTCTTATTATCCTTTAAATTGGTCTGATTCTGTGGACATGTCGGCATTTTAATTTCGCACCCAAAGAAAGCAAAAATGAATCACCAGCACCTTCCAGTAAAGGAAATAGAACTGAAAGAAATAGTTATTTTATAAAAACCAAAAAGAAAATGTGTGACTATAACAAACGTTTTAGCATTGACGTATACATTGTCCGAGATGGTATTGTCGACAAGACGTTTCAGTTGCACTATAATCCTATGTAAACTGAAATGGAAAATATAGCGATCACATGTCGAATTTGTGATCCACAATAGGCATTCCAGAGTTATAACAATGTACAATACCAGGATAAGTAGCTTCGGCTACTCTTTGTTCAAAACCTTGTGAGAGTTGTTCAAGAGTCTATTTCCTCTCACACAATGCTGTAAATGTTAATACGCGGTATAATTAGAAACATACTTAATTATAATATTTATAGAAATAAAACGGCAGGAAAAAGAAAGAGCACTGCCTTCATTGATAATGTCTGTTCTTATGCAATAGCAATGAGAGTGAACTTGCCGAACTTGGCGCCAGGTCGGTTCCCAAGTATGATGGCGTTAAGTATGATGGCGTTAAGTAAAGTATATATTTAGAAGATTTAGGAGCAAAATTTTAACCTGTGCTACTTATGACTTTTAGATACAAATATTACTTATATTTTTGAAGATGGTATGCAGTTCGGCATCAGGAGAAAAGTCTGATAGGTGCAAAATGATAGTGATAAGTGTGATAAAAGAGGCAGAGTTATTTCCTGTCTGTGCGTGTATGATTCAATCCGATAGCATCTGTATGATATTCAAAACTGAATATAGTATGATGATGTCAAGATGTTATAATCGTGTATCTGCTCAGTCGTCCATGTTCCATATCTACATGCGTGCTTTAAGTTCGTTTAAGGGCCGCGATCTAAGCTCTAAGGTAGTTCTGCATCGTCTAGTTTACGAAGTCAGCAGATTTCATAACATGTGCATGAACTTACGAGGAGACTAAAGTGGGTACACCTTATTTATATGATCATGGTAATACCGATATCGTGTACGGTCCTTGTTCTTAAAGCAACTTATGTGTCCATGTAATGGGTTTCACGGGACAACTAGGATACTGCACAATATTCATTTTTGAGTTCTAATATTTGCGTTTTTAGGGAACGGAGATTAAAATCGCAAAAATGAAAACTAAATCAATAAAGAGAGGCTGAGTCCGACTCATGACTTCAATGGTATATACATCTTTTAGGTACAAAAGTTTGGTTTAATCGTAAAACGAAAAATTCCACGAATACGGACACTGTGCTGAATAATTGAATGTAAATGTTTCGTTTGAGGATTTTGAGGACAAATACAAAGGTGTAGGATATGATCTAATTTGACTTTCTTTGAACTAGTGCAAGAAAAACCAAAACGTTTCCAGACTTTCTGACATAGTAGTTTTGTCTGTATGTCTGTCTGTCTGTCTGTCACGACTTTAGAAGAGGAATTGGTTCCACATATCAAAGAAATAAAAAATTTAATGTGAAACTGATACAAGTTCTATCGAATCGTACAAAAGACACATGACAATAGTTCATTTAATACAAGTTTAGAATTAGGTACAGTATAGCCAAAGAAGGAACAAAACTGCAGCACATAGATTTTTCGTCTGTCTAGGACTTGCCAGTGATAATAAAGGGCCATGAAAAAAGCTAATATAGATGAAACAAACATCTAACGTATATGTATTGGTACGAGATTGTTTACCTGGTCATATTCTATCATATCAGGGGTCCCAGTGTAAATCTTCATTTTGTTGAATTTTTACTAATTCAGATTGTTTAACATGTTGGTTTTTTAACACAAGCTCCTAACCTCAGCATCATTATTTCCGTATATGTGAACAGAAAAGATAAAGGCTTGTATCTTTGACAGGTCAATCTATCTTATAGTATTTATAGACGCTGACCCTAAACATAACTGATAACATAACAAGAAAATCATCCAATGACAAAGCATGTATACATATATCTAATAATACTTAAAGTATATCGAGGCTGATCATGAAAATATAGGTTACAACGACACAAATCTTCCTTCAAATAAAAAGTCTCAGTTATTTATAGAGTTTTCACTCTGTAAGATGATTTTGACTCACAAGTAAGTCTCTATATCTATCATGTGTCATGCTCTGATTGGCACCACCCCTATTTATCACTCCTGTCGCGAATTCTTGAAGTTTTGTCAATGTCAGGGTACCGATGACATATTTAAGAGTGCAATGATTGTTATCAAGTCAATCGGTATACCTACGGGTATACATATTACAATATATCTCTGGTCTCGACGATTTATGGCCGAAAACAAATCTAGAAGACACTTTAATATCACAAGTTCTATGAGATGCCTATTAGGATCAATGTGAAGTTTATAAATATATAAATGTGTTAAAGAGACACCATGGTATAAACATTCAGTTTGTTATTGATTGTATGTGTTGTATGTCCAGCTTGACCATTTCTTTTGTTCGGGAAACCTCTCTAAAACTTACCACTGTTAACGTCACGCGAGAGTTTTGAAAACGCGGCAGTTAATTTTGTAAACACGAACACATGAGTAGCATTAATCGCCTACCGATTCAGGCGGGCAGCCATTTTTGTTTACAAGCGACGGTGTTTTATGCATGCATTATCATATATGACGCAAAGAATAACATATCCAGACTGTTGCTCAACAGATAAGGGTTCCCTTTTTATAAAGTATCAATTAATGTCTTTATGTGCATATTTCAGCAAAAACCAGACGTCTTTGTTGATATATATATATATATGTCATAATAAGACAATTGTTTTACCGTGATATATATATATATGTCACTTTAACTATTCTTAACATATAACTTATATCAAAACAATGTTAATGTTGTGATGAGCGACAAGAATTTGTATACTGAATCGGGTATAATTTTCATTTTTACAGGTCATAGGAGCCGTCTGTGTGCATCGGAGACTCCGAACTACCGGAAATGTCTTCATTGTCAACCTAGCAATCGCAGATCTTATTGTCGTGTCAATTGTGCTGCCCTATAATATAGTTGGTGAGTATCACGGGATCGAATAATGGAAAAAAAGCCCACAAATTAATTATATTTCAATTTACTTTCTAAAGTTCTAAGGAAACCTTACGATTCCGTCCGTCTTTTGTCCACGTCGAGAGGGGGGAGGCTTTATTATATGTTACTAAAAATACAGTGGCTGCATCAGCATTGGCTCTGGTTTGCCGACCAATTCAACCTTTGACAAAATACTTTTAACCAACAGTGCGAACTTTGATTTCCATTTCAATTGGCGATTTTAGACACACCCTTCCCTCCCATCCAATTTATCTCTGATAACGTTTTCCAAATGTACTCGCTGCGTGACCCTGTTCTAATTTAATAATCTAATATAAGTACCCCTGTTGCTATTTGACCTTAATCTATCATATCATAACAAGTTATTTATCTTCGTTAGATGATGTGCTATTCCTAAAAAATAATTTAGAACACATCACATCACGGAGGAAAATAGATTTCATCATTGCCTGTATATTACAAACATTTCCTTTCTTATTGAAATTTTTCTCTTTCCTTTATTTTTACGAGGCATTTTTAGAAAAGGTATTTTGACGTATGAATTGGTTTTCCTTTCCTCCTAAAGGCAATAAACATGACACATGAGAGAGGGTGTGTTTACATCATTAAATCGTTACGCTCTTATTTCTCAGTAAACATAGGACCAGACAAAGAATCGCATCGTTTGTTCTGAACAAAGAATGTCACTGATAACTTCAATATGTAGTCTGCAATTCCTTGTATCCAGTATAACCGACAAATTATCGAAATATCGAATATTAAAAATCATATTTTCTTTCAATCATTATTGAAGTTAAAATGAAATTTCAAAATGTCGTTGACTTCTAGTTCACTCTTATGATTTCACTGTACCTTCTCAGCAAACAATTTTGGAGTTGAAAAAAAAGAATTAAAAAATATATTAATAAAACGATAAAGAATCTTTATGAAAAAGCAGCTGGATTCGAAAAAAACAGTATGAAATTACACGCATTGTATATTTATTTCTTGTAATGTGAGTTTCCACCCGATTTACTTCGAAAGGGTTTCCGGCATCTCATTCTGAGAATACTTGCACAGCCATTAGATTCATGATTTAAATCTTTTACATGAATGTTAGAGATCAGAATAATTGCATATAACAGTTGTGTTATTAAGTAGGCGACTGGAACACTGTGTTAAATCTCCATTATATCCTACATTGATATGGGTTTTAATTAATTATATTAACATGAACCATATTGTGATTGGGACTCGTGGCGTATAATTTGATACCCAGTTAATATTGGTTTCCCAGAAGTTCACGAATAAAACAGAGCACAGAAGAGCGGGTTTTCAGTAACAGCAATACTAAATACACACACATTCACAAGTACAGCACTCAAACTAGACCGTATTATCACGTTGTTAACAAATAAAGAATTATATTGGCTAAACACAATATATTGTTGTAATCACACTGTCAGCATGATCTAGTAAAATTACGATATTCATGAGTTCATCGTTAAATAACCTCTACCTCGTTTCTACATGTTTTTGTTCTCGTTTCAAAAAATGGTTCATATTACTTCGGTTACAGCAGGTCACATCAACATTTTATCTTATAGGTGAAATTTAAAAGTCACACTGAACATTTGAAGTTTCTCAAAAGTTGTCATATTGTCAAGAGAGCTGTAGCTTTTGTGAAGAATTTTTGCATGAGTACTATTGAAGCTCATGTTTCGACCGCATTGAAACATCTTCACTTGGTACCTAGTGAAAAAGAAACATTCTTCCATGGTTGTAAACAAATAGTTTTCCGTTATCATTGAATCTAGATCTTAAGTTCTCATATCAAACGACGTCTTTTTAATGTTACCCTGACGTTGTAATTTCGATTGTGCAGAGCGTCATTGTGTATAATTGAGATATACAAATATCACATCTTATCAAAACTATTGAAATAGACAAATGTAATCTCAAAATGGGAATTTACAGTAACAAACACTGACGCATATTGGAGGAGAGAGGTTTGATATTGAAACTGCACCATTATGAAAACTCGGTTGAAAACGTTTGACTGGAAAACACGTTTCATCTTTCAAGTTAGAAAACATTACTGTACTGCGGAACTGAGCCAAGTAGCGGTAATTTGTCAGAGCCTTGATCATGTTGTTTAACAGACTGGAAGTTGGTGGAGTATATTTTCAACTTCGAACAAAGTAAAAAAAAATTGGCAGCTAACGGGACGTACCTGGTAAATAGGCGCCTGTAGAAATATGAACAGTTTTAATGTAACGATGATATGAACATGTACATACCGTTAGCATGTATTGAATTCTTACACGATTTCACAACAGCACATATCACCTATATAAAGGTTATTTCATCTATACAAGCAGTCATCTTACAACCTTAACTACCTTGATGTGGGTGTGATGGAGAATATTCTCAGCATAGCATAAAGAGGTTAATACTCTCTAACGAGTTCCTGACGCAGCAGCTGTTAATTTCATTAATTTTAAAAGGCACATGAATCTTTTATTGCACCTGTTGACATTTTATTCAACTGCGCGAGAAATTTATCAGTCGTTAAAAGGCGAACAAACATATTAACATATTCTAAATTTTAAAAACTTATTAACTTGAAAGTTTTCCCGAAATTGTTTAAATGAATATTGAAGATTTTAAAGTCTTATGTTATAAAATAGTTTTAACATAATAGGTGACGTTAAAAAAGGCCAAGCAAGTGTAAATTGATAAAAATAACGTTATACACAGCCAGAGAGAACTATGTTCACGATAAAAATATCATACTCTAGAAATACGATAGACAACATATGTTATATCTCTGTGTAAAACATAAATTATCTCTGTCAACATTCTCTCACAACATATATCATTGTAGTCGAAGCCGAAACTCAAATAAATCGATATCGAAGATACATGAGCAATGAATTTTCATTCTCGGACATTTTTTTAAACAAAGCATTTTCATAACTAGTTTTATTTTAAAGTAATTCTAATCAATCGGATTATCTCCTTTCTGGATTATTCATCTTGCTTCCACAATATAATATTGCTGGTATTGTTTCTTTTTTTCTCTCTCTCTTTCTCTAACGAAATAATTATGAAGACATAAAACATGTTTATACTTGTATAATCGGACTTAATAGTGCTGGACACGAACATGTCTGATTTGTTCATGCCTTGTGGGAGTACGGTATCGCAATGCAGTAATTTGGATCAAAATCAAAGCTCAGTAGTCAATAAAAGATAAGACACACTTAGTAATAACATCTCGTGTCTACTGTGTGTCCACTATAGTGCACATCATTACAAGGATCGCCTCGTGAGTTTATCAGAGCACAATCAATCCACAATAATCAAAAAGCCATTAATACGAGATATACCTAGTATTGTTAACAGTACCACAGGAACATATTTACAATATCAACTTAAATAAACTCAACGTAATAATCTCGTACATTAGAAAATTACAACACGTTGCGATATTTGGTGTGTCAACGTTTCGACTCAACAAAATAGGTTTTGTATCAAGCTGTTAGGCAGGTGCTGTGAATACAATGAATAGAGACACAAAGGTGTAAAGTTCAGAAAGAGGATTGATAAAACCAATAATCCATACAGCGTCACCTTGGTACTCTTTATTAATAGATTAGCATTAAAAGTGAAATGAAGGAAATCTATATAGACCCATTTTTTAAAATGAATCACTGCACTGTAATTGTATGAAAATTATACACAATCTGAAAATTTAAATGACATGTTTAGTAAACAAAACTTCTACGACTACAGAACATTCTCAAAAACCATTTCAAAAATACACAAAACTCTTAAACATTATAGATACAGTTTGTGGCTAACATGGATGGCACCTTCTCGTACAGTTCTGTGTTCTGTTAAGGATTACCATTGTAAATAAAATGCCATCTTATCTGTATCAAGAGTATGTGGTCGATTCAATGTTGTTAGCATTATATCCAATCATTACGTCATCATGATCATGTGATGAAGCTAAGGTTTATAATGACATGTTGTTGTAAGTCAAAGACACGAAGATAAGTGGATTTAACCATTTAGTGAATCGATAGCGTTTAACTTCATCTATATTGACTGGAATTTATTCCGAGCAAAAAACACTGAAATATGTAAAACCATAATATACATATTTTTGCTTTGTACCTTTGCAAAAACTAAATAAGTATGCTGCTTTCTTGTCTTAGTTGGTACTAACTTAGTTTACAGTTGCTTGTTTGCTTGGATTTGTTTTTGGCGGGGAGGGGGAAGTATGTGGGTGTGTGGGTGTGTGTGTGTGGGGGGGGGGGGGTTGTCGGTTGATAATAAACATAGCTGTTGTTTTCTCGTTAGTGACATCATTCTAGATATTATACATAAAATAGGAATCTCGTTATAAAATAAATGAACTGGCATTGTTAATTAATTACCATGCACTGTCGGGAATTGACAGAAATGCCGGGTATCCCTTGGAGAGATAAGTTTTGCAGCTGTGATGAAATGACGCTTGCGCACTTTAACGATTTAGTACAGTGTAATATCATTATTACTCTGCGGGACCACACATCATTTCCGACATAACTACTTTTTTGCACATCCGTCATTCTCGATAACGGATTAATATCCGACCGATGTCGCCCCCTAGAGAGAAGAACACATTTTAGATGTGTCTGTGTGTGTAGATGAGACAGGAAACAGCCTGGATGGATGTGATAGAGGCTTGGTTTGGAATAACAGTGTCTAGTAACTAAATCGCCAGTTTACAGAAAATTTCGATAGAAACGAGACATAGAAGACAAACCTGTGTTTAATTACTTGAAGCGTAGGTGTGGGTCTCACTTAAGCTTGGTATAGGAATTTGCAACGTGTTGTCATAGAGACATGTATCTATTTAAGCCTTGTATATTTTTTATTTTGTTCATTCTCTCTGTATCGTCTTCACACTGTGTTTTCATTTAATTAATAATATTGCTTAAAATATTTTTTAGAACATTTTGGTTCAAGACATTAAAAAGCACGAAAGGCATGGTAGTTTTCTACACACAACATAAACGGATGCGTTTGTTGTTGCAGATAACCTTTTTTGTGGAAACTTTTCATTCTGATGTGAAATATTTGTGTCGTTTCTTCTTGGCATACAATGATGATATTTAAAACCAAATTGATGATTTTTGTACAGAAATAAAGAAAATTATAAGTCTTACCTATTTTCCATGTATTTCTCTTTAATTCTATCTTTCCTTCTTTTGTTTTCTTTCTTTTGTCGTTTTCTTTTCTCTTAATCTGTTGTGTTTATCTTTTATATGTATTTATTCATATATAATGTTTGGAAAGATTTTAGCAACGGTGATTAAACAGAAAATTTCGGTTAAATTACGATATCACATATTAAACAATGCAAGATCAATGTTATGGTATATTTTTGTCCTGCTAAAGTATAAAAGAAATGATCCATACCTCGAGCTCTGTTTGCTCTTAATGTCATGAAAAGAATACCGAACAATCAAATTGGCTGTAAAATCTTGGCATACTCTTTGTTAGAATAGAGAAGCCGTTTATTTTCAACCTAGTTTAATAAACATGTACATATACAAATTTCATAATAACATATTTAGAGCAAAGGTGAGCGAAACTACACCTACACAAAAATGTGTGCACAATCCTGGTAAAGCATTTGTGTGAAGTACTGCTGAACTAAATTAAATAGCACAAGCATAGAAAATATAATACCCTAAGTAACACTTTAACAGCAAGACCCACATGCAACTCTCCCTTAAGAGACCCCCGCATTTAAAAGGAGAGGTACATGTACCGGTGTCCTGGACACCAGCCTGTTTAGTGGAACCTAACAACCCTATCACCAGATAACTCCATGCAACTCTCCATGATGTGACCTCCGCTACAAAACAGAGAGGTACAAGTAGTAGGAGGTGTTCTAATTCTAATTAATGCTTAGTCTTCAGTTAGATAAGCAGGTGTACGAATGTACATTTTAAAGGCATTAGAATGCCACCTGCATAACATACGAATTGGTGAATCTGACATTCCCCTATATGCAGCTAAGGTCGCCCCTCCTATCCTGAAGCTATGCCCCTTGTAGCGTGAACTATCAAGCCCAGCCACATGCAGACTGTTCTTAGTGACATCATCAAAATATTTCCGTTGTAACGGTATACCAAGGCTATTCATGAATAAGACCCCTGATTTGGGACCTCGTAATTTGAGGTAGCCTAACATAGCCTCGACGGGACACAAATCTTTATTGCTGCTGATCGCAACAAGGACTGTATGAGGCTTTCCACTTTTAATATGCTTGAAAGTATGGATACATACACATAGTTGGAGGTGGTTTTCCTTTGTGTGAATTCTATATCACCGATTTGTAACACATATTAAACAATGCCAGATCAATGTTATGGTATATTTTTGAATGGTTGCCCAATACATCCAGTTTTATTGAATGGCAAGCGATATGCTTTTAAAAACATGTTTTAACTTTCTAAATAAAATATTTACCAAAACTTTTCATAGTCAAACGTTTGGGTTTGTCCGAAATAACTTAGTTTTCCGAGTTCAGTTCAAGGACGCAAAATATTGTACCTTCATGTCGGTAATAGATTTGTAATATCTTAAATTCAAATGCTCCACTCTCGGGTTCTGGTGCTTAATGAACTTAAAATGATAAGTAGGTGAAGAGAAATTGAAGTTTGAATTAATCGATTGATAAACTTACATTACTTAATAATGTTCCCTTCGGGATTCCAGAGATGTTATTGTCCAACGGCGTTGAACTAGAAGAAATACTGAAGATATTTATTTTTATGTTTTTGAAAATTCCATCATGATCATTCAATCATTTCACGTTCTAATGTTAATTAAACTAGTTTCATGCCTACTGTAAAACGTTTCTGGCATAGATCGAAGCAGCGTCAAGATATCTTAGTTTTCCTTTTTAATTTTCAGGAATTGTAATTGGTCCGGAACATTTCCTAAACTTTGAATCAATGTGTCACGCGGTCGCAACAATCTGTGTCTCTAGTTGCGCGTGCTCCATGATGACCCTAGCGGCCATTGCACTGAACAGGTGAGTGGAATTATTATGAATTATTGTTTAATTACACAGATATTTACTGTTTGTTTCCTTGCAATTGTAAATGATACATTGTATATAAAGCATTTTAATTTAAATAAAAACAAGTTTTTGTAAAATATAGAATTTTAATAACTTAGCGACATTACCGTCATCGGATTTGACCGTTCTGATGACACGCCAGTCATCTTCCTAAAACTATGATAGTATTGAACTTGGTGTGATGATAGAACTCAAATGATAAACACATATCGAAGAATTCAGACAAGCAAATATCTTCAAGTCAACTTTGTTTGGCTTTATTATGATGATCAGTGACCTCGGCAGTATCACCTTGATACAATGTAATTAGGTGTTTCTACAAACTGTACTTATTCTGTTTATGTATGAATCCAGGTACATCTTCGTGTGTCGTAACAAGTACTATCACCGGATATACAACAAATGGACCACGCCCATTATGTGTCTGTTTCTATGGATCCTGGTCCTTTTGATTGATATGCCAAGTTATCTGGGCTGGGGCGGACACGCCTACGACTTTCAAACTATGGGATGTTCATTCGACCGAAAAGGTCACTTATCATACGTTCTATTTCTCAGTGGCGCCATCTACTGGGTTCCTTTCATACAAGTCTTCGTCTGCTATTTACTCATCTACAAATACGTTCAGAAAAACCGCAAACAGCTCCGAAAGGCATTTTCTCGGATTTCATGTAACAATGAAGCAGTGCTTAATACGAGGAGGGAAGAGGATATGCGAATGGTGCGGACATTTTTTATTGTTGTTGTAGTGTTTTTAATTTGCTGGACACCGTATGATCTTCTGGTGTTATTTGACAGGTTGGATGAGGCGCCTCGTCTTCTTTACGTCATTTTGCTTGTAATTGGTCATTCTAATAGTGCCCTGAACAGTGTTTTGTACGCCAGCACGAACCGTCGATTCCGACGCGGATACATAGAGTTTATCTGCTGTATATTTAATACACGGTGTTTCAAAAAGAGTGGCATTAGCTCGCATGTTTTTAATTCAACAAAGAGTGGCTTGCCTGCATACCTTAAAAACAGTTCGGACGACAATAGTGGTGTCTCCCTAGGGACTCAACAGTCCAAGTATCAATCGTCACCAAGACTCGTCAAACGCTGAACATTGCTATACTGACCTACTCATCATGGAAGGGAGCATTTACACAAGCTGTAATGGCACATAGGGACGTATAACCATGATTATCCATGTTCTGTGTGATAAGGTTCATTTCGATGTGAAAAGCTTCCATATTAGTTATTTCTTTACAATGTGTAGAAATACCCCGTGTGTGTATTCACACAGGAACCTATACGATGGCTCCCAGCTCCCAGCCAACAAATGGTACAGTGATACTACTCACATCTGGTAAACTGTGCAGTTCGATGATCAAGATTCAAGAGAGAGCTGTCGGATGAATTCGCGCCAAACTGTCGCAGAAGCTCCACGAGATCTCCATGTGGCAACGTCACCTTGCGTCAGTGGTGATAACCAGGGGAGATAATTCCCCCCGGTTTTCACTACAAATGTGATAACTCTGTGATACCTCTGATTTTTACTAAATGTTGTTTCATCCTTCATTATACAACTCGATGCTATTATGAAACATGTATTTCAACATAACGGGTTTACCAAATGATGTTATATAAGGATTACACGTGTTAAATTGTAAGTACTATATATAACCTCAATGATGAGCTCCGGTGATCCTAGAACAAAATTACGGTAACAAATGCCTCAAACTCTACGAACTTCTTCAGCATTTTTCTATGTTTCATACTGAAAGCACCCTGTATTGTCACAAATTTTCAGAAGTTTTGCGTTCTGGGCGATTTCTAAGAAAAACAATTTTAGTTTTACAATTATAACATGTTGTCTTACCCAGTAGAGAAGACCAGTACTATAACATGACATTCAACACCACAATTCTGACTAAATGTTAAACAAAAGTACGTCGTCATGTAAGTCCGTCCTAGGCAAAGTGTAGTCCCGCAGAAACTCGTATATTATAAATATAAAGTCAGAAAATAGATACAGAATATAAAAAGTCACTCAGAAACTAAATATCGATTATAAATGGTCAGTCGGAAACTGAATAAAAATAAAACACAGGAAATAAGAAAATAGATAAATGCTATAAAACTAAATATGCACAATAAAGTATGAGTTAGAAACGGACTAAAAACTGTCAACTAGAAAATAACAACAGTGAGAAACTATATACAGACTAGAAACAGTGAGAAAGTAAATACAGACTATAAACAGTGAGTAACTAAATACAGGCTATAAACAGTGGGAAACTAAATACAGGCTATAAACAATGGGAAACTAAATACAGACTATAAACAGTGGGAAACTAAATACAGACTATAAACAGTGGGAAACTAAATACAGACTATAAACAGTGGGAAACTAAATACAGGCTATAAACAGTGGGAAACTAAATACAGGCTATAAACAGTGGGAAACTAAATACAGACTATAAACAGTGGGAAACTAAATACAGACTATAAACAGTGGGAAACTAAATACAGACTATAAACAGTGAGAAACTAAATACAGACTATAAACAGTGAGAAACTAAATACAGACTATAAACAGTGGGAAACTATATACAGGCTATAAACAGTGACAAACTAAATACAGACTATAAACAGTGGGAAAGTAAATACAGACTATAAACAGTGAGAAACTAAATACAGACTATAAACAGTGGGAAACTAAATACAGACTATAAACAGTGGGAAACTAAATACAGACTCTAAACAGTGAGAAAGTAAATACAGACTATAAACAGTGAGAAACTAAATACAGGCTATAAACAGTGAGAAACTAAAAATACAGGCTATAAACAGTGAGAAACTAAATACAGGCTATAAACAGTGAGAAACTAAATACAGGCTATAAACAGTGAGAAACTAAATACAGACTATAAACAGTGAGAAACTAAATACAGACTATAAACAGTGGGAAAGTAAATACAGACTATAAACAGTGAGAAACTAAATACAGACCATAAACAGTGAGAAACTAAATACAGACTATAAACAGTGGCAACTAAATACAGACTATAAACAGTGAGAAACTAAATACAGACTATAAACAGTGAGAAACTAAATACAGACTATAAACAGTGAGAAACTAAATACAGACTATAAACAGTGAGAAACTAAATACAGACCATAAACAGTGAGAAACTAAATACAGACTATAAACAGTGAGAAACTAAATACAGACTGTAAACAGTGGGAAACTAAATACAGACTATAAACAGTGAGAAACTAAATATAGGCTATAAACAGTGAGAAACTAGATACAGACAATAAACAGTGAGAAACTAAATACAGGCTATAAACAGTGAGAAACTATAAATACAGTCTATAAACAGTGAGAAACTAAATACAGGCTATAAACAGTGAGAAACTAAATACAGGCTATAAACAGTGAGAAACTAAATACAGACTATAAACAGTGAGAAACTAAATACAGACTATAAACAGTGAGAAACTAAATACAGACTATAAACAGTGAGAAACTAAATACAGACTATAAACAGTGAGAAACTAAATACAGACCATAAACAGTGAGAAACTAAATACAGACCATAAACAGTGAGAAACTAAATACAGACCATAAACAGTAAGAAACTAAATACAGACTATAAACAGTGAGAAACTAAATACAGACCATAAACAGTAAGAAACTAAATACAGACTATAAACAGTGAGAAAGTAAATACAGACTATAAACAGTGAGAAACTAAATACAGACTATAAACCGTGAGAAACTAAATACAGACTATAAACAGTGGGAAACTAAATACAGACTATAAACAGTGAGAAACTAAATACAGACTATAAACAGTGAGAAATTAAATACAGACTATAAACAGTGAGAAACTTTAGACAGACTTTTAACAGTGAGAAACTTTAAACAGGCTTTAAACAGCGATAAACTTAAAACAGACTTTGAACAGTGAGAAGCTTAAAACAGACTATAAACAGCGAGAAACTTAAAACATACTATAAACAGTGGGAAACTAAATACAAATTGTAAACAGTGAGAATTTAAATACAAATGATGAATATAAAACAGAAATTAGAGGCATATGAAACAGAGGTCGATAAGAATCATCTACAGGAGTATCGTATAAGACTTTACAAATACTGTATGTGGTTGCCTTTCACAAATCATCAATAGTAATTACAAACAGAAGAAGAAGCGTGAACATTATGTCACGTCATACAGATATATGAAACCTGTCTTTACGATAATCAATTCCACCAATCAAAATGATTCCAGCTAGCTTTCCGTCCTGTATCCTTATGGGATTCCTGTAGTTTCAGTTTTGATAAAGCCGTTGTACTAATGTCATATTCAAAGTATATACATGCATGTTACAGCATTTAGATAGTTTCAATTACAATATAAATATCACACATCGGTTCGCAATGCCATTGTCATATTTCGATTTTCATATATTGACATTTACCATTTGTCCATGAATAATAACCGAACTTAAATCAAATACAATCTGGAAATGAATTAGTCCCTAAACATATTTTTTTAATTATTGTGATATCTTAAGCCATAGATACTTAACCAACTTCCCATTAAACGCTTACACGTCAGTTCACTGACATATCTGCCACAGTTCTGTGATTAACAGTGAATCGTTTATTTACGTAATCAATGAGTTGTCATTATATAAACAGTAGAACACTTGCATCATAAATCTGCTGTTATCATTTTGTGATAATGTAGGTATGAATCTGACAGACTTTTTTATCATCTTATTTATATTTGGTTGTTGGGAAACATTTAGCATAATACGAACTCGATCAGTGTTATGTGACAATTTTTGATATCATTTAAAACTTTTAAGTTAAGAATTCGCTGTCACAGTAATACATGTATAAAACGAGATGTTTAGGGTCATGCGATACACATTTGTCACGAGTACGAGTCTGGAGTGAAAAGCCGAGGCATTGCACAAAATGATTAAGTAAATCGATATGTTGTTTACCAGTTAGATATGTAAACCAATACAGTATGTTGTTAACGAGTTGGAGACGTAAACCAACGCAATATGTTGTTAACGAGTTGGAGACGTAAACCAACGCAATATGTTGTTTACGAGTTAGATACGTAAACCAAGACAGTATGTTGTTTACTAGTTGGGGACGCAAACCAATACAGTATGTTGTTTACGAGTTAGATACGTAAACCAATGCAGTATGTTGTTTACGAGTTGGAGACCAAAAACAACACAGTATATTGTTTACGAGATAGGTACGTAAAAACCAAAACAGTATGTTGTTTACGAGTTAGATACGTGAAAACCAATACAGTATGTTGTTTACGAGTTAGATACGTAAAAACCAATACAGTATGTTGTTTACGAGTTGGAGACGTAAACCAATACAGTAATTTGTTTACGGGTCAGATACGCAAACCAGGAGAGGAGTAAACGAAGCATATTGTTTTGGTGATGAAAGTATTTTTTCTGATGAAAAGTTACGTCTATATAGAATTATCACTAGAGAAGTTATGTTTCTTATCTATTATGCTACCATTTTTCAAGTTGAAGCATTTCTAATATTTTAATAGCACCGGTTGTAACACGTCTGTTGTTTAGGTGGTGAATACTTTGATCGTAAGACCAGTAATGAAGAAGGATCAAATGCCTGTTCTGTTTATGTTTATCACCCACTCCTTACTAGTATTGCTATGTGTGTACAATCCATCATATGTTATTTCTAATCTTGTGATAATTTATTATCTGTCTTTTGTTTAGTATGTCTCATTCGTTATAATTATACAATAAAGTATTGACTTTACAGATGAAATGTTCCGGTGTTTTATGTAAACAATAGTCATTTTATCACTTATAACGTTTATATCGTATATACTGTCCTCTATTTGTCATGGCAACAAAATGGTTGCAGTGTCAAGTAAGGAAAAAACAAAATAAAAAAACAAAAAAGGCAAAACATGAAAGGGGGTGGTTCAGAAAAGAGGTTCTTTCACAAGTATGCATATACATATTAGCGGAGCAATGGTAAGCTGAACTGCTATACTACATAGAAATGTTTATATCCACTCTCTCAAAAACCGTTACTTGCTAACAAACCAGTTATTGCATTGCTTCTGCCTGGTCTTTGATTTTACGGAAACTTGCACCAACACAACGTATCGTGTAAAATAAACAATACTGTGAGAAGTATTTAAATAACAGTACTCAAGGAAATAGGTTCCAATAACATGGTATATATAAACATGGATATAAAAGACGGCGTCTCATTGGCTAGTTAACATCACAACTAATGGATATAAAAGACGGCGTCTCATTGGCTAGTTAACATCACAACTAATGGATATAAAAGACAGCATCTCATTAGCTAGTTTACATCACAATTAATGGATTTGAAAGACGGCGTCTCATTGGCTAGTTAACATTACAACTAATGGATATAAAAGAAGGCGTCCAATAGGCTAGTCAACATCACAATAAATGGATATAAAATACAGCATCCGATAGGCTAGTCAACATCACAATTTATGGATATAAAAGACAGCGTCCAATAGGTTAGTTAACATTACAATCACCTATTATATTATCCTATAATAGACATGTCTATCTGCCACTGTTACTGTTATAATGCTATATAAAGAACAGTGATATATTTATATAGACTAGACGAGAAATTCCTGTGGTAACGCAACACAAAAGCTGGTTTGATTTGTAGAGGGTTGGATGCTCGGTACATTGTCACGAGGGAGGACGTTTTCAGCTAAGAAACCACTTATCTTAATGTTTTTCATTATACAAGTATTTTACGATAACATACGGTAGTACTAATATCATGTACCAGACATCCTCAATTGCACATTCACACTTTTGACCTCAAATTGTAGATGTGGTGTGAAAGCTTCAAATGAAAGCTTTGTTTTTGATATAGTTTATTTGTCAGTATTTTACCGACTTCTTTGTATTTCTTATCAAAAAGGCGTTTAAGTTTACAACTGGTGACAAGAATGATACATCAATCCACATGTCATGCTATTGTTAATGACTTAGGGTCGCGTTGGTCTAGTGGTTAAGGCGTATGACCGTCTGACATCTGGCCGTCACTTGCTCTTAAACTCTGGGCAGTCGCCAGGTACTGGCCGCAGATCGTTGTTCCTTTATAGAGAACACGGGCTTCCATCCACCACCCAAGCCTAATATGTCTTTAAATGACCCTGGCTGTTGATAGGAAGTAAAACAATAATAAACCAATGTCAATTGCCTAAAGTAAGTGATTCAATCCCCAAAATTACGTGATCTTATATTATTTTATCATAAGTGTTTCACTGTTTAATCAACTTTATGTCAGATCAGATCCAAGACGTGCAAAAAGACTGTTATATACAGAAAACAGAGCTTTGGCAGTTTATCTTTTTTATTAGGTTTACATATGAAGATAGGTGATATGAAGCTGGGCGTGTTTTATGCACGTTAGTTTGCCTGTTGGTTCCGTTGTTGTATACCTTGGTCTCATTTGAGAACGTGACATTACATACTGGCACTGACTAAAATTTACAAAGCGGGTGTCGTCGAAGAAGTAAAGACGCTTACTCTTCCTGAACACTTATTCTCCTTGTACTTTTTCAGGATCTCCATATTTTAATATTTCTTTTGTTCGTTTGATGAATATTTGGTGTGCATAGAATAACTATTCGGAATCTGGATAACGAATGTGTTTTATTTCTCAGGAAAGATAGATAAGTTATCGATATATACCATCTATACTGAGATTATGTATCGGCTGTGTTCGTCTTATATTTACATTAACAAATAACATCTTGAATTACAGGTAATAAAAAATAAGGTATAGAAAGCTGTAGAAATGACACACAAATGAATGTAGAATAAGACACAGTAGAGCTAGATAATGAATTAAACTTCAACCTGCAACTATAATTTTAAATGTATTCGATTTAACAATGTTAGAATCATCCATGTTTTATTAACTAAGATAAAGAAGAGAAAAATTCGGGACCGAACAAAACATTCGACTTATTTGATGTATTCGATTCAAGCGTGTTCGACACAACATAATTTTACTGTATCTGGTCAGGGTCTAATTTTGGAAACATTTAATGCGTTTGAGCCAAATCAAAAATGTTCGAAAGCGATGTGTAATAACCCACAAATTTAATATTGTTTTCAATGTTCATACATATGATAATATCAGACGTACACAGCCTTAAACCAGTTGAACCTACATTTCAAAGACTGACAAACGTGGATTTACAATTTGTTTATTTCCGATGTTTCCTGATTGTCGTATTCAGTGTCTGGATATTGTAATAAGCGTTTTGATATGAAGCTATTTCGATACAAAATTCACAAACAACAATTGAACTCTCAATACATTTTCTATCAACTTCGTACATCTATCATACTTGTAAAATGAAAATAAAAATTCAGAATCCAACTATTGTATTCAATGATTCAATCACATTTGTAAATTAGAAAATAGATTTATGCTTAGCCATCTGGTACAGCTCAATAACATTGGGTTGAGACGGGCAAATCTCTCCTACGGCCACGATCTTACCTACCGGGTTGAAAAAATATGACAAGGCAAGTTTAATCATTTCTACCACTAAAACAGCAAAATTTTTTATTCATTTAAAACAAATGTTTGCTTGTTTGGTTATCTAATTATTTATTTATCTATTAATTCATTTGTTTAATTCTATTATTTGTTTTTGACGTGCATTTGTATACTCGTTTAAACACACAATTTAAATTAAGTTCACGCCAAAAACAATCAATACAAGCTGATGAACCGATATTTTATCATCAGAAACTCAGTTAATTTAGGAAAAACTATCAAATAATTGCTGGTGTGAAAACATTATTTACCGCTCTACAGATACAATTGATATACACTGATCACTAAGTCTGTGGTACAAGGAAATGATCTGACGATCTCGCTCTTAAATTATCTAAACAGATCCAATAATAATTACGATAATAATAAAAGACTTTCTTTTAGGTCAATGACACTTTGATTTTACAATTCTCTTCTTACAAGTGGTCGACATCAGAAATGTACTATATTTACAATCATTAAAATTGAAACATCACAGACAAATATAAATGTTACAGTTAGATACATTAACGAAAACGTTTAAATGAAATAAGTTATAATAAAAGATGTGTTATGAATGTATATAAAATATGACACATATAGTAGGGATTGAAAGTAACATAAGACACAATAATGAGATACAGTCACGAAGGTAAGATCTTCTAAAACTTCCATACAGTGGAATTTTAGGTTTAAAAGTTGGACATATATTTTTACATTTAAATTTAAAACTTTTCATGTTTTATCACTGCCCAACCTTGTCTAGTAAACCATTCCAAAGTGTTGGTCCATTAAATAAAAATGAATTTCTAAACTGTTCTGTTTTGTGTTTAGGGATGACATATTTCCCTGACCTGGTCTGTCTATCGTGAACAATAAATATTAATACTTCACAGTCCAGATAATTTGTACATAATTTGTTAATAACTTTGTACATCAAAATACATTCATTATATTTAACTCTCTTACTAAATGGTAACCACTTGCGTTTAGTAAAAAAATCTTCACTTGATAAAAATAATCTGCATCTAATATAATGGTAGAACTCTCATTTGCAACCTTTCTTACTTTTTAATGTTTGTTAGAGAACAGTGTCCCAAAATAATGGAACAATAATCAAGGTAAGGTAAGATAAAACAGTGGAAGTAGGTTATTCTTGATAAAATAGACAAGAACTATTTGATTATACATAATTGATAGATTTTGAAATTTTCTTTTTTAATAACATGTTGGACATGTTCGTTCTGTGTACGGGTATCATCAATGCACGAGTAGTTTTTCATATCTCATATGTTCTAATCTTCGTTTGTCAGATTCATTCAATACTTAATTCAACTTTCTGTTTGTTTCCTAACAACATCACTTTAGTTTTCTCTGTGTTAATAACTATTTTGTTGCTTTTACACGATTTCTGTACATTTATAAAGTCAGACTGCAGATACTATTCAATAACATCAATACATCTAGCAGATTTCTACATAGTTGCGTCGTCTGAATGTATGTACAATTTATACTGCTTAAAGTGCAGAGGCATGTCATTTATGTACAGTTTAAACATCAAAGTCCAAATTATTTAGATCTGTGGCACAGTAGTTGTTATTTCACAAGAACTGTTTAAACAATTTTTAAAAGAGACACTTTGTAATCGACTTTTTCGATAGGCCGTAAAAAATCTCATTGCATTGTTTGAACAACCACACATTTTCATTTTTTGTGGAAGAATTAATATGTTCTTCCCCTACCCTGAGGGTGTGACAGAGAAATCTCCAACCCGAGGGTATGATTTTTTTTGTCTATCCAGAGGCTCTGCCGAGGGTTCGACTACCAAAAAAATCATCCCGACGGGTGACAGAGAAATCTCCAACCCTCGAGGCTCTGTCTAGACAACAACAAAGTGTCTGAATGACGCATGATTATCACCATTCACGTTTCATGACGTCACTGTTTGCATGTAAATCATTACGTAACATAATATAAATTGTAAAAAATCAATCATATTTATTAATCAATTATTTACGATATAGTATTTGATATATTATATATCAATAAAATGGATCAACATATGCGATATATACAATTTCATATATAAACAGAAGTTTTTCTCGTTGTCACTTCAAAGGGTACACTTGCCGACATGACATGAAATATGTTCCTATGGGGCGAAAAGCGTCAACTATTTTCCCTATCTTACCATTTGCACATACTCTCACCACATTTCCTACTTTGAAGTCCATGATTGATACCAATTCTGTTATGTTAAGTTTGGATTTGCTAGCTAGCAGACGATGTTTGTTTACGATCCAAAAGCAGTTCCGATCGAACTTCCGGTTTATCACGTGCTATTTGGCACGAGGCTATCTCCCCATAGGGAATGACAAGCTGGTCTCTCAAGGCTAAAACTTGAGACAAGGCTGTGAATGGTGGGAGAAATTGTGGTCAACAAGGTTAAAATCCTTGCTAAAATCAAAATGCATTATTCCACAGAGCGAAGATTATAGAAAACAAAGTTCAACAAGACTGAATGAACCTTTTACACCCAAACAGCGCTGAATATTATTTATATATAATTTGTTCAAGACTATATTTAACCTTCACCTTCATTCCTTTCTACCGAACCAAAGTTTCGTTACTCCTCGCTGATTTATTTCTACCGTTTCTAATTAACTTCCGCTCCAGTCTTTCCCAAGCACACCATCCTTTACATCTGACCTTCGACTCTTGACTGCATGGTTATAATAATAAGCTGTATTGTATTGCCATTTTTATATCCTTTTATATTGTTAGATCTCCGCCTATGTCCGATGAATTAAAAAAAAAACTATATTTGATAGCAAGTTATCACAAAGCTTGCAGACTTTAACATAAAGCATACGTGTGCCTCGTTTTTACGATATAATCGCCAAAATCTTAGGAGAAAACATCCGTGATATTTTAGATATCAGTACCAGATGTTGGTTAGCTTTATATATCAACCTTTGTTTGATAAACAAGACATCAAAGGATTCGTTCTTATGTGGTTTCGGATCGAAATACTACACGAGCTGACGATTTGTATCAACAATATAGCTGCCACATAAACGTCATATATTGATATATAGCTGGATCGGGCACGTTTAGATCTGAGAAGTTTACATAATATTGATCACTAAATATAGCCAACATACCAGATATATCCCGATCTCTTTATTGAAACAGTTAACGTGAAAAACTGTTTGAAATTAAGACCAAACAAAGACAACTTTCTGTTTTTTCTGTTTAAAATAATCTGACGAGTTATTTTCCTTACTTTTGTTTTCAGTTTTCATTGTTATAAGAAAAAGAATGAAAATTGTTATTTTACATGTTTTCATTTCATGTGAGATGTATGAAACTTCGTCACCATTTTTAAAAGAGAAAAATCTTAAACAAACTTCATGATAACAATATTAAGTCATAAACAGTTCATAAACACTTTCAAAAAGGGTTCAATGACAAATATCCCTTTCTATTAACCCTAATAAATGACATTTCATTAGCTATTTAAGACTGTAACATGCCTTTACGCTCGTGCTGAAGGGTCTTAACAAGACATCAAACCTGTTAACAATAAACATGAAATGAACGGCTTTAATGATTGTGCCATAAACACTTCTGTATTATACCAAGCTGAGTGTCCAGTGTAGACATATTAGTTTGAGTAAACGAACCAATATGAGATAGGAATCTTCCGCATGGTATCAAACATTCGTTTAATGGGCCAATTACTGGGTATCACATGAAAGATAGCAGGAACTGCACATCGATGTTGCTTAAAAGTGGTAGGCACCGGAACCAAGTGTAATACTATCCATATGAACCCTCCTATAGTCCAATGAACAGCACTGCCTTCTCAAAATGAACGCAAGTCATTTATCCGTTTTATTTACTTAAACACTTGGTGCGTAAAACAACTACTCGTGGGCTGTCAGCGGCTAGTTATAGTTGCATACAACAATCCAAAACCATTGTACTTAACAGGTGTTTCGTTTGTATTGTGTAAATAATCACAAACCAGCTTATATTTCTTATGTTTTTACATTCTCTTCTCGTTAATAGTGTTATATATGTAATTATAACTTTTTTAATGACATATTGGAAATATTCGGCATATGCAGATATTTTTCAGCTTGTTCCAGTTATAACTGCGCCTAGGACACTCTCATCATCAACTTTTTCTCTTTTGGAGACCCGTGCAGTCATGGTTATATAGGTATTTGTTGTAGCCTTCATATATGTTTCACATCTGCTAGTCCGTAATAGTACGGTACATATCAGACTCACTTTGAATTTAAATCCCTGATAGAATAAATTCATATCAACAATATTTTATTAAACTCTTTCATGGGCTAATTTCTCGTCGTCTGACTCTGTGTCCTATATGATTTCACACATTACGAAAGTCAATACACGAAGAAATCATCTGACACTCCTGACTTTGGTTAAAATAAATAAAACTGCGAGAAGATCTAAAATTTGAAAATACATTTTAACAAAACAATTGATTATTACTGTAGCAATTAAAATTTGAAGATTAACAACTGAAAACTCTTGGTCAAGGATTCGGATCGGAAGTGATCTACAACATCTGTCGTTAACTATGTCTTACAGTAACCCATTACACTAGAGAAAGAAGAACCAAGATTAGAAATTGATTAACCACAGCATTTTTAAAAAAACATTTTTCTCTACTGTGACAATGCTCTTTGATCAATACAAATAAATAGTACAGAGCAAATCTCGAATTCATTGAACTCGTACATTTTCTTTCTCACCAAGATTCCTGGCTTACATTTATAAATCATTTATTGAGTCAATAGGTTCATTTATGTCATCCATTTACTTGGTTGTTGCAACAATCATGAGCAATCAATCCGTGTTCTAAATTTTTAAGCAACCTGGAGTTTTCCAGTAGCCTGTTTCAGAATCCATGGGGAGATAACAAGGCTTTACTTCCGGTACATCTGACTTCCTGTTGTAAATATCCTGCCACATTCCTATTTCGAACTTAAAGTGATCAAGTATATATATTTTAATTTTACAAATGTCTTGCACGTCTAACATGACTTTTAAACACTTGGCTATTTGTTGTAGTCTACATAGAGGTTACACATATGATATTGACGAGTGAAATAAGGGCGAAACTGTTGTAAGGAGTAGGTTAATTCATTATTTGGCTCTGCTGTATAGGTACGAAGGCTTCCTTTTGGAGCAAAAACACGCCTACCATCCACGTGTTTGTGTATTTCTTATATATGTTCCATAAAGTCGTGTGTGTGGGTCTACAATCATTTGCATACATGGTACACTTAAAATGCAATGCAACTAATAACAAGGCTTTACTTCCGGTGCAGCTGACTTCCTGTGTTGTAAATATCAAGCCATAATCCTATTTCAAACTTTAATTGATCAAGTATATAAAGGGTCGGCTTCCAAAACGGCCCCTTCTCTGATTCAAATTTCCTGTTGGTGGTGCATTGCCCATGCCGTTGTGGTCACAAATATATAAAGTATAAAGATTTAGGTCACTTGGTTGGTTTTTTATGGCTCCTCAAAGTTGAACCTTTCAGAAGCTGTCTAAGTGTTGATAAAATGTGCATGTTATGTAAAATATTAATGAAAATCTAATCAAATGATAGTCACCGTAAAGAATACATTCATGGCATGATTGTGACAAAAAATCGTGTTTCCATCGCGCCATTTGACTGTTTTATGGAAGAAACAATCTCAAAAATGCCATTTTCGATGATAACATTTTAGACACAAAAACTGTGTTTTTTAGAGAATACACCTTTTATGGGCGTTGGATGCAAACCAATTTTTATCCTATTAAATAGTACATAATATGCTATTGATGAGAGGAAAAATCATCAAAATGTAAATGGTGGAACATTTTCAAATGTTGGGTTGAATTAGCCTATGGTTGAATTGCCGATTTTCGACTTTCTTTAGATAATTAACAAAAAAACGAGAGTATTTGCTCGGTATGTAGAGAATATGTACACAGATATGAAAAAAAGTGAGAGAAACACTTTTTCATAAAAAATCCAAGATGGCTACTTCACAAGTCCCCGTGGTTGAAGACATTGGCTGACAAATAGACAGAACAGCAAACAAAACGTGTTCCTTATGATTTTGGTTGGTTTTCGCATTTACGGGAGTGTTCATAGCTACGGGCGATTGAATAATACCTATATTTATAAGTTTGGTTAGTCACATGATAACGGGGATCTTTTATATCGAGCCCCAAACATACTTTCGACATATGCACTCCGTTGCCGCATGGAAAACTATTTCAAGTTTTGTCGGAATTTCTTTACCTGTGGTTGTAATGGTCGAGGGTTTTCCAGCGTCCTGTAATACCCAAGGTAGTACAAGATACTGGAGATGTGCGCACACATTCCCATCGTTCTCTCTCCAACTGGGCACTGGCAGTTTTACCCAGAACAGTAATAGAGCATCGTGTGTAGTCTTGGTATATATACCAGATGAAAGATATGGGGAACAGTGCGAGTGGATTTCAAGGAACTGATCTTTGGACCAACCTGTCCAGGCCATGCATGCCGAGTCATCAAGAGAAGCTTATTGTAAATGCAGACTGGTTCTGTGAAAGGACGTGCGACACCTCTAGGAGGTCATTAATGATTTCGGACGATTTTGATGGTAACTGAGATTCCAAGGAACCTCTACCATCAAAGACAACCTCTGTAGATTGATCTAAGTCGTTACCAATAAGGTGAATGGAGCAGACGCGGGATGAGGTGGGACACCACAGTTTGTGTGAATAGATCAGGTGATGTCTTGCACGTTTTGGTAAGACTGATGATTTTGTTCCATTTTTTGGAAAGGTAACAAGACAGAGACAGCATTTTTTGTGTGAAGATGATCCATTCAAAAGATCATGAAGGGTCAGCAACGGCAGGATATGGGACGGGGAGCCGTCTTCTTCCTCTATTTCCTGGTTCTGCTCGGGTTCAGGTTCAGGCTGATTTTTGCTCCGAAGATACTTCATGTAGCACTTCTGGCAAATAAATGCTTGTTCCTTTGCTGACATCAATCCTTGTTGCACCAGCGTATCTATGAGCCATTTACATTGTGGACTATTTACATTGCGTGCACTTCTGTTCTTATTGCCACTACGTTTCTTGAAGTATACTTGACACTCTTCTCCAACACATTTACCCTCAATCTTGAAACAATAACGATTGGTTTATGAAGCGTCGATAAAGTAACAAAATAGCAAGCCACCGATGATTGCTGTAAACAGCTAATACTTAGTAGTTTGGTACAATTACGCGAAAATGTGTGATAAATAACGAACAACTAATTACACAAAATAACAAGACAATATAATAAATCACATTCAATACCTCCAAGAAGCGCAGAATTGATTGATTACTTAGAACAAAATAAAGTATTTCATATGGATAATCTATCTATTCGATGTGGCGTGGTCGGCAGGCACAAAGAAAGTGAGACAAGTCAGGGTCCCGACCCTGACAGAGCCACAACGCTTTGGAGATGGGACAATAAAACAAGGAAATTGAGACAAGAATAGCTAGCGTCGAGTGAATGATTTCGTAAACGTATAGACAAAGACAAGAAGATACGGATAAATGTCAAGGCCACACGATCAGAAAATTCAGAAGAGGACAACTTGAGATAGAACATTATTCATGTATCAGGGTGTCCTCAGTGTAAATCTTTATATCGGTACTATTTATTAGTCGTTACACATCATAAAACTGTCATGAAAATATCCGCTCTGATATTCAATATAAAAGTTTGTATATAATAATTTATATAATAGGGTTTCAGACAAGGTTGTTACTTATTTCCCCTTTTCTTTCAATTTACAACCACATTCAGGCGGCGATATGAGAACGTTCCACCACATGGAATTAGCTGATTATTGGTACACATATGAAACAAGTAAAGCTCTATCCGATTTTGTAATGGAAATTTGCATCCAAAAGTATATAACGGGAGAAAATTGCAAATTTATGGCATTTTTCTTCATAATTGTGTCTCTGCAAGTGCATTTTCATCCGAGAATATATTTTTTTTTATGTTTTATGAATAGACACGATGTTTTGGAAATATTTATCAAAAGAAATTTATACTATGTTGCTAATTACAATTTCGAGATAACCTTCTATTATTTACGAACTTATGTCTTTGATGCTGAAATTGACAACTTTATAAAAATACATTTTCACTGAAATTATGAAATCTGGGTGTCGGAAAGGTGTAAAATTATTTTTCGGAAAAGAAAAAAACAGTAGTTGAGCTAGATAAGAAATTATACGGGGGCAGGCTCCTATGGAGAATTAACATTACTGGAAACAGGCCCTTTCAATTTCACAAATGTCTTGTACGACTTACTGTGACTTAAACACTTGGCTATTTGATAACGTAACTATTTTTCATACACTTTCTTTAATTCAAGATTGAACATGCTGTTTACCAGGCACTTTCTTAAATTACTTCGTGCAAGAATAATTTTGCTAAATACATCACATGTATAATCAAACAAGCGTCTTTTCTTTCCTTAATCTTCCGGAATAGAATTGTTAATCAGACTGACTTTTCCACCAATCACTTGACTTGGTGAGATTTATCAGTGCTTGTTAATTCTTGGTAAGTTCTCAATCGTTTTGCGCATAACACTAATTAATACAATTATACAAATAAAATTGTCAGGGGAAAAATTCCCGGTATAACTCAGCGGACGGTTTAAAGGATGTAATTAATCATAAAAAATATTGCATATGATTAATGATTTTTCTGAAAATGAAGAGAACGTGTCTTTAATACTCAATGTTTCGTTCCGCAACATAGCTGGAACGTGACTCTATATTGATACCGAGTACAAAATTCTGTAATATTCGAGATCTTAACTGATTATTTTCAAACTGTTTTGATATTACACAAACATCATAAAACACTGCGTGTGAGCACGTGGAGATTTGTATCTAATCATCAACAATGTTAAGACAGCACCTCAAACTCTAACATAACTCCCATCACGTTTTGGAAATGTTGTGGATGTACAGAATGCATTCGCTGCTTAAGATTAAATGACTTCTGAAATACACACATAAAATGAAGATGCACTGCTTTGTGTAAGAGCCTTAAGTGCATTGATCTACGCGTAATGACGCACGCAATGTTTCCTAGAAGTATACAAAACACGCTCCTCATTTGTCAAGTAACGACAGTCTTGGTTGTAAAGTGATACCACAGGTGGGCGAGATTCTATCCGCGAAACAGTAACCACTTCCTGAATTCGGCAGAATCAAAAAGGCAATACATGTTTTGCTTTGTCTTTACCGTAAGAATTTCCGGATTGCCTCGCTGTGAACAGGTGATGGAAAAAAAAATATTTTGTAGTGCTTACAAGAGATCACAGAGGGATCTTGGCTCCCACCATTGTTTGATTTTTATTAGCTGTTTGAAAGTTGGATCTCTTCCATTCTTTTCTCTTCTCTGTCTTAATGATAAGACATTCGGACATTCTTTTTCAGAAAAAGCGATGAAAATCTTTACCTGCCAAATCAAAAATGGCCGCCTGGAAGCCATTTTTTCTTCTGATCATTCTCAAAATCAAACGAGCACAAGGAGAGATCAAAGGAAACATACCTATGAAATTTGAGACAATTACTCAGTGCTTTTTAAGAAATAGCAATATCAATCTTTATTACGCAAAATCCAAGATGGCTGCCTCTCAGCCATTTTGTTTTTCTGGTCAGTCTATAACTCAAACAGGCACAACTAGTGACCTAAAGGAATCTGTATATGAAATTTGAGAAGATCTATACAGTAGTTCTCAAGAAATAGTAATAACAAACTTTTAAAGTCAAAATCCAAGGTGGCTACCTATCGGCCATGTTGTTTTTCTGATCAGTCACAAAATTCACTGGGCACAACTAGCGACAAAGGGAAACCTACATATGGAATTTGAGAGATATACATTCATTACTTATAAAGAAGTAGCTAAGATAAAGAAAACAAACTTTCAAAGTCAAAATCCAAGATGGCCACTCGTGGGCCAGTTTGTTTTTCTGATCAGTACCACAGTAAGATGGGAACAGTTAGGGACCAAAACAAAAAGAATTCATACAAGAAATCTGAGAAAGATAATAAAGTAATTCTCAAGAAATAGTGATAAAAAAGTTGCAAAGTCAAAATCCAAGATTGCTGTCTGACGACATTCTTTTTTACTGATCAGTACCAAAATTCGATGGACACAACTAGGGACCAAGGGGAACCGATACATACCATTTGAGAAAGATCCATCCAGTGATTCTCAGGAAATAATGATAACAAAAATTGTTTACAGATGGACGGACCACGGATCAGGGATGCCAGGCGATTGAATAGCCCACCATGATGATGGTGAGCTAAATAAAACCGTGGATAAAAGGTTTCCATTTCTCCCTCTATTTGTATTGTTTTTGTAGCTGTATCATTCTTATTGGCTTTACATATCTTATTTTTCATTATTCCTATAATTGCAATTAATTCAAAGTATGTTGGTAAATGTTCACATGTCGGTAAATGTTACCATGTCGGTAAATGTTTACATGTCGGTAAATGTTAACATGTTGGTAAATGTTTACATGTCGGTAAATGTTCACATGTCGGTAAATGTTTACATGTTGGTAAATGTTTACATGTTGGTAAATGTTACCATGTCGGTAAATATTCACATGTCGATAAATATTCACATGTCGGTAAATGTTTACATGTCGGTAAATGTTTACATGTTTACAACCATTTTTTAAATTTCCTTTTCCTTTTTTTTTTTTTTTTCAAATTACTTTAGAAATAATTTTATCTTGCATCACAACATTGCTTTTCTCTTTCATGTTCAGATTCCCACCTCTAGCTAACACACACTATACATTTGCAAAAAACCTAGGAAAGAAACTGTAGAATATTCACAGTAAATAAGACTTGAAGGGTAAATGCAATCTAAAGATAAAATGTCAATGATAGCCAAGGAGATGAACCAGATCTTCCAACTATAAAACAAAATACCAGTGGGGGTCCACAATCCCATATGAAATGGGTTCTAAACAGATTGGCAGACTAGTAGATTATATTCAGCTCTGCACCCCACCCACTCGATCAGCTACTAAATATCTCACTTAAATAAGATTTGAATAAATTCTACAATTCTATTTTGAAATGCAGATGTACCCAACACAATCAGCTGGGAAGTTTGAACATCAAATCTAAAGCAAATGAGCCATCCAACACAATCAGCTGGGAAGTTTGATTATCCAATCTATAGGAAATGAGCCATTATCTGCTATGGAATTATAATGTCAAATTTAAATTTTTATCTTTTATATAAAAAGAATTTGTAAAAAAAAATGTTTTGATAAGCATTATGTTATCAGATCTTGTTTACTAACTGGAAAATAATTTTTTCGCAATACCAAACTCCCAAATTTGTAACTGCAACAAATTTCCTTCATGTTTATAAGAACATACAGAACAAAAATTCCTAGTTGGCTTCATATCTGGTGACAAATAGATACAGGTCCTAAATATGCCATCAACATGCCTGGTAATAATTCATTAATAAATGCTCAAATTATTCTGACACATCAAACAAATGCTGCTAAAAATTTTCTTAATTTTCTCTAGCTTATTTTTCATTTATGAATTTGGAATTCCTTCCCATGGGAAATGATAAACATTCAGTGTTCCCCAGTCACCCAGTGTAGGCAGTAAAACAGGTGGAATCACTTCCTAGAACATTGTGCAGAGTGTGTTGAAATCGTTTTCCTCTCTCTCATCCTCTCCCTTTCTCCCTCTCCTTTGTCTTCTTGTTTTTAGTGTAATATGTTCACTTAACATATTACCCAGCAAGGCCAATATCTATGTATAGTTAAAACATGCATCACAGGAGGGGGCGTTAATAATATTGTACTAATTTGTGTCCAATCCTATTGTCTTTTTTTATTGGCAATAAAATATATTTAAACTTAACTGAAAAGTTTTGATATTTTTGTTGCCTTGTAGTATAGCTACATCATGTACACTACAGAACATTAGATTTATATATACATTCCTACTAATATGTCAAGCTGAAGTCCTGTAGATTTTCATGTAAGTCCAGAAAATTTTGTAACTTTGCATTGATTGAAGTGTTAAAATAAAAGACATTTTCAAATATAGGTGAATTGAGTAGTAATATCTTCAGTTGGTCCTTAATATTATTCCCACAGTGCTCAAATTGTTTATGTTCACACAATAAGATATCACTATTACCAGAAGTATTCATGTAAAACATACAAAACCAGGGTTATCTTCAAATGCACAAATTTAGGTACCAGACAGAAGTGGGACAGAAGTGGGGCAGAAGTGGGACAGAAGTTGGACAGAAGTGGGACAGAAGTGTACATTGTTGAGTTCTGGTGTTCAATATTAAGACAATACTAATGTACAAATATATCTATTGTTCTTTATGTGCATCATCAACAAAACAAGGGTGCAATATGAGTTATGAATATACATCATTGTACGTAATGTATTAACATTGAGACATCTGTAAGGGAAGGGAGGTATAAAATACAACAAGAACAGCAGGTGTTTCAACAGTTAAGCAATATTTATTTCATCATATTTCAATGATGTAACACATGTTTGTTAAAATCTCCACTGATATTTACTTATCACAAGTAAGATAAGAAGTTCTTTAAACTACATAAAACTGAATAACACTCGGTCTTAAAAATAAAATCAAAGATGGAGTTGTCTTTCTTTATTTCATGTATACCCAACTTAGGTAATCCTAACAAAATCTTAACAATATCTTAATCAACTATCTGTTTAAGAAAACTGAACACAATTGAATAAATCTTGTCTGTAGATATAGTTTAATTCATAAGAAACACATAAATATAGCAATGTTTTAGATATACTCCATCCCCAAACCTTTAAATTTCAAATGTAATCAACTGTGACGTTTAACCCGTCAGCCTTGACCTCTGACTACCAAAATCTAATCAGGCGTAAAATTTAATGTTATGAAATTATGGTGTGAATATGAATTTAATCTGTGAACAGGTTCAAGAGATATCTTGTAAACATGCTTTTTATTTCAAATGTTGGAGAGTATGACCTTTGACCTTGACCTATGACTATCAAAATTTAAAAAGTTAATGGTGTGGTACTTGTATGTTGTGAATATGAACTAAATGAATTAAGGGGTCTATCTAAGATATCTTGCACACAATCTTTTATTTCAAAAGAGGTCTGGTGTGACCTTTGACCTTTTAACCTTAGACAATGACCACCAAAATCCAGTCAGATGTAGAATGTGTGGTTTGGTGTTTTGATTGTAATATAAATTATATCTGTCAAGGGATGTATGAAATACCTGGCAAACAAACTTTGTACTACAGACATTTGTACAAACAAAGCAAATATTACCCCTCTTTTACTGAGTGGGGAATATAAAGACAGTGCCTTAACGACAGAAACATCTACATTAATAGCACAAATAAGGCCTTAAATCTACATCTGATGTAAAATTCAAATATATTTCATTTCTTTAACAACAATCATCTTAGAGTCAAATGTTATAATAGTAAAGGTATGACACCTGGGACTCCAATCTCATAGTTCTCATTAATTACCCCAACATAAAATATACTGTAGGACTCCAACACAATGTGCATAATGCATGTATGTACACATGTAGTACACCCCAAAAAAAACTAATCATACCTCAGAAAGTGATCACTTTTCCAATTAAAAAATAATCAATCTAATTTAATCAAAATAATAACAAGCACTTTCAGCGAGAACCACAACAGTATCATAAAAGTTACAAACTTGAATTAACGAGGACCATATTTTTAATCTAACAGCTATCATTATTACAAAGTGACCATGGTCATCTAAGTACAGGTAAGAGTATGACAAAAGAGATTTTATTACTGACAGACACTTATACATTTAATCTTTAAATACTTGCATCTCCAAAATACATTGATGTCCGGATATCAGAGAAATCACATCACACTGCCTTTCTCATTATAAATCAGTCTCCCACTTCAACGACACCCAAAAGTTCCTCTTGCAGTAGCACTACTGATGTAGACATTCAGACGAACACTTATGTACTTTTACAATCATTGATCATGGTGATTTATTTTTTCTGCTATATATCTGTCATTCATTTCACTTCATCAAAACAATCGGATCATCTCACACATCATCAGAACACTGACATTCATTGGTGAAACAACACCTAGAGATAGGAGGAGTCACAGAGATGGAAAACTTCTAACCAACCATCGTCCCACTTCATCTGTACTCTACTACCAGTCACCTCATTTTTTTGCTGTGGTCAATCACTCGTAAAGTAAACTGTTCACTTTGTTTTTACTGAGGTCATCTGTCACACTTACAACAGCCATATCATCTACCCAAATGTCTCTTCATTTTTACTGTGGTCAAACACTGGTAGCCTCTTTTCAGCCTTGTCTCGACTACATATTAATACTTTATTTTAGGTGTCCACTGGTTGACTCATTTTTTCAACAACATACTTCGGAAGTCTGCGTTGCTCATCCCCGTGGTGCTCTGACTATTTGTACTTTCCCCATTACTCTTTGTTCTGCTAGCACTGTCTTGATCGTTTGAAGTTTTCACAGGTCCTCCACTCACTGCAGGTTTTTTCACGGATCTAGGCAACAACATTAGCTGTGTCCTTGCTTTTCCCCGCCTGATAAGATAAACAAGGTTGTACAAAATACAACTAAATATGATTTATCAATTGTTTGTTTTTTCTTGTAAAATTTCATTTTAACAAATATCAACTGTCCTAAACATCTCCATTCAGATTATATACATTCTAATTTGACAAAAATGAAAATATCCTGATAAGTTAAGCTGTGGTCTAAAAGATTCCAGATGATGTAAGATTTATTGACAAAGAAAAGAAGAGAATGAGTTCTAGTTTTATTTAAAGAATTTAGACTATAGTATAGCTAGAAATCAGCCATATTTATACTCCATTTAACTATTTTAAGAAAAGGAAATGGATTGTACAAAACCTACGTCTCTGTCTCTTTTTTGCCGGATCCAAGAGAAGGAGTATAGACTTGGTCATCGCGTTCATTGAGTGGAGTTTTACGACTTGGGGGATTGCTTATGCTGACAGAAATGGTGTGATCACCGATTATCATTCCATCTGTCTTCAGTACCGCCTGTGCTGCATCTTGCTGTCAACAATGAACAATTGGAACTCAATGTGAATTCAGGGATAGATTTGATTCACCATCACCTTTCTATATTTTGTGAATCTTTAAAATTCAAACTTTCAAAATGCATTAATCCTTAAATGTTGGACAAATAAAAAATATTTTTATATTAAGAAAATCTTTGTCCTCAGTGAATATTTGAATTCACCAGACAAATACATGCTCATCTTTACATGATACACCAATAATTTTCTTTTACATTACATAATTAGCGATGGTTTCTCTGTGTGATATAATTATATCTGAAGTTAAATTCTGGAGTTTTAAGTGTAAAGGTGACAGACAGAAACAGTGAAATCAAAAGTTTTAATGCATTTCTTTGTTTATCCTGCAATAAGGGACTCGACATATATAGTTTTTACATACTGGTTAGTGTGTTACCTTTACCTTATTGTACTCAGACTGAACACTATGGCAATGTTATTTAATATCAGATTTTATTTATCCCTGCTATAAAAACAGTTTACTATCAATAAACTGAAATTCAAAATATACAAAATTTACCTGATATCAATGTTATATTGATCATGAAAAAGTAGCCTTCAGTTTAACTCACCTCATCTGTATACTCCACATATGCTAGTCCCTTGGGGGCCCCACTCTTGTATGTCACTATTCTCACATCCTTTATCTGACCATGCTGTAACGGTATACCAAAAAATCTAATCAAGTGTAGAAATAGATAGTGTGACAATATGGTGTGAACACCAACTACATCTGTCCTGGGGTTCATGAAATAACAGGCAAACAAGCATTTAAATGTTTAAAACCCTGGACTGGTAGGATATCACAGTTAAATTATGTGGACATATTGTGCTGTAAACAGGTAGTTTGATGTTTCTGTAAGTGTTCTGTCACTCCTTTTCAGTTTTGAACAGCATGTGACAGCCCTTGCCAATGTTATTCAGTGAGCTAGCTGCAAGTTGCTATAAGGAGAGCATGCCTAAAAATTACCTAAGCTGTTGATGGAGCAAAATGTCAGGAAAAAAAACTAACTAACTATTCACAGGTAAAAAAGTCTCAACAATTTGAGAATTTGAAAAAAAAAATGAAATATGGGAAGAAAAGAGTTAAAAGGAATTATTGGTACGTTAGCAAAATTTCCCCTTTTTGGCTCCCCCTAAAGCCCCAAGGAACTGAGAACCAATCCTAAAATAAACTTTGTTCCGCTTCAATGAAGAATACTTCTGACCAAATTAGGGTGATATCTAATCGTTTCTAGTGGAGAATCATGATATTAAGGAATTTGCTCTATTTCCCCAATTTTGCCCTGCCTTTCCCTCCCTAATGGGCCAGAATCTAGTGTTAACACACAAACTGATTCTGGTTTACCCAACAATGCTTCAGACAAAATTTGGGAATTATCCATTCATTCCAACAGGAAGAGTATGATTTTAAAGAAGTTGCTCTGTTGCCCCTAGTGGGCCTTCCTCTTCTGCCCCAGGGGACAGAGACCCACCATTTACCTGGAATACAAAAACTGATTTCCCTTCATCCAATAACGTTTCATACTAAATTTGGAAAATTCCAAACATTCCTACAGGAGGAGTAGGATTTTAAAGAATTTGCTCTATTGCTCCTCGTGGGCCCCTCCCCTCCTGCCCCAATGTACAGAGACCCATCATTTAAACAAAATTGATTCCCTCTTCACCCAATAACTCTTCAGACTAAATTTTGGCAAAATCCAATCATTCCTACAGGAATAGGATTTTTAAAGAATTTGCTCTACTTCCTCTATTGGGCTCAGCCCCTCCCACCGCAGGAGGCTAAGATCCATCATTTATACACTTCACATTTATATACTTCACCTAACAACACCTCAAACTACATTTGAGCAAAGCCCAATCATCACTATAATTTTCCCTTTTGGACCCCATCCCACAGGCCCCTGCTAACCAGACCCACCATTAATAACAAATTTGTTCCCATTTCCCTTGGGATGCTTCTGACCAAATTTGGTCAAAATCCTGAGAGTCGTTTATGACTAGTAGCAATCTGTATGAAAAAGTTGACGAACAGATGGACAAGACACCGCGTTATATTCATCAGCTTACTTGACCCTTTGGGCCATGTGAGTTAAATACATGAGTCTCTTTATAAAAATAACTGTAGTATATTAAAGTTTTCATGTGTGAAAATAATAGTAACACAAAAAATGTCACTGAATAAAAAAATTGGCAGCACAAGTTTCAGCTGTAAAACAGCTTAGAACCTAGAATCCCATTACTTCCTGTATCATTTCCGTATCATTTCATGTTCCATTTAACAAACAGTTTGTACTACACAGCATGCTGAGTCAGGAAGAGAATTATCAATTGTTTCATCCTGGTGATGTTACATAAATAATTAGATTTTCTGGTTATAGAACATTCAGACAACCCATTACAATCTATGATACACATGATGATACCATAAATAGGCTAGACATACCAATCAATGTCTACTGAATTTCCTTGTTATGATTGAGTTAGTATGTCCTGGTTATATTGCACTTAACCACTGAATGATCATCAGGTTGCATTTATTGTCATTATCAATGTAATCTTGTGGCAGATTTATAAAATGACATCCAATAGATTTTTACGACTTCTTGATTACGTTTCTGTATCTAAAGTTTCATTCATATTAATGCCAACTATATCCTGAAAACCATTTGAGAGTTATGTTTACATTTCCCAAACTATCTAACATTTCTCCATCTATGTCATAAAGGAAGAAGCATCATGTTCTAAAATGTATCAAGAGTTTGAGGTTATCTGTTTGTTTGTTCATGGAGTGATCTGACTAAGTCATCTGAAAGCCAGGGCAATTTTGAGGCCATGTCTCCCTGAAGCTGGTAACGTCCTTGTTGAACAACATGTAAGAGACCTGCCACATACTATACAGATCGATTTGTATAAGGAAAACCAAATTAGAGTCATTTTCAGAGGACAGCAAGGTTTGTGATTGATCAGAAAGTATGGTCAGCTTTAGTAATCAGTCATAATTATGACTGGACAGCAACAAAATAGGACAAGCCATTTGTGATTTGTCAGGAAGTCTAATATCAGCTTAAGAAGTTAGCACACTCCGTTATTGATCATGAGAGGGCCAGCTTTATTAGTCAGCAAGGTCTGGGATTGGTCAGGCAGTCTAGAGTCAGTTTTAGCAGTTAGCAAGGTATGTGATTGATCAGGAAGTCTGGGGTCATCTTAGTAGTTAGCAAGGTCTGTGATTGTCAGGAAGCCATAGATCAGCTTTAGCAGTTAGCAAGGTCTATGATTGATCAGCAAGTCTAGGGTCAGCTTGAGTAGTCAGCATGGTCTGTGATTGGATGGAAGTCTTGGGTCGGCTTAAGTACACAGCATTATTTGTGATTGGTCATCAAGTCTAGGGTCAGCTTTAGTAGTTAGCAAGGTCTGTGATTGGTCAGGAAGTCTAGGGTCAGCATGAGTAGTCAGCAAGGTCTATGATTGGTCAGGAAGTCTAGGGTCAGCTTGAGTAGTCATCATGGTCTGTGATTGGATGGAAGTCTTGGGTTAGCTTAAGAAGTCAACGATATCTGTGACTGGTTAGGACGTCTAGAGTCAGCTTTAGCAGTTAGCAAGGTCTATGATTGGTCAGGAAGTATAGGTTCAGTTGAAGTATTCAGCAAGGTCTGGAATTGGTAGCAATATCTGTGATTCGTCAGGAAGTTGAGGGTCAGCCTTTTTAGTCAGCAAGGTCTGTGAATGATTAAGCAGTCTTTGGTCAGCTTTTGTAGTAGACATGGTCTGTGATTGGTTAGGAAGCCTCTCTCAATCAAGATTTAGAGGATACTCAAATTGAAGTGAGGTTGGTGAAAGAGATTTGTTGTATTTAAACAAACTACTCGAGAACCAAAATAAAATTTGTGATAAAAGCCAAAAGTCTTACATGAAAATGGCAAAAAAAACAGACAAAATCAGTTATCATACTACTTTTTCAAGCTCTTAATCATTAAGTTAAAATATCAGACTCTTCAAGGTGTTTATTTCATTCCTTTTTTTTTAAAAATCTTTTTCTGTCTTTAACATCAAAAGTTGAAATTTTGCCATATCCTTGAATCTTGGACACAACTGAATAAACATGTCTTCACAATACAACTTACATATGTACATATGATAAGTGATACAGGATAGATGTGACAAGAATCACTATGGATAAGTAACACACAGTAGATTACAAGGAAAGGTTAATGATTGCCCTATTTCCTTACCGTTCCAAACATGACGTGTAGAGCGTCCTTAGTACAGGTAAAAGGGAGACCACTCACAAACAGTTTGTTCCTCTCCATACTGGTAGAATACTAAAAAGACCAGATTAAAAAGTGAAGCATTATTTCAGATCTATATCACTGTATGCTTTAAAGATCAAGTCCATATCTGTGCATCTGATTTAATGCTATATTTTTTCTCAAAGATTACCATTATCTTATCTCAATATTTTATGAAACAACCTCTGATACACCTATAGATCTTAGAGAGGGTAATGAGCAAAATCTACATGCAAAAACATTTTCTATCATACTGTTGGCAAGTAAAGTAATAAAATGCATGTTTGATAAAAAAAAATCATTATTTCATAAAGATATTCACTGTTTTTTACAAAATGATTCCTCTTTTTTGTTTTTAATCATTTTTACATTTTTGTCAATTTTCACACTTCTGTCTCTTTAAAGCTTGCATGTGTTGGGATGTAAATTATCATAATATTTCTTTCTAACAGTTAACAGTTATAAGTGAGACTGAAACAGATATTTAAATAAAATATGAACAGAAGATATATATATCATGTACTAACTGTGATTTATTGTAACAGAACTTACTCTAAACTAGTGTAATTTATTTAACAATACTTACTCTGAACTGTGCCTTGTTTTTGCCCTTCTCCTCATACTTTGAGACATACATTGGACGATTCTCCACCAACTTTCGGTCAAGCTTTATGGCATTCATTGCACCGAACTAGAACAGAAGTATCCCATACAGGATGGATTAAGTGGGTGGTCAGAGAGAGAGGTGGGGTGGGGTGGTGGGGGGAAACTAGGGTTTTCCCCCCAAGTACTCTGATTTCTTCCCACAGTAAGACCCCCTCGCGCACTTCCATCCGGGTCATCAAGATACAATTGTTATAATAATAATAGACTGATGAAAACAAATTTGTTCTTAAAAGTTTGGAAATTTTCTCCTCTCTTGCTTTCCTTTTATTTGCTCATAATTATAAGAAATTTGAGAACTCCTTTCAAGAAGTAGCAACAATAATCTCTAACTGTCAAATAAAAGTTCATTACCTGTCAGTATTTTGTTTTTCTTACAGTTCTAAAAATTGAAAAAAGGCCCATCCAGTACTTCTCAAGAAGTAGTGATAATAAGAATCGTTTAAGGACAGACAGATGGACCAGTATCCATAGACCACCTATGCAGGGCAATATGGCATCTCCAGATAACTGAAAATTTATTTACCTCGTCCTTAAACTCTATGTAAGCAAACCCTTTTGATTTGCCTTTGAAATTCTTTGCAATCCTAATGTCTGTAAGTTCACCACACTGAAAATAAAACAATAGTAAGTTGAAAAGAACATCTGTTTCAGGTGTGATTGAAAAGTAACTTTGATCTTTATTTCTTTCCACAGATTGGATGGATTTTACAGATATTACTGGTCATATTTATAGTATCTACCAAGTGACCATATCATTTTTTTCACTCCACACGAAAAGTAAAATTTAAGACAGGAAATAAAACCATATTCTTCCATCACTTTCTGAAAACTGGGTTGCAAAATTTGTTAAATACCATTTCATTATCTTTAAAGTTAGCACCTAAAACATATAAACCCAACTAGTTTTTAATATAATGTGAAGACTCAGTATCTAAACCATAAATCTTCAGAAGATCAATACTCAAAATCTTCTTCTTTAGTAAAGACGATTCACAGTTCATATAATAAAACAAATCAATTATTATCATAAATACATTCTAGTACAGTAACAGTTATGGGACCAAACTATTCACCATTTCAATGGATCAGTCTTATCAATGTTTACTATATCAGCAATATCATCATACCACAGAAATGTATACATCTGTTTTCTCAAAAATCTTACCGAAGAGAACAATTCACCAAGTTTCTCCTCGCCTATAGAAAAGTCAAGGTTACTGACAAAGGCTGTCCTGTTCTGCATGGCTGGGTCTGCAGTGAAGTCACCATCACCGCCATGCTGTCCTGTGGTGTCGGAATCTAAATGCAAAATGCAATATTACAACACCAAACAAAATGTCTTCAACTTATAAATTTTGTGTTTGACTCATGATTAAAGGAGGGATTTCAATTTAATTGATGTCTTCGGCTTTGTTTCTGAAAAATGATTATTTGGTGAATAATTAATTTAAAGTTAGGACAGAATTTTTTGTTTTTGTTTCATGCTGGTATAAAAGCACTAGTTTTTAAATCAGATTTTTTTCAAACCAACATCAAACTTAAAAAATATTCTGATCAAAGCTTAATCAATAATCAATTCCATTTCATTACACAGTTCTTTTCTGTAAATTGTATAAACATACCTAGTTTTGCTTTCTTTGCAGGCGTCTCTGACGTATTGTTTGATTGTTCTTTATAGCCTGGTGGAGGACCCATAGAACCAGGTTTTGGTCCTTTGAAGCCTGGTGGAGGACCCATAGAACTAGATTTTGGTCCTTTAAAGCCTGGCGGTGGACCTTGGGAGGTAGACTTTGGCCCCTTGAAGCCTGGAGGTGGTGGAACCTTAAAATCAACTGATTCTTCTAACTGTGAAACAGACAAGAATGTGACATTTAAACCTTTATCAATTCAAAACCATAGACTAATGTGAAATTTTAATTCTGAAGCGTGGCATCTGAAAAACACACACATATCTCTTTTCCTCCACCATGGGTCTGTTCAAAATAGGTTATGGCAATATATATCTTTGGTATGTTATGAATTTCTCATCAACTTGCATTTTAATGAGCGTTCATCACAACAAGTTTGTCAGGCATCATTTGATATAACACTATAAGAACACAGACTGAGAGGCACAACTTTTTGTAAATGCTGATAAAATTTGAGCAAATATATTGCTTTACCTTTCTTTTTTCTCCTTTCTTTTGTCCAACATTTTCTGAATCTTCCACATTTTTTTCTGGTTGATCTGTTAATCTTGATTTCACTCCTGAACTTTGTTCACCAGTTGACCTTTGACTCTGATCAGCCTCTGACCTTTGCTTGCCATGAAACTGATTGGTTCTTTGTTGATTTGTGCTTTTCTGACCCTTTTTCTGGATTTTTTTATCACTTTTCCCCTGCTTCTTTTGCTCCATAATAGCTGCCTCCTTCTCTGCTGCCTTTGAATACAATCCATCGGTTAGTTCTATCATCAACCATGTATTTCTTATTGTCAACTTCTCAACAGTGTAACGTGAAATAGACAAAGACAGATAATTGGTCATTTCAGTAATACATCTAATTTTCAAGGCAAATCATCTTCGTAATAATTCAAAGATTATGGCAACTTTTACTTGTGAATTTTGAAATTGCATATCTTGTCACCAGTGGATGCAGAAATATATCCAGTTACAAGTGAATGTAGTAGTAGATACCTTGTCACAAATGAAGGTAGAATGATATTTCTAGCCATAAAAAAATATAGAATTGTAGCTACACAAGAAGTTGAAATACATTCTAAAATTGTAACTACACAAGAAGTAGAGTGTAAAGTCACCCGTGAATGTTGAATTATGTATCTAGTCACCCGTGAATGTTGAATTATCTAAGAAAGTGTAAAAAAGTTAAAAAGATACCTGTTGCCGTCTCTCCATGATCCTTGCCATCTGTGCCTCACATTTTGTTACAGCAATGTCATAATCTTCCATGTTACCTGTTCAGTAACAATAATACATCCTCAATTAGACTGATGAACTTATATGTATATATAAACTTTTAATCTAGAGTAAAACAACTACAACACCTTCTGAGTTTGAGTTCTTCAATACATGTAATATATTGAGAACTAAAACTCTGAAGCAGTTTAGTTGTTTTACCCTGGGTTGATTATCACTATGACAAAAACACCCTGCATACCTTCTGGTATCAAGCTGAAGAGTATAGGGCACCTGGATCAGCCCGTAGATAAACCACAGCATTGGTTCTATCATTTATATTTTTGTCAACTTTTAAGATTTACAAACTTTTTTTGCAATGTACTGGTACCTTCTTCCCTTTCAAAATTGGTGTAAGCTTCTACTATGCTCTCCGGCCAGTCTGTAACAGAGTTGAGTGCCTTTGTCAGCACTTTCCTGCAATGTTTGTTGTTTCCATACATTCTGAAATGAGGAAAAATATTTGAAATGGTTGCATCCTATAGCCGATGTCTGGTAGTCTGACTTCTTGCAGGTTGTTACTCACCATAGAGTACTGATGACTGCCAGAAATCAAATTGTTAAAAAATCAAATAAATAAGCAAATTTCATCAGGCTGTTCTTTTGTTCCTCTGAGTGATATATATATCTGACCCGGTACAGAAAACCACACTGATAGTCATTTGATTTGAATGCCTTTGTTTCATAATGACAATAAAAGAAAAATTTTGAAAAATTAATTTTCAAATAATTTCAGAATGGTCAGGTAGTTTCATCAAAGCAAACAGTCACAGCACAATGAGGAAATTCTGTATACTAACGTCATAATTAAAATATTATAAAAATACCTCTCCATTTTGTAAAATTCAAGCCACATTGTAGCCTCGTTGCCGTGTCCTTCAGTCATGATCTCGTTCCATATCTCTCTAGCTTTTACCACATTCTTACAGAATTTTGCCTGCAGTGATAAACATAACCAGGTTAAGACTTTGTCAGCAATGATAAACATAACCAGTTTAAGACTTTGCCAACAGTAATAAACATAACCAGGTCAAGTCTTTGTCAGCAGTGATAAACATAACCAGTTTAAGACTTTGCCAACAGTAATAAACATAACCAGGTCAAGTCTGTGTCAGCAGTGATAAACATAACCAGTTTAAGACTTTGCCAGCAGTAATAAACATAACCAGGTCAAGTCTTTGCCAGCAGTGATATACAGTATGAGGAACAAGAAACAAACTCCTTATCAACATTGTTCTTGTCCTTAATTAAAAATATATATATATAGTTGATAACTATAGTGCTCATCATAGGAAAATTATTTTTACAAGCTTTAGAAAGGGCAGCATTGCAGAAACAATTTCTCCGTCTCTAAATAAACATATAAACTTTAAGTTACATGTGAAATTTGAAAAAAAATCATCCAGTACTTGTCCACTGGATAAATAAAGTTAATGTAACAGATGCAGGGCAATATGGAGGGTAAACCATATGATGTTGGTGATCTGAAAATATATTTGTCCAGTATTGCAATGTTCCAAAGTAAAGTTACCTCAATATTTGCTCAGCATTACCGTAATATTCCAATATAAAGTTACCTCAATATTTGCCCAGTATTGCCTTAATGTTCCAAATGGGTCACCATCTTCATAATCTGTAAGAAAAAACACACAACTATATTAGGAAGAACAGAACTCATTACCAAAGCCAAAGTTAGGTATGAATTTATATTTTCCTTTAACACTGATTTTATATATCAAGGCCTGAAATATCACCTTAATTTTGGAAAAAGGACTGCAAGAGTGACACAGAGCGCACAATATCTAAACACTGTCCTGTAGTCTTTTCTCCATTATCAGTTATGATGAAGATATAATAAAGATCACACCAGACCAATAAAATACATGTTTCCCATAAAATGTTCAAAGAAGCATACTGGCAGGCAGAACAATATACGCCTGTCCCATTCCAAAGAAATATTCAAGATTTGTTGTATAAAAAAGTATACAAGTATGAAAATGGTAATGATAAGTCAAATTGTCTGGAGGGAAAACAATGATAGATGTTTAAACTGAAAGAAATCTCTGGACAAATTCAAAATGCTGAAGAGAGCAAAGGGAAATAAACATTTTTGAAATGTTGAATTAAAACATTATTCAAGAGAACACAATCTCCTGTTGAGGTTTTTAAGTCTACAAAATTTTAATCAAAATGGTTGCAAACTGAAGATGATCAATACAATGGACAATAACTCATTCCAAAATTGTAAATTCACAATGCCAGTAAGTAAAACACAATCTCGGGTAACATCCATAAAGCCTACAAATTCCACAGAGAAGTTGATGAAAGTTTGAGGAAGGAGATCTCCTTGTAAAATTAAAATGCTAAAAATTCAAAGGGCAATAACTCCTTTAAAAAATTCTTGAATCAAAATGTGGTGTAGTAAATCACCACTTCATGTCAGAGTGCTTAAGCCTACCAAACTCATATGAAATTAATTGAAAACTGAGAGAACTGATCTACAGACAATATGAACATTACGAAAACAACAAGGGGCAGTAACTCTTTTCAAATACTGTCAAACCAAACTGACGCTCAGGAAAACACATCATGTCATAGTGATTAAGGCTACCAAATCTGAGAAGAAATTGATTGAAAACTCAGAGAGGTGATCTTTGGACAAGATTAGCTTTTCGAAAACAACAAGGGGCAGTAACTCCTCTGAATACCATTGAAACATGCTGCCTTTCAGGGAAATACAAATTCATGTCATGCTGGTGAAGCCTACCAAGTTTTGGGAAAGACTGATCGAAAACTGAAGGAGGAGATCTCCAGGCAATAAAAGTTTATGACAGATGGATGGACAGATGGATGTACAATACAATGGATGGAAATGCTGTATTGAGGCATTTGTCATGTGCAGGAGTATTTCTTCTGTATTTTTTTTTAAACATCTGCACATAATCTGATTGAATTGCAGTATCCCAAAGTTTGAATTACCAGCTAAGTGTTCAACAGCTCTCTCAAGTGTCAGACGAAACAGCTCCAATTCTTCTTCATGTTCTGAGGGTCAAAATAACAATATTAATAATATCCAGATTTGAATACAACATGTTGGCATAGATTACTAAACTATATCTAGTGGCACTCACAACAAATTGGCATATTTCTTTAACATGTAAGGTATGTAAAAAATAGTAGCTGAACAGCGTTTAAATATCAATGCTTTCTCCATCTCACCAATAAATACACAGCATTTGCAAATACAGATATCATATACAATAAGAAGCTGTTAATTTGATAAAGTGGTCAAGTCAGAAGAAAGGGAGACTCCACTTGCAGAATTGACAAATTGTATGCTAAGATGAGAATGAATTAAGAAAATATATCCTACTCTTTCAACATGAAATTGAGAAATCCTGAAAAGATTTTCCCATGTAGTAGTTCACACTCATTTCTTATAACCTTAAAAAGGAATTGAGATTTTGGACATAAAAAATGGTTTACGTAGCACAAACCTTACCAATGAGGTTTTGTTTATTACACAGCCACAGTCCATGTATTTGTAATAAGTGGGCTTTATTCATTTGAATAAATTTGTTACCTTCATCCCACATCCTACAGGCCCAATATCAGCACTCTGAGCCTTTTGGTTACTGAGAAGAAGTCGTTTACAGATTTACATATTTGACACCAAGTGGGTCAAGGTCATTCACTTGAACACATTTGCACTAAAACCTGACTGAAGTGCTTTATCAGCACTCTTGGACTTTTGCTTATTGAAAAAAGTTGTATATTTTCAATATAAGTTTTAAAGTCAAAATATAAACTTAGTATTTCATCAATAACTATCAATTCTGAGACTTTTGGTTGTTGAATTGTTTAAAAATTTCAAATATTTGACCCCTATGGCCTTGAAAGTGGGTCAGGTTTTTATTTGAACAAACTTGGTAGCCCTTCATCCCAGCATGCTACAGACCCAATATCAGCACTCATGGACTTTTGCTTATTGAGAAGAAGTCATTTGTATATTTTAACATATTTGACCCCTGTGACCTTGAAAGTGGGTCAAGGTCATTAATTTGAAAAAACTTTGTAGGGCTCCATTCCAGCATGCTATGGGCCAAGTGTTAGCCCCCTAGGCCTTCTAGTATTTGAGAAGAAGTTTTTTGAATGAGGACGAAGCACAACGCACGGCGCACTGCAGACGACAATGGCTAAAAAACATCCATTTTTCGTTCTTGTTTAAAATCTCGGAGTGGTAGTACACAACTCATTTCTTTCTGTTAAATGTTGGGAAGTGATCAAATGAAATGGTTTACGTAGCACAAACCTTACCAATGAGGTTTTGTTTATTACACAGCCACAGTCCATGTATTGTAATAAGTCCTATACAGACCTTCATCCCAGCCTGCTGTCATGTTCATCCAATGTTTACAATGATCTGTAAAACAATGCTATAAAAAATCATTCATTATCAAATAACTTCTAAATCAAAAATTATAAATAAGATATTACATCAATAACTGAAATCTGAAACCTAACTAATTCTTTTTAAAAATATTGGCAATATTTGTTCAATTTTTTTGTTTGAATCAGCCCCTATTCTTGTGGATACAAAGAGGTCTTATTCCAATCATTGGATTAAGAGTAATCATCAAATCAATGAAAATAAATCACCTACAGAAATGAATGATTTATTAAAGCAAACTTATTTCTAGGTCAAACAAAGGTAAAAAAAGAAATGTGACCTTTGATTTTATCATGAGGTTCTTGATGTCGTTCCATAGCAAGCATGTATTTGTGCCAGAGTTTTCCACACCAAGGACAGTTCCGAACAGATCGTTCATACACAGGTAGCACCACTGACTTGACCTTCAACTTCTCATCCTACACAACAACAGGTCATAGCTTTATACACAGTTTAAATACATAAGCATATGACATTGGTATTCATATGTTAACAGGTATGATTTTCCTACTCAGTATGCTGCTTTTATTTATTGATTAGAAGAAACCAAACAGTGGATATCTAGAAATATGTTGTAATGTAGCCTTCTACTTTGTTTCAAGTACTTTATACCTGAAAATTTTCACTTCTGTCTAATTTTAACCCTTTTCACCCATGAACAGCGGGACAAATAAAAGATAAGGGTGAAAATGTCTTACCCTTATATAATCCTTTTATATAATCCTAATAGGATGAAATGAGCATGAGGCAAATTTGTGTAATATGGTACATGGGCGAAAATATCCCATATACAGTATTCCTCAACTATCCCACATACAGACAAATTAGAGAGGTATCCTTAGAAGAACTTCTCCACATTATGACCACCTGAACAAGTTTATCTTCAGGTCATATATCTTGTTTTGCAGTCATTCAAAATATTTCAATCTTAGAAATATGATATTACTCTACGCTCAAAATTCTATTTAAGATAGAACCAATCTGTTCAGATGTCATACTCTACAATTAAATCACCATTTTTTTTAGAATTTTCTATTGCTGCTCATAGAAACCTCTGGGTAACAAATCACAAATCATCATACATTCATACACCTGTTTCTTAAACACCCTATGTGTCACAAAACATGTAGTGAAAATTTACACTGCTTAAAACCTCTATGTATTTAATACAAATTTCCCCACTTGTAGATTTCCATGTTTACAGTATACTGTACAAGCATGCTTTGAAGTGTTCATGAAACAGTACAAATGTAAGTTAAGATACCTACGTTTATAATCACTTGTATTTTAATTACTGATAACTCAAAGCAATATCAGAATGATTTATATACACATTTGGCAATTAAAACAAAATATTAGAAACCCTGAATGACTGACAATTCTAAATTTGCTTCATATTTGTCATTTGTATAGCAACTAGATGATGAGATCATGCAGCTCAAGATGCTTTATACCAAGTATTTAGTGTACTGAAGCCACAAGTCTGAGTTGAGACTATTTTCCTGTATGGCACGTTCAAACACACACTGTATGCGGGTTGGATCCCCCTCTTTCAGCTCAAATTCTATATAAGCCCTGTATTCCTCAAGTCTTGGTGATTCGCTGGATTCCTGTAACAACAGACCTGACCTTATCAATCAATCACAACAAACCATAATTCAATGTTTATAAAGTGTAATAACTATCAATAAATAACTTTGATAAGATTGTCATTCACATTCTTACATAGAAAGAGATATCATTCATGAACTCAACTTCTTGTACATCATACAGCATTCTTGTCACCTGAATACCATAACAGTTGTGATGCTAATTATGTAACATGTTTGTTGTAAGTGATCTTAAACCAGAACTCTCCCTCCACCCTGCAAAGTGAGCACATTACTTTCCAAAAAGGTGTGTTAACTCAACCCTCAGTCTGATATAGATTACGCACATCTACAATAAGGATTATAGCAAGCAAATATCGTTGAAATCAATTTAGCAGATTAGGAGTAGCCAGTACATCATTGTGTTTACAGACTGACAGACAACTTTGTTGCCAGGATATAACAAACAAAACAATTTGTACCACCACATTCAGTAATCTCGCCACAACATATCAACTGACCAATGACTCCTCCAGAGGTTTGATCCTGTCCAGTCTAGTACAGGCTTTTTTGTAGGTTTGTTCTGTATAGTTGTCTAACTTCTCCTGTAGCCAGTCGTGGTATTCACTGTAGGTCTCTGTCATATCTACAGCAGACACATTGTCAGCTCTTTATAATGTTACTAAACTATCAACATTTCTGAACAGCAAATCAGCCATTGTCCAGAAGCCATATCACATTAAAACAAATATTCACAAATAATTCTTCCTGTCACTGAATATTGTACACAAAGTGTGAAATAAGTCAATAGTGGATATGATAAACAACAGGTGTCAGGCAATGAAATAACAAAATTATTGTATCAAAAAATCTTTACCAATAAATCAATGTTTGCTTTCCTGAACAATATATAATCATCATGTTTAACAAACATAACTATTGTGTTACTGCTTCTGAACCTTTGAAACATATCAAACAGGGGAAAAGACAGTTGTCACTGAAACAGGGAGTTTATTTTCTGGTGACAGGCCTTTAAAATTTACCAAACAAAAGAATGAAAAGTTCTCAGTTAAAATAGATTAACCAAATTGGCCTTAAATGGATACCTGTTAAGGGTTAGTGTTCTCATTCCAATTAGTGGGGCCTGGAAAGAGTCCCACACTGTTATCGTTCATCACCTCCTCCCCATGCCAGGAGTGGGTAATTTGTGTGCCTTGAAAGTGGTATTCATTCCTCATGCTCCCTCTCTGACATAAACAGATAATTCATATTTTAACGGTGGGCTTTTTAACACTTACCAAACAAAGGAATGGACAGTTGTCGCTTAAAAAGGGAGTTCACTCTCTGGTGTTGGGCCTTGAACAAATCCTCCTGCTCTTGGGTGGCTACCTGACCAGGTTGTGGCTAAAACAATTATTACAGCATTAAACTTAATCTTGTCAAATTTTTTTTAAATTTCAAAATCATACTTGGCATTTTGTCATTTGATATAATAATGTATTTTCATAAATTTAGTCAATATGATAAGGTAAATTACATACCTAAAACTAATTGAATTTAAAAAAGTATTAGAACAATTTCTCACCATCGTAACAGGTCATTTCAAACTAGACATATTTCTCAAGCAATGAATTGCAAAAAAGAAATATGAAAGTTTGAAGTAGTTTTTTCATGGTTTTAACACAAATCTTTTGCAATGACATATATACTTAGAGACAGCAAATATTAACAAAAAATTATTTCATAACAAGCCCAAAATATCACAATAATGTAATTTTAATGTTTTTCCAAAATATGACATGTCACTCTTGATTATTTCAACTATCAAGAAGAAAACCTATTAATGATCACAAAATATGCAGCTTTCTAAAAATTCACCAACACCAGTAGATGGCATACACATAAAGTCAACAAAAGGCATATTAGGCAAAAGGAAGTTAATATGTAATTTTGAGTCAGAGATTGGAGTTACCCAACAGTATTACAGGACAAATAACTTTTGTTTGTTTTTGCATAGCACTAGTTAGGGGTGGGCTTATTGCAAGGCATGGGCTTTTTGTTGGATAAATATGGTTTAGAGACAACTTCTTTTAAAATAATATGCCTTAGACAGGTGCTTGCAAACTATATTATACCAAAATCATAACAATCTATATTTATATATTTACCAGTAAACCTGCCAGAATTGCATTCTCAAACTCACGGTAGGCCTCCCACAGGTAGGCCCCTCTAGTGACATGAAGTCCGGCAGCAGTCAGAGCACGCTCTGCCACAGCACGTATACGATCAATACCGCCCTTCAGGCCCATTCCTCCTATGGAGTACTGTACATACTCCAGCCAAATCTGTACAGCTTTAAACCAAACAAATCTGATAATGACTCTGTATAACACTGATAAATCACATCACATAAAAATCTCCATAACCAAAGGATACAAGATACATCAATAAAAGTTTCATAAACTTTGTTTAAAATAAAATTATAAAGATACAATGTATCATGTGATTGTGATATGCCTGACTACCTTAATGAAGCAACTTTACTTCCAGCATTGAAAATCTGACTGAGAGAAATCATTATGTTCCAGTTTTTAGCCATTCAGATCCAAAATCAAATTACCAGGAAGAACATTTTACATTGATACAATACATTTCACATCAAGGATAGACTTTTACTTTTATTTTTTTATTTTTTTATCCTTACACAGATAATCTTTGACTGCCCTCTCAAACAGCTGTTCAAGTTTACTTCTCTCGGTCTCCTCTGTGGCCAGTGGTATCTCATCTCGTAACCAGTCAAGCCAGAGCTCTGTAACACAAAGTTTTTCCAACTTATATTAATCACTCTTTTTGGTCTGGATGGAAGTGGGAGTAAACCGTAACACCCACGGAAAATCCATATGGTCGGGCATGTCTTTTCACATCCCGTTCCTGGAATCGAACCCGCACATTAAGGTGAAATGAGAGTGCGTTACCACTGCACTATCCGACTATCCAAACTTAGTTACAGAAGTAACTCAGTTACATAAAACAGGAAAGTAAACTTAGTTACATAAAACAGGAGAGGTAGTATAGTTACATAAAACAGGAGAGGTAGTATAGTTACATAAAACAGGAGATGCAATAGAGTTACATTGAAATAGTTGTAATTTCAGTTACAAGGAAGAAGGAGAGGTAACTCACTTGATGCAGTTTATTTACAAGGAAAACAGGTGTGGGTATATTAGTTACACAGAAACTGGACAGACATATTAGTTACATGAAAACAGGAGAGGTACAAGTAGCTTTGTTACATGGAAACATGAGTGGTATAAGTAGCTTTGTTATGTGGAAACTAGGGATGCAGCTTAATGATTGTGTGGTATATATTACCTTCTGTCAAAGGAAAAAGTTCACTCATCTTCTCTCTAGCATCCCTGAGCCGACCAAGCTCACCCATCTGGCGCAGAATCTTTATCAATTCTACGTGGGAGTCATACATATATGGGTTCTCCTCAATCTGTGAAGAAATTCAAATTACAACAGATTTAGAATATATTGCTATCAGCTCCTTACATTTATTTTCATATATTCACAAACAAGCAGCATGACTTAAGAAGCAAACATTCATGAGAGACCCAGCTGATTGACGCTATTGACAGTATTGCCAAGTCACTCATCCATGGGGAACAAGTAGGTGCATTTCTACTTAGCTTCTCCGTGTCTAATAAGATGTCACACCAATGCCTACTACACAAGCTTGACTGCTATGGGGTACAAGGGACCACATGGCTATGGATCAAAGACTTCTTAACAAAGAGGATGCAGTATGTCAATCTAGATGGTACAACCTCCAGCCATCCTTATGCCATTTTCAGAGTGCCATAAGGGACAGTGCTGGGGCCACTGTTGTTCCTAACCTACATCAACGATTTGCCAGATCACACCCAGTCAGATGCACGGCTGTTCTAGGATGACTGCCTGCTGTACAGGAGCATATCAAGAACAGCCAACACAAAACAGTTACAAGAGGACATTATGTCACTCCAATGTTGGGAACACCAGCGGTAAATGTGTACAGTGATTCATGTGACCAACAAGCGGCGCCCACTCTAGACAGGCTATCAATTACATGACCACTCTCTGGAGGAAGTTATGATCACATCTCTAAGACCAAGGCCATCAGAACCCTAGCACTCAGCAAGAGGAACCACCAGGGATATAAACATCATGTCCATAGCTTATCAGACAATGGTCCAGGCACTTTTGGATTAAGCCAGCACAGTGTGGGATCCATACCAACCAGTCCAAATCAAGACTCTCAAGGGGGTCCAAAGGAGGGCAGCCGGTTATGTAACAGGCAATAACAAGGACCGTAGCCCAAGGTGCATTAAAACCATGGTGCAGGATCTTCAATGGAACACTCTTGAACATCACCATAAAACATCCAGGCTTGTCATGATGTTTAAAGTCATCCTTAACTAAGTGGACATAGAAAGAGCAAGATACTTGATACCAGGTGACAGCAAGGAGTGAACTTAAATTCTAACAGCCAACAGAATCACAGGAAATATCCCACAAATCCTTAATAGCTGCTTACGACAATTACAGCAGCATGCTCAAGTCAGCTGTAGATGTTATAGTTTGATCTGTTTTCAAATTGCAAATACTGCCAGAAGAGTTTTAGCCATACTCCTCATGCGCCAGTGCATATTTACACCCCCTCCCCTCAGGAAGAAGAAGCTGCACCGTGCCAAATTCTTTACAATTCATGAAGAAACAACCAATTAACCAAACTCTCTGTGTGTTTTATCTTTCTTGAAACTTTCAACAGAATGTCATTATGGCATTGAAGCTTCATTCTGCATTATTGTCGAACCTTGTAGTCATATCAATACTAGAAATTTGAGTTGTGTATGTTTATCTTTGCTTTGGTTTAGCTTTCATTTTGACTATGGTATCTTGCTTTAGGAAGTCTATGTGCCATGTGTGTGGCTTTGGTTTGAAAATGTCCAGAATTTTATGAGTGTAATAACTCTGATCCTGCAGTACATTATGTACATCCTGTACATCACCCCTATTTTTGGTACTTCCAAAATAAATATTTTGAGTACTTTTAAAAATGTTTGGTGTATTTAATTATGTGCTTTATGGTGTTTTGTCATTAAATAAATATTGAACATTCCGTTGCTGAAAAACTGCTCGCTCAAAAAATGACACTCTAGCTGTGTAAACCATTTTGCAGTTACCGAACCGACTTTTGTAAGTACCGAAACAACTGGGTGCCGAAAAATCTTGGTGCCGAAATGACTAGAACAGGTAGTGTCTCAATCTGTTTAGTATAGTTGGTTAATATTGCGATTTAACATGACCTATCGTATTTTATTATCATACGAATTAAATAGGTGTCAGCGCCCGGGTTACAGTTGTAACAGTTTACCAGGGTTACACAGTCAACGCACAAGGACACGTTATAGTATGCATCTACGTTGTCAATGTTAGTACGCCAGTTGACGATACATGTAGCACGATTACCTTTTGCAAGAGGTCTTGCACTTTCAACTCATTTTGAATGCCTTCGTTGTCCTCGCTGTCACTAACCGAAGAATCAGAGTCTGAACTGTCCTCATTGTCACTTTTCATTTCTTCATCTCGGTTGTCGTCGTCACCCACTTCTCCTTTATTAATTTCGTCTGTTATCATTGTATTTTCACTTTCCTCATGGTCCGCCATTGTGTTTTCAAACGTGCAACTAACGAAACTTCAAATTGAAGAGTTCTGTCGGTCAGTAGACGATATTAATACAGTCCGGGGGAGCCCGGCATAGATTTTACAACAGTCCGTTGAGCAATGTTATAATTAAAACTTCACTTCGTGCACATCTGATAGGAGTATTGAAAATATTTGTCCGTATTTTTGTTCAATTTGAAAAACTGCTTTTGATGTATTATTAGGCTTAATGAAGTATGAAAATAAAATCGTAAAAAGTCGTATTTTTAAAAAAAAAATCACCTGGCATTGACAATGATATTGATTAGCAGTAATGTCGCTCTGTACACAAATTTTATAAAATGACAATATTAGCCAAGGTCGTCAATTTAACATATTTTCAGTGCAATGGATCTTGTTGAACATATGCTAAAAATAAACGTTTTCATGAAGACATGTACCATTAGATTTCTTTTGTAAGGAAACCCGTCACTGATTGCAGATTTAAAACCCAGAGCACGCAAATAAACGAAATTTAATTTACTTTAAATCGTATGAAGCAAACGAAGCCGAGCATAAATGATTTATATATATTGATATGTTACAATCATATATTAGATAGTAAATAAAAGGATAATCCCTTACCTCACAACTTTCCCATATTTTACTATTTCTTTTCATACACATGAGAGAGAGAGAGAGAGAGAGAGAGAGAGAGAGAGAGAGAGAGAGAGAGAGAGAGAGAGAGAGAGAGAGAGAGATACACTGACGTTTTGTGACGATGTAAGAATTATCAGATTGACATTTATACTTCATTTTATATTCGATCCAAGAACTTTGCAGTCGAGAGCAGGGATCTTACCACTGTGTCACCATTACGTTATTGGTTGTAGACCTTTTCACTATATTTGAAATGTCGATGTTTCGTTCAAAAGAGAATTGAATCTTGTTTATCTGTTAAACTTATCAATTTTATTAATAGAAATTACACTGGAAGTTGAACACAAGGGACAATCCTCCAGTGTCTTTCGATCGTTTTGGATTTGCCATAGTCGCGTATTGGGCTTTAAAATTTTAACCATTATTATCGCTGACGAGAGGAATAAGGACGAAGCTGTTGTAAGGCGCTGTTTAATTCATTATTTTGCTCTACTGTACCTAACGTGTATCCTGTGTTAGGACATAGTGACGTTAGTTATCTCGAAATTTCGGGTTAATATCTCAAAATTTCACAAACTCGAAATTTCGACTTACTAACTCAAAATTTCGGATTACTAACTCGAAATTTCGAGTTGCTATCTCTAAATTTCGCGTTGCTATCTCGAAATTTCGCGTTAATATCTCAAAATTTCGGATTACTAACTGGAAATTTCAAGATAAAATAAAACACAACGTGGCCGGAATACGCTTCCGTAGAATTATACGGTGCATAGCATGTCGGACTTATTTCGAATTTGAATCCGTGACAGCATGATTATCCATCCTCAAAATCACAAAAAAATGAATTGTCTTCAATTATTGTTATAAAAAGCAGTGTTACAATTCAGGTCAAAAATATCTTAGGAATAAAAACATAACATTTTATTATATGCGTGCATATGGTAAATTATTTCGAAGGACGCGTGTGTAAAGTCCCAACTGAGACCCCCTGTGGTTTACCTGAACAGGTGTGAACTCTAGCCATCTCTTTTTAATTATCCCCTGCTTTTACCGAAATGGAGGATATTAATTTGGGTTCGTCCAGGCGTACATGCGTCCGTCCGTCTGTCACACTTTCGTTTCCGTGTTCTAACTTCCCCAAATATCATCCAATTTGGGTGAAACTTGGTCAGCAGATGCATCTTGAGGTCATTAAGACTGAGTTTGACTATCAGTGTCATCTGTTAATATATATGCATACTTATTAGGTATCCTTTCCTAAATCTAATCTGATTTAGACATAACTTGAAGTCCCACAAATAATATCAGTTTATCATTAAACTTAGCTTCAGAGTTATGATCCACATGTTTATAAAGAAAACAATATTTTTACTGGTAAATGTCACACTTTATGTCCAACAAAACATCTACTTTCTATAATCCTTTACATCTTTCTTTGGCTTCAAAGCAATACATCATAGCTCAAGAGAACATATCATTCTACATATCACTATGACATGTTTACTACTAACCTCTAAAATATTTATTTACAATATGTTTGGAAAGCGGGGGATATAAATTCCATGAATTTGCTTGTTTTTTTATCGCCTGACTCTATGTCCTATAAAATTTTACTTTAATATATGACGAAATCATCTGATTTGGTCAGGGACGTATGATAAAGACACCCCTGGATTTGGTTTAAAACAAAATAAAACTGCGAGAAGATCTAGAATTTGAAAATGCATTTGAACAGAACAATTGATTATTACTGTAGCAATTAAAATCTGATGATTAACAACTGAAAACTCTTGAGCAAGGAATCGGATCGGAAGGGATCTACAACATCTACCTTTAACTATAACCCATTACACTAAGGAAAGAAGAACAATGATTAGAAATTGATTCACCACAGTATTTTTTAAAACACTCTATTGTGGCAATGCTTCTATCCAATGCAAATGCATAGTAGTACATAGCAAATCTTGAATTCATTGAACTCGTATATTTGATTTCTCACTAAAATTTATGACTTACATCCATATATAGCAATCAATTATCCTAAATATGAATATGAGTCAACAATTTCAAGTTGTTCGTCAGAAAATGTAAATCTAGCTTGATTCCTGTATTTCCTTTTTGTGAATATTATAATTCAAGTTTTTTTGTGTATTGACAACGTCAACATAGTATGTACTTTGTACAATTCTTCAATAATGTTTCCATGATTTGTCATTATTGTTTTATTTACGGTAAATGAATCGGTGAGAATATTCACACCAATGGTTACAAATGTCAGTCGTAAACTGTACATATGCCTTTGAAACTACATCGTATATGTACGAACGGAATGTATAAAGGGGGTATTCTCAGAGTGCCAACAATTTTTAACAACAGGATGGTGTTGTTTTACTTTGAATAGAAAACAATATGATTATTTACTATATATAAACAGCAGTCCGTCTTCATGACTCATCGATACACGTACATCGATGTCGTGTGTACCTGTACAGCGTTGGGACTGTGAACTGAAATAATGTGCCATTTTCACATAAAAAATGACACAATTAATTTTTAATTTAATTTAGTCAAAGTGGTATCAATGTGTTGGAAAGTTACCATACTTGATAGTCAGAGACATACATTTGGATATTTATACATAAAATTGCTTTTATTTCACATTGAAGTTGTCAAAATAATCGTTTTGTTTAAAAAAAATTGGCAAGACCATGAAGGAGATTCATGTCTGAGTTTCAACTAAAAAACGACACAACTTATTTTCATCTATTTTTTTAATTATGTATTTGTAACAAAGAAATATTACATTTACTGACCAGAGGCATACATTTTTGGAATTTTTATCTACAAAACGATACATTAATATTTTTTCTGAAATGCCGCTATATAATTTATAGTTTTAAAAAATCGTTAACCTGAAGCGAGAAATCCGCGAGTGCGCGACTCGGTACGTTCTTAATAGCTGCTTATGATTAATCAATAATGGTTATTAAACTTAATCGATTGTCATAATTCAAAGCAAATTTGTTTACATTTATTTTAGTTCACGGATTTGGATATAGATGGAATCTATATCTTAATCCGTGGTAAGTTCTGTCTATAAAATAGATGAAACCATTGACGAACAATATTCTACGAACTAGTGGAAGATAATAAATCATAATTCTTTCAAGATTACAAAAGCAACTAAACTAGTTTAGTTGTTGGGTTTGTCGTCCTTTGAAAAGCTATGGCTATTTGGGGTGGATTTTCCTGGTATAAACTTGTGATTACATCATTGAACATCATACGGGAGGTCCGTCACATAAAATCACATCAAAAATATAACCACAACAGGAGAGCATGGTATGCTACCGTCTCAGGTTGTGATTAAATCACACTGTGACTTTACTTAGTATCTTCAGTGCAAGTGATTTAATTCAAAGCTCTACTGGGTTATCATGACGGCTCAGAGAATGTACAGACCCTTCTGTTCATAATAGGGAAGATGAAGGAGAAAAGTAAATAACAGCATTCTCAAAATTATTTTAACGTGACCATATAGGATTTTCTGTGAGAAAATAAGTATCAGATAAACAGAATAAATTCTAATAAGTGCTGTATAGGAGTTACAAAAAGTTTGTATATAACAACAGATATAGAAATAATGACATAATATATAGCAATGGTAGGTAGGAGGATACGTACAAAATATACCAATGCTAGGTAGGTGGATACGTACAAAGTAAAACAATGGTAGGTAGGTGGATACGTACAAAATATAACAATGGTAGGTAGGAGGATACGTACAAAATGTACCAATGGTAGGTAGGAGGATACGTACAAAATGTACCAATGGTAGGTAGGAGGATACGTACAAAATATAACAATGGTAGGTAGGTGGATACGTACAAAATATAACAATGGTAACTAGGTGGATAGGTAGGTAGGTGGATACGTACAAAATGTACCAATGGTAGGTAGGTGGATACATACAAAATATAACAATGGTAGGTAGGTGGATACATACAAATATAACAATGGTAACTAGGTGGATACATACAAAATATAACAATGGTAGGAAGGATTACCTACAAAATGTACCAATGGTAGGTAGGTGGATACGTACAAAGTATAACAATGGTAGGTAGGATTACGTACAAAATGTACCAATGGTAGGTAGGTGGATACGTACAAAGTATAACAATGGTAGGTAGGTGGATACATACAAAGTATAACAATGGTAGGTAGGAGATACGTACAAAATATAACAATGGTAGGTAGGTGGATATGTACAAAATATAACAATGGTAGGTAGGTGGAAATGTACAAAATATAACAATGGTAGGTAGGTGGATACATACAAAATATAACAATGGTGGGTAGGTGGATACATACAAAATATAACAATGGTAGGTAGGTGGATACATACAAAATATAACAATGGTAGGTAGGTGGATACGTACAAAATATAACAATGGTAGGTAGGTGGATAAGTACAAGATATAACAATGGTAGGTAGGTGGATACATACAAAATATAACAATGATAGGTAGGTGGATACGTACAAAATATAACAATGGTAGGTAGGAGATACGTACAAAATATAACAATGGTAGGTAGGTGGATATGTACAAAATATAACAATGGTGGGTAGGTGGATATGTACAAAATATAACAATGGTAGGTAGGTGGATACATACAAAATATAACAATGGTGGGTAGGTGGATACGTACAAAATATAACAATGGTGGGTAGGAGATACGTACAAAATATAACAATGGTAACTAGGTGGATATGTACAAAATATAACAATGGTGGGTAGGTGGAAATGTACAAAATATAACAATGGTAGGTAGGTGGATACGTACAAAAGATAACAATGGTGGGTAGGTGGATATGTACAAAATATAACAATGGTAGGTAGGTGGATACATACAAAATATAACAATGGTAGGTAGGAGATACGTACAAAATATTACAATGGTAGATAGGTGGATATGTACAAAATATAACAATGGTAGGTAGGTGGATATGTACAAAATATAACAATGGTAGGTAGGTGGATACATACAAAATATAACAATGGTAGGTAGGTGGATACGTACAAAATATAACAATGGTAGGTAGGTGAATAGGTACATAATATAACAAAGGTAGGTAGGGGGATACATACAAAATATAACAATGGTAGGTAAGTGGATACGTACAAAATATAACAATGGTAGGTAGGTGGATATGTACAAAATATAACAATGGTAGGTAGGAGATACGTACAAAATATAACAATGGTAGGTAGGTGGATATGTACAAAATATAACAATGGTGGGTAGGTGGAAATGTACAAAATATAACAATGGTAGGTAGGTGGATACGTACATAATATAACAATGGTAGGTAGGTGGATATGGACAAAATATAACAATGGTAGGTAGGTGGATACGTACAAAATATAACAATGGTAGGTAGGTGGATATGTACAAAATATAACAATGGTGGGTAGGTGGATATGTACAAAATATAACAATGGTAGGTAGGTGGATACATACAAAATATAACAATGGTAGGTAGTGGATACGTACACGATATAACAATGGTAGGTAGGTGGATATGTACAAAATATAACAGTGGTAGGTAGGTGGATACATACAAAATATAACAATGGTAGGTAGGTGGATACGTACAAAAGATAACAATGGTGGGTAGGTGGATATGTACAAAATATAACAATGGTAGGTAGGTGGATATGTACAAAATATAATAATGGTAGGTAGGAGATACGTACAAAATATAACAATGGTAGGTAGGTGGATATGTACAAAATATAACAATGGTAGGTAGGTGGATACATACAAAATATAACAATGGTAGGTAGGTGGATACGTACAAAATATAACAATGGTAGGTAGGTGGATACGTACAAAATATAACAATGGTAGGTAGGATTACGCACAAAATGTACCAATGGTAGGTAGGTATAGGTAGGATTACGTACAAAATGTACCAATGGTAGGTAGGTGGATACGTACAAAATATAACAATGGTGGGTAGGTGGATATGTACAAAATATAACAATGGTAGGTAGGTGGATACATACAAAATATAACAATGGTAGGTAGGTGGATATGTACAAAATATAACAATGGTAGGTAGGTGAATAGGTACATAATATAACAAAGGTAGGTAGGAGGATACATACAAAATATAACAATGGTAGGTAGGTGGATATGTACAAAATATAACAATGGTAGGTAGGAGATACGTACAAAATATAACAATGGTAGGTAGGTGGATATGTACAAAATATAACAATGGTAGGTAGGTGGATATGTACAAAATATAACAATGGTAGGTAGGTGGAAACATACAAAATATAACAATGGTAACTAGGTGGATACATACAAAATATAACAATGGTAGGTAGGTGGATACATACAAAATATAACAATGGTAGGTAGGTGGATACGTATAAATATAACAATGGTAGGTAGGTAGGTGGATAACAAAATATAACAATGGGTAGGTAGGTGGATACGTACAAAATATAACAATGGTAGGTAGGTGGATACGTACAAGATATAACAATGGTAGGTAGGTGGATACGTACAAAATATAACAATGGTAGGTAGGTGGATACGTACAAAATATAACAATGGTAGGTAGGTGGATATGTACAAAATATAACAATGGTAGGTAGGTGGATACATACAAAATATAACAATGGTAGGTAGGTTGATATGTACAAAATATAACAATGGTAGGTAGGTGAATACGTAGATAATATAACAAAGGTAGGTAGGAGGATACATACAAAATATAACAATGGTGGGTAGGTGGATACGTACAAAATATAACAATGGTAGGTAGGTGAATACATAGAAGATATAACAAAGGTAGGTAGGTGGATACATACAAAATATAACAATGGTAGGTAGGTAGATACATACAAGATATAACAAAGGTAGGTAGGATATTGATATTGTGGTATATTTATTCTTTGTATCTTGATACACTTTTTGTGACCGCTCATGATCGCAAACGGTTGGAACGATATATGAATAGGACGTGATATACATGTAGTTTGGGCTAATCACGTCTTTTATGAGAATATCCATTTTATTATTTTATTATTATTATGTTTATTCAGGCAAAGGCATAATAAAATTACACATTACAAATATTACATAAGCAATTCAAAAACAATTAAAATCAGTAATAAATTATTGTGGATTTCTTAAAATTATTAATTATAAAATATAAAATATCATAGAAGAATTTCACATACCTTAAAATACCACAGTTTAAACTAGTATCGCAGAAATTAAATTACACTGTGCTTGCAAATCTTCTAAGTAAAATAGTTGAAAATTTTAGAAATATCAATAAAAAAGAGAGAAATTTGATAAAACCAGATGAAAATGCCTTTGGCCTTGGATTACCCATAAAGCCTATAAAATAGGCTTATTTCCAATGGGGTCCATTTAAGGTGTAATCATTCCGGTTGAGATGTAAAGCCATGGAAAATGAGATTGAATTAATTTTCGCAGCATTAACTATAAATAAAACAGAGCACTACATTTGAAAGAAAATTACATTTACATAGAAGATATGAAAACAAATACTGAAAGTGAATAAAATGTTTTGGCACATTTCAGGGCATTTATGAAAAAGGATGGGATTTGAAGAGATATTACATAATAATATAATATGAACAATAATATAACATAATATGAACAATAATATAACATCACTACCCGTTCAACCAGACGCAAAGAAGTGGAGGTTGAGCTCAATAGTAGACGAAGGGGTTGTCAAATTCGCCTTTTGATTGTAGCATCAGAAATTGTTTTACTTTGTTTTTAAAATGATATTTATTTTTAGAATTTTTAATATTTTCTGGAAGGGAATTCCAATCTTTTGCGGCCGAAGTAGAAAAGGAAGAACTTTCTATGCTTTTAACGTTTTTTATTGAGAAGTTCATCGTTCCAGATCTAGTACCAAAACAGTTTTTGTTTAGAGAGAAAAGTTCATATAAATATTGTGGACATTTACCATTATAGATGTTAAAAGTATGGTTGAGGCGAAGTTGACGGACCCTTCGTTCTACATTAAGCATGCCTAGTTTTTCTAATTCAGTGACAGTGATCCTTGTTCTGTTATCAAGGTTAAGAATAAAGCGGACCATTTTGTTTTGGGTAGTCTGGAGTATACCTTTGAGTTTCTTAGTAATTCCTTCATACCAGGAGGTGCACGCATAATCAAAGTGGCACTGAATCAGAGCAGAACATAAAGTTTTACGAGATTTTAGAGATAGACATTTACTATTTCTGTTCAAAAATTTAAGTCTTTGGTTGATTTTTTGGATAATGTTGGAGACAATTTCCTCTCCAGATAGAAATTTATCTATCGTAACACCGAGATATTTTACTGAAGATTGCGAAACAATGTTTTGACCGTTACATAAAATTTTGAAATCATCCTCGGGTACTTGTCCTAATTTTCTCTTTGGTCCAAATAAAATACTTTCTGTTTTACCTAAATGTAATGATAGTTTGTTGTCAACGAGCCAATCATGACATGATTCCAAAACTAAGGATAATTTTGAAGAGATTGTTTTGGGAAAGTGATGTGAAAAAATAATTGCACTGTCATCAGCATACAGAAGTAGTTTACAGGAAATGTCTATACTTATCCGCATGTCATTTACATAAATCAGAAATAAACATAAACATCTTTTTTTATTGTAAAGTAAAGTATGTTGTCAATTTTTTTTACAAATACCTACTTAAATCATTTTAAATATGATTTCGATCTTTTGTTCACTTTTACCAGAGACGTATATATCACATATATATGATATATACATCTCTGCTTTTACTGTCACCATGCCTACAAAAAAAATCTATGATGATATAACAAGTATAGAACTATCAAGCAATTATAAAACTTTAGGAAAATGTATTGTTTCCTGCATGAATATGCTTAAAGAACTTCATTCTAAAAACATTCATACACTTTTTTCTTTACTTGTATAACTACGGTAGGGTTATAATCACGTGTCAATATTTTGAACACGAGGTTGTCGGTCACGTGACCCCGCACCACGCTTGGGAAGAAAACATGGCGGACGCAAGTCGTAAGTGCAATCCATCTTATTCAGATGCGTTTATTGAGAAACTGATACTTTAAGTCCATTTGAAATAATGTTTTGAAAATGTGTTATTATATCATTTCCATTTATGTTGTAAGGAATTATCTATTAATGCACCAGTAAACACAATTTTCGCCGTTTTAGTTGATGCCGGTAGTTCGGCGATCATATTATCATTCCAAGTAGAAGACGGCATGTTTCGCATCTTCATAGATAAATGAGCTGATATGTATGGCTATGACTAAAGCATATTACCACCAAAATGCAGGTTATTTGGAAAGTGTTTAACATATAAGCTCTTACTTTTTTGAAAGAGACGAAATATTCATGTTTCTGTTATTTTGGTGACAAAGAAGTGTTCGGCCTTGACATTTGAATTAGCAAAGATAGGAAATATGAGGTGAAAATGTTTCTCTGTTTAAACGCGTGGGCAAGTTAATCAGTCAACACACATGTACACATAAGTCCTTTGACTTTGATCATTATCTGAGCGATCGGTTTTCTTTTACTTTATAAGCACTCACGTTTTGATGCGAAATAAGCAAAACAACAATGTATGTTACATTTGCATTGTTTAAGTATTCAGACAAAAAGTGATTTCATTATGATTTTGACTTGATAAAGTTAAGTTAAGTCCATGTTTCCCCCAAAGAATCTGCCATTTGTTTCGAAAAGAATGTTAAACCGTTTTATTAAATTTTTTTTAATTTTTAGGTGAGACCGTTATACATAGTCATTGCTCTAGTTTCTTGAAATTAATTATGTTATTGTTATATACAACAAAAGATTAAGACCTTGCTGTCCATTCTCCTGTTTCAGAATACAGTTACTCAACATCAGCAGGGCAGCCAGCCAGGTAATATAGTTATCTTGCAAGTAACTTGTTAGCTTGTATTTTGTATTATCGTGATCAATTGCTCTTAGTCCATTACAGAGAATTGAAAATAGTAATGAATTTGTGGTTTCTTTTATTTCATATGATGACTCTTAGAGAGTAAAACCTTTTTGAATGCTTGTATAAAATACATGCAACTGACATACTGCTATAGAGTACACTCCGTTTTCCAAAGTTTATTGCACAGTAAAACATGCAAGTTGAATTGGATCAATATTCATTTACATCTCATTAATTTAAAGTCAATTTCTGTTTCAGCTACTCCTACGGGAGTTATGGCACATCAACAGATGCCAGTTCTTACCAACAACAACCACCTGCTGCAGCAACTTATGGACAACAGGTGAGGAATTATTTATAATCAAATTTGCCTATATTGCCATGTTTCAAATTTTATGCCTAAATATTGTTTTGAAAGCTTAAATTTATTTTAGAAAAGGTATAAATGTGTGACCTGTGCTTTCACTATAAAAACTTTCAAATTTTCAGCATTTTAAAATCTTTCTCACTTAAAAATATGTTGATTTTTTTTCCCAGCAACCTGCAGCCTATGGTCAACAAGGATATGCCGGCTATGATCAGAGTGCCTATTCACAGACCCCACAATCTGCAGCCACAACTCAACCTGCTTCATATACTGCACCAGAAAGCTATGGTAAGTAACTATAAAGGTTCAATTTTGTTCCTTAAAAATATGAAAGTACATCAGTTGAATGTTATGGTTATTAGCCAATATTGTAATTGGAGATGAGTTTGTCAATGTTTTATCATGTGACTGTCAAAAAGGAAAATATTATTACAGTATCTACAAATATACCAATACTGTCCAGTTCTGTTAAAAAAAAGGAGACATTTTCTTTTCAACACAATAAAGAAACTGAACTGAAAAGGAGTCTTTTAAAGCTATCAAACATATGTTTGATTTCCTCTGTAACAGGTCAGAGTTCAACAGGACAAGCTCCAGCTTATGGATCATACGGACAACAGAGCTACACACAGCCTGCCAGCACAGACTACAGTCAGTCTCAAACAACACCTTCTTACTCATCAGGTAGAGATTCAACAATCATAGCAATGTAGGAAGTTAATGTTTCACAAGAACATTAACATATATAGCTAGCAGATGATGCATAAATTCATACAAAAGTACCATTTCTCTATCATTTGACAATTATCTTAAACGCAGTGAACTGATAAAATGGAAGATATTTTAATCCAATAACTTTTTGTTGAACAATATTTCACTAAACAACAGAAATTCCCATTCTACTACAGAATGAATCATCTGCTAGACGTAGAAAGCACCTTAACAATATAACAGTATTACTTGTGTTCTTACAAAAAGGATGGTATTCAAGTGTTTTGAATTTGAAAGGAACAAAGTTTTTATCTAAAAGTAATAATAGTATATTTTGTATCAGTTTCATCATATATATCTTGACAAATTTACAATTTACTCTTGTTTTTGTTAAGAACACTTCACTTGCTTTTCTGTGAACAAATGTCTATTGAGTTGAATGATTCATAATAAACCTTCCATATTCCCATCTTTTCTTTTCCCACTTGCTTGGCTGTGTCTTGTAAAAGTTCATTTACGCTAGATCTAAATCTGAAAAAAAAAATCTTAACTTTCTAGTCCTTAATAATTTGCTCTCTAGAAATACGGTGCACCATGATACCCTGGGAAAAGAGGTAACAGAGAAACAAAGATGTCTTGATGATTCAAGCTGAAAATTCTATTTGATATAATCAATATTTTTTTGAAATTATATCAGTGGTAAGAGTATTTTTTGGAAATGATATGATACAGTAGTCATGGTTTTGTTTACGGTAAGGGATGAGTTTGGTGTCAAAAGTAAATGGATATCGATTCTGTGTATTAGGTTCATATGGAGATCAACAGAGTTACGGTTCATCTTCCTACGGTGACAGCTCACAACAGTCTTATGGTCAGCAGTCAGGTAACATTCATTTCTCTGACTTCACACAGACGAAACAAGAGTGCACAAATGTTGTACCACAGGATTGTGTCTGTAGATTGTAGCAGATGTTATGCAGTAAGGGATTTTTCTAAAAAAAATTTTTTTTTTTCTTATGTCTTTAAATTTGTCAAGGAATTGTTCCACTTTTCTTTAATTTCTTCAATTTTAAGAATTGGAATCAGAGCTTAAATAAATAAATCTAGAAGAAAGTACCATGCTATTATGAGGATGAAATATGTTTGTAATGAAAACAAACAAGAGGATACAATGGAATGGAGAAACCAGTCTGTTTTATATGGGCAAAAGAAGTGATTGCTTTTAATTAAGTGACATTTCTAAATTTCCTTTTGCTGATATATTGCTAGAAATTATGGTGTTAAAAGCTTAGAATGGCTATATATGTTGTTGAAACAAGTGAACTTGTCACTAAAGTTAGGAACCATTTGATTTTGAAACATTCTTTGTGTAACATTTATATTCGAATCAAGTGAAGTGCTTGTCTAACTTGTTGGTCAATCATTCACATATGATTGGACCTACTTGAAGATGCCTTGTGTGACAAAAGCTTAATTATGTAAGATATTTCAAATTCTAATAGTACACATAGATGATTTTTGTTGTCTTTTCCATATTTTCATGAGGATCCCAAATGATACAAGATAATGTTTCAGTTTTCAATTGAAAACTTGTTGAAAGCATTTAAGTGAATTTTGAAATGTCACTTTAAGCAATCTCATTAAAATTGTTTTAATTAATAAATACAGTAAAAATCTTAGAAAAATCCCTTTCTTGGCTTACAGATAACCTGGCTTACAGATAAATGAATGCAAAATATAAAAGTTTTCAATTTTCTTGGGTCCTTGAATTCTTTATATTTTCTCATGAGCATGTTTCTTTATTGTCATGTCCAAAGTTATTGCATGGTAACATTTTTGATCGCTTCATATGTTAAATTGACATCACAGCCTCTGATTACAATATGGAAAAAACAATTGGAAAATGTTGATGTCTTCATAAATTTGTGAAATATAATGTCTGTTAATTCTGTCTGGTACAAATAAGAAAATGATAATGTTAATTTGTGTTGTTATAATGTATACTAACTTTGATTCTGCTTTTTTCCTTAAATGTTTGATTTTAGATATTTGAGGATCAGCTTATTAAAAGATCAGTTGGTACACACATACCAAAGCAATCTTGTAATTCAATTCTGCTAAAGAAAAAGATTCCAACATTCCATGTGTAGTAATTGAACAAAAGTAAAGATCTATTTCACGATGATTTCAAACCTTCAAAATAAATGTTGGTATTCTGTCTTGAGCATGTTGGATTATGAAATATATTTCAGCAAACATTGGGGAAGAATGTATAAAGGATACATTCTAATCACAATCTTTTCTCTTTTGAAAGGTTACCAGCAACAGCAGCAGCCACCAGCAACAAGTCCAACTGCTTCCTATGGCCAGCAGGGCTATGGAGGTAGCCAGCAGTCATCGGGGGGTTATAACTCTGGCAGCAGTGGCGGGGCTGGTGGGTCAAGTTATGGTGGGGGATCAAGCTATGGAGGGGGGTCACAGTCAGGCTATGGAGGTGGTGGCGGAGGCAGCGGCGGTGGTTCCTATGGTGGCCACGGAGGCAGCTCATATGGATCAGGCAGGGGCGGTGGCAGCTCATATGATGACAGACGCAGTAAGTTTAATGCTTAGCATTATATCTTAGGGTACTGTATTTGAATATTTGGAAAAGCTTACATTGTGAAGTTACAAAAGATATCTTCAGATTCGGCATGTCAGGCAGTTTTTGTCTCTATATTTACAGCCAAACTTCAGTGTTTTGAAGTTCAAGGGACTACCAAAAAACTTTGATACATCAAAAATTCAAATCATTGGTGTTGTTTTAGATAATTTTCAGGTTCATAACTAAGTTGATGACACAACATTTTTGCCTGAACAAAAAACCAACAAATACTAAAACACAAGTTTAAATGAAAAAAACATCTAAAACATTTTCATTCATGAAGAAAAAAAAACCCATAACATTAAATAGAAATCAGCGAGAAATTGATATTGCATGTCGCAAAGAATATGTATTTTACACATCAATTTAAAATGAAATCATCATACATGTCAGAGGTATTCCTTTGATCGTTTTCAAAATTCTGCAAATTAGACCTAACTTTAGGCTATTGCCGCAACGGTGATGGTGAACATCACACATGTCCCATTAATCAATAATGTCATGGCTTGTAAGAAAGCAATTAAACTTTGTGTCAAGTCATTAATTAATTCACCTTGTAACACAGAGTCAATTACAATTACAGCATGCTATCATAATCCCTTTGTCAGATAGCACTTTTGTTGAAATGTGTGAATTTTGCTGTGGTGCGAAAATGTTTTGTTTGAATCATAAGGTGTCACTGACTGTGTTATCATAGGTAACGATCCCTGAAAAATCTTTGAAACATCAAAAAATTCAATTCATAAAGGAGTAAGTTAATAGTATAAAGAAATAGAATTTGGGATAAACAAAAAAAATTGATGCATTGAGAAATTTGAATCATCGAAGTTTGGTCCATAGAAGTTTGACTGTAGATATAAACATATGAACAGGAAATTGGTGTGTCCTGATAAACTATTCTCCTACTTTGCTCCTGCTACACATTTGTAGTTTGTATGTGAGAAATTATTTTGTCAAGAGAACTTAATCAGCTTGGATTTTACTCGTAATTTTGTGCATAAGAATAACCAGATCTGTGCATATCTTAAATTCAATTTTAAGCAAATTGTAATGCTGAGAATAAGAAACGACATTGTTGTTCATAAAAGTATTTCTCTTTTACAGACAACAGAGGCGGAGGTGGTGGATCAAGCTATGGGTAGGTTTCTTAATTTGCAAAAAATAGTGCAAGAATATTTTTCATGAATATGATTTAAGGATATAAAAATGTGCGATTCAGCGGTGCTATCTATAATGAAGGGAGTATAAAAAACTGAAGTATTGTGTATCAAATATATAACAACAGTATTGGTCTTTGTGGTGATAAGAAACCATGTAATGGGTTGGTTCAGTACATCTACAAATTATTACCACACATAACAGATACTGTGGGGATTTCAAGGTGAAAAACCGATCTCCCAATATAAAGGATGTTGATGTTAATAACGGTGACTTCAAGGAAAGGCTTAAATTACGAAAGGTTGAATTACGTACAAAATTAGACGGAATACATATAGTAAAAATGTTGATATTCAGTGTAGGACAACTGTCCATGAGTTATTGTGTATGACTTTGATATGCATAATCCTTTTTCCATTTCTCTAAGACTTTCTACCAGGTGACCCAATGAGAATTCACAATCAACTAGTGACTTTGTTACAATGAAATCATGAGTCAAAACTGGAGTAAATGGGTATTATGATGCAAGCAATATGGACTCGCTGGATTTGCATGTAGGGATTGGTGTATTGAGGTCTTAACACTAAATAAGACAAGGTTCATAAATCAACAAATCATTATTTTGTCCCAGATGATTATACTGAAGTGTTGGAGGTTGAAATATTTGATTGATAAAGTGTAATTGAATAAGCTTGGTCAGGTTCAGAGCTTTTGACAGAGTTTAAAACCCAAGTTTACAAACATGTGCCAATGACTGTGGCACCCTGGGCAACTTCTGTCTACCTGCTGACCTGAAAATAATGTGTGATACCTTAGAAGTGTTTGAATAGAAAACCATAGGATGTAGATATTCACTTATTTTTACAGAATACAGTCAATAGACATGGTTTCATCTTAGGTTCTGTGTCTGATGTCACGATTAAGAATGATGCCTCTTGTCGATAAAGATGTGTTAATTTTTTCTTATATAACTAAATGATATTCCCGTGTGTAGGTAAATACAGGTAATTGTGTTTACATAAGATATGTAATGAAACAGATGGAAACCTTATAAGATAGAATCATTGTTTTTTCTCCCTTGATACTACTGCAACATATGCCTTTAAAAAAATTTTCCCAAGAAGGGAAGGGGTGGGGTATTATTGGATTTTGTTTTATTTTGAGATGACATGCATTTTTTCTCACTCTAAGAGGGAAAAAAATCATGAGGGTCAGTTTAATGATGTTTTAGAACAAATGTGCAGGATATTTTAAGAAACATTTTTGATATCCGTAATTTACTGAGTATATTGAACTATTTCAGTTAAAATCTGTAGATATGTTGAAATATGAGTATGATTTTTAATATTGCAATACTTCAAGTGTTTTTTTTTCTAGTACTGGTATTATATCAGGGCTCTCGATCTGCCAGATATCGGCCCCATTCCCAATGCAAAATAGTATCTTTTTTCCCAATTTAGACCCTAAGTTTTCCCAATTCCAAGGAAAACGCCGCTATTTTTCCCAATTCTAAGGGCTCCGGGCCCCAGTCCCAAAATGGGGTGTGAGAGCCCTGTATATGCATTATTATCATCACTCTGATCATTTAGATAAGTATTGAATTGATATATCTGGTATACCAGGGTTTGTTTGTTTGTTTGTTTTTTTATATATATCATTTTTAGACAAGGTCCTCAGTATTGGTTTTAAAACATTAAATATCTACAGAAAAATAGACACTTGGCTTTGCAAGAGTATAAGTGTATTAAAGCAAAATGAGCATGAATCATGTGAATTTTGATTGTTGTGCAATACATCTCACTTTAAATTCAAACGAAATAAGTCTGGCATGACTTGTGAACAAGACGAAACTGAATCTGTACACAATCTAAAAGGTCGATAAAGGTTGATGTGTACAGAGAAAATACTGTGTGTGAGTGGTCTTCTAAATAAAGTTGATATAGCAGTCCAGCGAGTCCTATGCTATAATTGGGGAAACAAGCATGTGAAACTATCTTTGGCGTCAGAAGTGGCTCTGGTTATCAAAACTAATAGGATCGGAAATATCTAATGCATGAGTTGGTATAAAACTTAACAAACAAAATCAGCACAAATGGAGAATTGCTTATCAGTTGGAGTAGCATTTAAGTTTTGTCCGGTCAGTGGTTTCAAACATGGTTTTGTTGGTATATAGTAAGAAAAGGTTTTAAATTCTATGTATGTTATCGTAATATCTTGTCTGAAATATTTGCTTGGTGAAACCATATGTAGAATTTGTAGGCTTTTGAATATTATTTTAAAATTAAACCATTTTATTCATGGAAGGTCTAATATGGATCTGATGTTCCTGCAATGTTGCATGTTTTGAGTAACAGGCAATTAATGTAGAAATGCACTATAATAATCACTGCCCTACAAGTCTGGCTGTTCATCATAGGTACATAACAGCTAGTAAAATAATACCTATTGGTAGAAGTCTTTGCCTGCTGTGTATGTGTAAGGATTTTCTACTCCCTCCTTACTGAATTTAACCTACAATTAGTCTAAGGGATCAACATATCTGTGACTCCAAGCAAGGAGGAACATATTTCTAGACTAATTCATCATCTTTGGGCAGTTCTACTGAACTTTCATTAGGTGTCTTAAATCATTATACATTATAAAAATCTCCTTTAGTTTTGAAACTACTTGAAACTGGAAGAAGACGGATTAGTAAAGGAGAGAGGTAGATTGCAAATGATCAGCAGGCAAAGAGTTAAACTTGCTTTCTTTAGTTGATCAGTAACTACTGTGTTAACGATCATGCAGCCCCATTCTAGATCTGATTATGCACTTATTTGCCAATCAGTTGTCCACATATATATATAAGATATGCTGTGGCTAAAACTTCAAGACAATGTTTTGTTAACAAGTTAAAATTTCTTGATGATATTGAAATTTGTTGATCATGAAGATTTGATGGTCCATAATAATCTTGCTTCATTGCTGTGGATAATCACTGATCAGGCATTTATTAAGAAATTTTGTACTTTAATTTTCTTCTTTTTTTCAACTAGTTGGAGTGCTTGTACATTTTTGCGGGCATATTTCCTCGTAATGAGGTTGACATTAATCTCCAGGGTATACTGTCTTTAGCCTTTCCATATGTAGACCAAGTGATTTATAATCTGACACATTTAATTCTTGATAAACCAGAGCCACTTGATAAAATAGACCAGAAATGTATTTAATGTTTTATTTTTCTACACATGAAAGGTTGGAAAATGCAAAGAATTGCATTTGGGGTTTATGAAAATCTAAGTTTGGTTGAATCACTCATAATTGGTCCCGATAAAAAGGTGTGAATTGACCATGAAAAATAAGCACAACACCAGGGTGTATGGCTGATTGTTTAAGAAGATGGGCTCCCTCTGCTTATGGAGAAGCCTTCAAATCCAATTGCGAGCAAAAACGAAGATCAATCCAATTGTGAAGGTTTGAACTTTAACAAGCAGTGTGTCCAACCAGCAAAACTGGAGTCTTATAGACTCGAGACCAGATCTCTACATTCAGCAGCCAGGCAGTGAAGAAGCATCCATGAGGATCAGTCCCTGATCACCCAGGCGTACACAGTAGATGGGTACTGTGTGTGTTTGGTGTGATCACTGGGTACTGACCATACTCTTAATATATTGCAGCGGAGGTCGCGGAGGGTACAACAAAAGTTATGGTGGTGGTAAGTCAACAGTCATGGCTAGCATGACTTATTACAGTTTCTCTCATCTTATTACCACTGTCTATTTGCGTTTATTTGTCTCACATCTGCCCAGGTTAAGGAGGCCATTTACCTATGGGTCACTGCGGGAACAAATATAATAAGGAGCATCGTTAACAAGAATTTTTTAAGAAAAAATTTAACAACTCTACAAGAAGCAATTACAAGTTATCACTAAAAACGACCCCAGAGTGTCTATATAGAAACACGGACATACAAGTGTTTAAATGGAAAAAAGTTGTTTAAATCTTAATAACGAAGTTACATTTATAGCATCAGATATATAACATGGTTAAATGAAAACAAAGTGAACATTTTTTTCACTTTTTGACCCATTTTTGTCTCCCCAAGTTGATATTTTGCAAGCAAAACTTTTCCCATTATATTGATATCAGCATTGAGATATTGTGAAGCTCAGTTTCCTAGGAATTTAAAATATTTAGTCACTAAGTAAGGTACATAGTTGTAGGGTTTACAATTTTCACCAGAAGATTTGGATTCAGAAATTAGGTAAGGAGTACGTTAAATATTCTCAAATGAACATCAAATTTTGTAGACACCTTCAGTATTAAACAATTTAGTACTGTAATACACATTTAACAAGTTGTCTGTTCATTCAGCATGAATTCCTGGAAGGGATCATTTTATGGAATTTAGGATTCCATTTGCAAAAGTTTCATTATGTTTTGTGTGACTTATTTCATGGAAAGAACAACGAAATTTGGACATGGACTTGATCATGGAGTTTAAAGATGAAATATTTAAATTTCAAATACTTGAAACCAATTTCATGCATAAATCATATGAAAAAGCATTAACTTCTTTAATGATTTCCAAAATGGCTTATATTTTTGTACAGTGTATAATAACGGGTTTTCCCTTCATTTGTTCAGGAATATCTTTTTAGATTTTTGAAATATTTTTGACCCACAGTTCATCATAGTAGGAATGGCAAATCTTGTACATCTGTAAATAGATTCAAACCACTCCACCCACAATGCCTTGTATTAAATCTATAAATCTATCATACGTAGAATAATAACTTATTTCACTTGGTCCCCATTCATATCTTGTAAACTTTTTTCTTTTCTGAAAACAAATTGAAAAATAAGTTAAGCTTTTTTTAATTCATTGTAAGTATATAACAGCCCAATGATTCAACCAAGCATTTACAGGAAAGAGTGGTGTTTGTTGGATGAAGTAGGTTTACAGCAACTTACTGAATATTTATTTAAAAAAAAAAAAGAGTAAAGATTTTCATTACTTTTCAAATTTCTGATTTAAATTATTACTGGTAAATGCCATTTCAGTATGTGGTAAATATTCTTAATGTTGCTTAAACCTTCCAGGTAGTTGATGATGTGTGCGAGAGATTTTGAAATGTTTATGATTGCATTGCTTTTAAATATTAATATGCTTTGTATTGTCCATGTGCTTATAACTATTCATTATATGAAATGTTGAGCATTCAGTATGTACAACGTTCACCAGCAACTTAAAATAAGGTTTGAAAAAAATTGAGAATGCCTGTGGCAGGAACAAATGCAAATAGCAAACTAAACAGGTAAAACTGCTTTGTTATGGTGCAGTTTGTATTAAAAATGGCTAAAAAATACAAAGAAATCCGAGTCTTGAGGTCCTAAAAAAACTGTTCTCAGATATATCCCAGTTGCCCTGATCAGACATGCGTTAACTTTTCATGTTATAAAATCATCAAAATAAAGGAAGGGTATCTGGTATTATATAAGTTGACTTTAAGAGGAAGTAAACAAAATGAAAGGGAATGTATTGGCTTGTCGTCATAAGTAATTTAAAACATGTGATTACGGATAATTAGGTATGGAATTAGATATTTCATCTGTGAAAAAATGTAAAATTGATATTATTTGACAGGCCAAGGTCAGGAGACATTAAAACATGGGAATAGTGAGATACAGAATTTGTTATTCCCACTTGTTAAAACTGATATTATGGACTGGCCAGAGCTGTTAGGCATTTGGAAGTTGATAGTCCAACTTCTAAAAACTGGTGTTATTGTCTTGATTTATAAAAAAAAAACCTTAGAAGTGTGTGAATTGATGAAAAGGTTAGGATATTCTAACATGCTGAAATTTGTACCGTGGCCTTTTTGTCTTGCTGAAATAACGAGGCATGGAAGCTGATCAATGTTTTCTCAGCTTGATAAAACTAGTACACCAGTAAAATTGACCTGATAAAATCTGGACACCATTAGGTGAGAAAATTGTGGGCTATGTAAACTAGATACTGTGTGACTAAAATCGTCCAACTATATGCAGGCATTTAAACAAAAGGCATGTTGAACACTAGATTTTGAAATGGCGTACACAGAATGTGTGAATAATCAAATGTGTAATGCGTGCTATGAAACAAAGTTTGGTTTACCCATTTATAACAAATGGTTGACTTTGATAGGCTTGAGGATATGGGACATTGATTTCTCTTTTTACTGAGAGTAAATACATGCATATAAATCTACATAGATACAAAGTGACATTTTCTGGAGTATAATGTGTGCGTATTTATGAATACATGGGCAGAATTAAAAAAAGTCAAGAAGTTAGATATGCCCAGTTACCTAAACAAATGTTACTGGTATGTGTTTCAACTTGTTGATTTAGACATTCTGACTATAAGAATGTGCCACAATACATTGAAAGTCATTACAAATATATCGAAAGCTTCAAGCATTCATGTATTTAAGATTGTAACAGCATCATCTGGTGTGTCAAAGCAACTAATACTGATTGTAGCTAGAAAATTCTACAGCAGTTTGAGTAGAATTGTGAAAGGTTGCTGTTGCACAAATTGTCAAAAGATTAGAGGTTATGATTGCAGTTGGCTAACAATCATTGTGTAAAACATTGTATACAGTATGTTTACTGATGAGGAAAGTACAGGTGCTGCCCCATTGCATTATGCCATTATTAAAAAGTAAACCAATCCTACTTGCACAGCTTGATCTATAGTATTTCATTATGCAGGTATGTGTTCATACAAGATTTTATATTTCAAAATATCATCAATCTGTTATCACATAACCATGAAATTCTGGTGTGTAAGAATGCCTGTAGGTGCAACATGGCATTGTCTGAAGTCATTTTGTACTTAAACAGGGATCATGTGAAAGCTTAGTATGGGAAGTATTGTTGTAGCAAACAGGACCAGTGACATTGTAATTTATCATTACAATGTCCGAATATAATCGACCTGACAGTGTTTTGCGGCTAGGTAGAACTGATAGCCATTGAAATTGAGTAATATAAGACTTGTGTAAAACTACTGTCATGGAGACAGTTTAATACAAATGAGTTGCTGAAAAATGTAACAATATGATCTCTTGAGTGTACAGATTGTGTGCCCTATAAAACATGGTGATGTGTATCAATTGTCAAACCACTGAGGTAAAAGGTGGATTGTAAACCATTGAAGTATGAAATGAATGATTAATTCAATTTCAGAAACAAAAAATATCAACCCACATGCCCCCATATGTTGTTCAAGGCTAGTGTGATGTGTTTAAAAGGGGGACTTGAAATGTGATATATTTAGTAAAAGTCTACTAAATATACATTGTATAACATCAATGGTATGGTTTTAACAACTTGGAATGATTAATCAGCTGGAACTAGAGCCAATCTAGAAATATGTATGGAAAGTTTAAAAGGGACATGCACAAAAAAAAGTGGGGGAATCAAAATTTCCCACAAATGGCAAATAATTAGAGGTGTTATTTAAAATAATAATATAGGAAAATGGAAGAAACAAATGCTTCCAATAACTTAAAACAGTATGAAAGTCTTATGGATATTTCAGTAAAATATCCAAAAACTCTAGCATTAAACCAATAGCTGGAAGGTTGTTCATATGATAATGCGTTACTGATTTTTATTTATTTTTCAGTGGTCAATTCAATACTTTCATTTCATGTTTTTCTTATTTAAATTCCATAAGACATTTGTTTTGTTAAAATATATTTTCAAATATTGAATTGGCCACAATGTACTGTGAACCAGAGCTCTTGATGAATGATTCCCCATTTATCGTCAAATCGAACTGTACACCTGAAAGTTGTATGTGTACAATGTGATTTGATCCCAAACAGTAAAGAGCTTGGGTTCTATTGTATGCAGTTTCCTATGAAGAAAATTCTTATCACTTGGTGTGCTAGTTCATCGGTGGATTGAAATTACATTCAAAACTATTGTTTTGCATATTTTTTTTTATTTATTTATTTATTATTATTTGTCAGGTCATTCATATGTGATAAGAATTCTCAAAAATTGGAACCTGAATTTCTAATTCTAACTAAAGTGTTGCGAGTAAGGACGGTGGGGGAATTGGACAAATCTATTCAGAGTATTGTGGTTTTATGTCAAATTTATTTGAAAAAGAAAAAGTAACTGTAAATTTCTTTTTGGCAACTTTTATACACCTGAGCAACACTTTGGTTTTAAACTATGTAACTGTAATGTTTGGGAAATCATTGTGATATAACCGTTACAGGAAGGGATGATGACAGTGGCAGTGGACGTCCAGAGATGGAGCAAATGATGGACACCATCTTTGTGTCAGGATTTGGAGAGGAGGCAGATGAAGAGGCTCTTGTTAATCACTTTGGAAGCATTGGTGTCATCAAGGTGAGTAGATTTTCCTGGCTAAATGAAGTTGGCCAAGGATGTTAAAATGGGCTCATTCTGTGTATCTGGTTCAGAAAAAGTACACAATCCATATATTGGATACTACAGGTATTATTGATACAATTAGGGATAGTCTTGTAGCAGAGTGTGGAATATTGATCATGATAGTGTTGTTTTGGTATAAAATGTAAAAGACATAGAAAAATGTTGGCAACTTCTTTTTATATTGTTTTACATTCATCTCTGCATCATCCATATTCTTTTATCATATCCCTTTTTCAACAGACTGATCGTAGGACTGGCAAGCCTAAGGTATGGATCTACAAGGACAAAATTTCAGGGAGACCTAAGGGTGAGGCAACCATTACCTACGATGATGCAGAGTCTGCCAAGGCAGCCATCAACTGGTTCAATGGTAAGTTGCATTGCATTGCTAGAAATTATAAATGTGTAAAGCAGAGACTTTACTATAAAATGCCTTGGATAATCAAGCTAAGAATGTGTGCTGTTAAAAATAAAAGGATAATGTTGGGGATTAATTTATATGTATTTCATTGTATTGCAAAATTTCTTGAAATGTTATTCATGATACTACTTTTCATCATTCGTAACTTGATTTTAAGGAAAAACATTAATCCGAGACGGACATTAGAAATTGATAACTTGGGTTTGAGATCTCTGTCAAGGCATGCTGCAAATCTGATTTGATAAGCTCCAAAGATGAAACTGTTGTGAATGTAATAAGAAGTGTCCTTTGTTTTCTCCGGTAGTATATAGCCTGTATAACATTGTTGCTCTTGACCAACAGAAAAAGACTTCAACGGAAAGACAATCAAGGTTGAGATTGCGGAGAGGAAAATCAACCCCATGGGGATGAGAGGAGGCCGTGGAGGTCGAGGTGGTTTCCGTGGCGACCGCGGTGGTGGTGACCGTGGTAGAGGAGGATATGGCGGTGGCCGTGGAGGCGGTGGTGGAGGTGGTTCAGAGAGGTCTGGAGACTGGGTATGTGAGGAAGACGGTTGCAGCAACAAGAACTTTGCTTGGAGAAACTCGTGTAATCTGTGTAGTAGTCCTCGACCAGATGGTGGAGATGACGATGGAGGTAAAGAAATTTATTGGTTTTGTTAGAATAGTATTTTTTTCTTTCTTTTTTTTTTAGATATTTTTTACTTACTTTTTCAGTTTAATTGATCATTGACTATTGATTCAAGGAGGAATTTATACAGAGGAAATCTTTGAGCTTCAAATAATACTATATATACTGTTACAGTTCACATTTGTTGCAACGGACTTTAGACTGGTTGGTGTTTGGTGTGGTGGTTAAAAAATGTTTTGGTTTAATTTTATTTTATTAATGAACTATTTTGAAATGCAGGATTCCGTGGACGTGGGCGTGGAGGTTTTGACAGAGGAGGTCGTGGAGGATTTGACAGAGGACGAGGTGGCCCCAGAGGTGGTGGCCGTGGGGGATTTGGGGGTGATAGAGGTGGTCGTGGAGGATTTGGAGACCGCGGAGGAAGAGGTGGATTTGGTGACAGAGGCCGAGGTGGGCCAAGGGGTGGACGTGGTGGATTTGGTGACAGAGGACGTGGAGGATTTGGTGACCGAGGGGGAAAAGACAGGTCAGGACAATGAATTGATATTGTCATGACACCATTAGAATTGTGTGAATTAATTTTGTTCAGAGGAAAATGAAATATTTTCAATAGTTGTCATTGTTGGGTAATTTTGAATTTGATTCCCAAGCAAATAAGATAATTAACAACAAGTAATATAAACCAATATAATTATATCACAATTGAACAGTTTCAGAGTGATTGATATATTGTGTACTCGATAAATGATTATTCTGATGTTTAAAATTTGCACAGAAATTGTTTGTGATATCCAATTAAAATTTTAGCTACTCTTTGTACAAAATTATTTAGTTGCAATTTCATAGTTTTGTGTTTCTTTGCGTGTTTCCAGAATGGACCGTGGAGACAGAAGACCAAAACCATACTAGAGGGAGGAAATATGGAGAGATGTGACTATGTTTGTTACTGTGACAGGAGCTGTGTAACCCAAGCTATAGACATTGTACAAATCACACAACATTACAGCATTGTCAGTAAAGTTTGCCCTAGTAACTGTTTCATGTCTGTTTTGAAATAGAGGCTGTTGTCTGTAAAATAAAGACTGTTGTCCAAAGACAGTAATGGAACTTAGGAAGGTATCAACATTCACAGAAAATATCACTCAGTACAAGATTGTTGTCCTTTTTAAAAGTTTTATTGCAATTTGTATTGTTTGTTTACCTAATATTCATCTTGAGAGATCAGTGATATCATGTGTCATGATTTTAGAAAATAAACATCATTGTCAACCCATAGTTATTAATCCTTATGTTTTATCTTCTTATTTCACTATTTTGATATTTTAATCAGATGCAGGGCTGTTCAAATTGCCATTTGTTGGTCATATGTCATCAAACAATTATTTGTTATAACCTGGACATCAACAAAATTTCTGATTACAGAGTATAGTTCTCAGTATAAGCCACGGTTACATTATTATTGAGTATCATTATCGACATCTGGAAGCGTTTTCATGAAAATGACTCGTGCTCAAGCATGAATGTTGTGCTCGTCATATCTTATTTTAGGTAAAAATGAATAAAAAAAAATGGATCTTGTCAAAGATTTGAAAATATTTTGAAAGGACTGAAAGCCAAATGCTTTATTCAATGTTTATATTTGACATTTGTATTATTGGATATGATTTAGGTGAATTATGAAAAAGTTATCTTGAGTACAAAATCTATGCTTGAGCATGAGAACGGTTTCATGAATACGGGCCCTGGTTATCTTATTATTGCGTATCAACGGAGATACCACTGACAAGTTATCCAATTACTGACCTGGACATCAGCCACAAGTTATCCAATCAATGTGCATCAACCTAGATACCGCTGACAAGTTATCCAATTACTGACCTGGACATCAGCCACAAGTTATCCAATCAATGTGCATCAACCTAGATACCGCTGACAAGTTATCCAATTACTTACCTGGACATCAGCCACAATTACCTTACATCAGGTATGGACATGAACATAGCTACTAGTTATCAGATTTGCAACAACTTAAGACAACAAGAACAAGTTTAACAATTACCAAGAACTGACCTGCACATCAGCCACAGTTACCTTATATCAGGTATCGACCTGAACATAAGGTACAAGTTATCTGATCAATGTGTGCCTATCTACTATAGCCAATAAGTTCTGTGATCTGATTATTTTGGGTCAGTTGACATTGCTTCCTCATTTCGTAACAAAATGTTCAACTGTGAAAAGATACAAAATTTGATATTGAACTTTGGAGCCACTGACCTTTACTTTTGGTCAGATCCCTTGTTTTGTAATATAAAAAAATCAGTAGTTAAAAAAATACAAAAATTGACCTTGACCTTTGAGTCTATCTCTATGTATTTTTGTGAAATGAACAACTGTACAAAAGATTCATGTAAATTTGTATAACTAGAGTTATCAGCAAGGAACTAAATCTGTGGACAGTGATTACCATAGGGCACCTGTATTTTTAGTAATGTTGTAAAAAGCAACATCCTAGTCTAAAATCATGATGATGTAGCAAGTGTAACTTTACTTATAGGAAACTAGAATGTCAAGAATTCTTAAGATTCCACATGTAAAATGCAGGTTACCTGTAGTAATTACAGTATCCATCAGCACATAGGTTTCCAAGATTATCCCAGATACAAATGGCAAACTTTGTGATATGAAGATATACAACAGGGGTTTAATAAGTTCCCAAGGTCAAGGATGTGGTAACTAAAACAGAACTGCTACTATATTGTCAAAAACACATCATATAAGGTCCTTACAGAAGGCTCATGTTTTTGTTAAATTTTGAATAATGATACACTGGTATGCAGATGTGCAATAGGGGTTGAAGCAGATCCTTAGGTCAAAGTTTCTGTTACTAAAATGATAATTTGGAAGTTACTGGTTAATATGAAATCAAATAGAAAGTTGTCTCACTGCAGGTCAAGGTCAGATTTATATGTACTTTACTGCCCAGTCTGTTACAGTTTGGTAGTTAGAGATATTGAACTGAAATTTCATATTTAGTCATATAATGGAAAGGTCCTAGTGAAATTCAGAAAGTTTGTTATTATCTTGTCTTGGTCAACATATTTTTTTCTAAGTTGTTGCCCTTGAAGTGAGAAAAATTATAGCGAATAGGTTTCCACTCATTTTTTCATAACTGGATGGTAACATTGAACAGAAATTTCATTGTAAGTTGTATTGGATCTCAAATTGGGGAGGATTTTAATAGTAACGTCTGCATAAAACAAAACAGAAAAAATAGCCTTTGTTTCAATTTATTTTTAAGTAATTCAACAATGAATGACACATATCTCACACACAACTTACACATTCAAATACCTAACAATATCTTTCGAACCAAGTTTCTACTAACTTGTATTGTTTGAAACCTGTTATTAAATTTATTACATCAAAATTCAGAAAAAAAAGTGTTTCTGGTCCATTTCAGACTATCCAGGATGGTTTAGAGAGTAAATTTCCTTGACAATTAAACCATGTGTTTTTGTGGCAGTGTAAGATGACATATCTCCTTAAAAGTAATTCAATATGTAAATAAATTCGATTTTGTTATGGAACTGATTTCACCTCTTACAGCTACTATTTATCAATAACAAATTAATACATTATATGGATCTACGTCTTTAAAGTGAGCTGTATAAATAAATGTTTTAAAACATTTAAATCATCTTTTAGCAAGTAGTCGGAGCTGTTTTTTCTTCATTCTCTTAATTTTTGCTGTACTCTTAATCTGAAATAAAGCAAAAGTATATCTTGTATTCTTTTTCTGATTTTAAAGTACAATAATAATGAGAGAATTCTGTTAATCATTTAAATACATGACAACTGAAATATTCAAAATTGAATGTTAAAAAAATGCATTTTCCCAAAGATAAACATAAGGTATGTTCATCACTATATCTGCTTTTACTTGTAAAAGGACAGTAGGATATAAAAATAAATTAGTGTATGTGTGCGTACAATACACAAAATATGAGATATTCCTGTGAACAACAAGCGTGTGGAGGTTTTTATAAGTTTTTATCCTGATCTTTTTCTAGTCAATAAAGAAATAATCACTCATCTTTTTTTTAAATGATAAACTGAAGCTGTTAACAGATTTAAATATAACATATCATTTTACTTACTGCCTGGACAACTTCTGATTTTTTCTCATTCTCCAATTTTCTCTTCTTATGCTCCTCTTGCCTCTTTCTTTGTAACTAAAACAAAAATCAACAATCTTTTATCAATATCAGTAGTGAGTCTGCTAGTCAGTATAAATCAACTAAGTGACTGGTTCAACCAACTTTGAGATGATTGTGACCATGTAAATGGAAAATAACTGCGAACATACAGGAAATACAAGAAAGATTTTAAACTAGAACACTATATTAAACAATATACACCTGGATCTTACTGCAGTGCTTTAACCTAGCTTGGATGTGGTAGTGCTCCTTTATGTATAAAGACTGGTCAATATAGTAGAACCTTTTACATGAACAATTTTGCTTTTTCTATACAAACTCAGTGGAGACTGAAATTATTTTTTTATGCAACCAAAGACTGGATCTATTTCTTCTTTCTAGAGAACTTTAGTGATATTTTTCAAGATTGTGAGAGTAATGAAAAAATGTATTTATTGACAATCCAGATATCTAATTTTTATTAGGAAAGACTACATTTTATGTTACACAGAAGGAGGATGTTGTTAAATTCCATTTTAGGATTTTTCTATTCATAATTACTTAAGTTTGTTTTACTTATATATATAAGATATATCTTGTAATTTAGGTAATTTTTAAGTATGGACTATTGAAGATATTTGAAAGATTGAAAGAGTCTCACAAGCTACTAATGACTGTATGTTGATATAGATTTATGTTTTAATTTCTCTGGTACCTGTTTTAATGTTGTATTAACATGTGACACTTAAATAAAATAAATACACCTAAAAAACCTAAACCAAGGATCGAAAGATGATGCGTTAACTTTTAACATACAGTACTCATACTATGGTGCACATACATAAATAGATGTATAAATGTACAACCAAATGAATACCTTCCATTTCCACAGGAAATGTAAATTTTAGAAATACCTGGTGCTAGAAATGTTTATTTCTAAAACGTCACTAAGACCAGTGTTTATACTTACCTCTAATTTAGCAGCCCTTTCTTCTTTCAGTTGTTTTTCAAAATTTTTGATAGATTGTTCTTCTGCCTTTTTCTTCATTTTTTTGTCCCATGATGACTTCAGTGATTTCACTTTCTTGATTTCTGAGTATCTGGAAAGTAGGAACCAATCTGACATTCAGGCTATGTAATGTCTAATCAAACATTATGTATATTGATTTCCTTACATTTGGACACTTTTGTAGGAAATTGATGAACAAATGTAATATATAAGTGTGTTACATATGATATGCAATCTTAATAACTTTTAGAAGACGGTTGTTATATACTTGACTTACTGTGCTGTACTGGTAACGCTCGTTTCACCAGCACAAAACAGAATGATGTCTACAATGGCTCATTTTTTCAACATGGTGATCACAGTACATAATTAGTTTAATTGAAAGAGGGTTAGTTGTCATAAACAACTCCGGCATTGTTTGAGTAGATTCCGTCCCTGTTGGGGACTCGACAATTGCACTTTCCCTATTTTGTTGTAACACATATACATATAACTATCACACGGATATGAATTAAACACAATGTGTCACAGGTCATTAAAACTACTTTCGTGTTATTTTGTGTGTCCGTGAAGCAGACAAATTAAAACGCATAATCAGCTAGCTATAGTAAATACCCACTGTCACTGATATTAGCAAATGAAAATATACCTAGCTGTTCTGTTAGATTTCCATGGTCTCCCCGATTTTGCTCTTCCTTTTGGTATACTATTTAGTTGGTCATTTACTTCTTTCTTTCGTTTGCAAACGACATCTAGTTCCTTTTTATCCATTCTAACGACAGAAAGAGGAAATCTGTTTTGATTAACCGGAAGCACGTGTTGGTCTAAACAGCAGTCGGACATCCTTTGGTCTTTCCCACCGGCACCTCTAAAATTTCCAAGGTGTTCCGACTGTCTACACAGACCTTTTTAAAATAAAAACCATTGCTGGAGAAAAAACTCATGTAGAGAGTTAAAATCAGTTTCATTAATATTGGCTATATATGTACCAATTCCAACAACATGAAATTATTTTAAGTTGGTTATTTTAAAACAATTATGTATTATATTGCGGTGATTAATGCCGCTGTAATATATAATTATACATGGTCAGTGGGTTGGGAATTCGTGCCAAGTCCCCGTGGGTGATTTTAAATTTGTAAACTGAAATGCTGAGTGGTCATGATCAATAGCCTGAAACGAATGACCAAAGCTGACACGTCGAATTTATTTTGATTTCCGCTTTATCTTTGGTGTTACAATGAACATTATCAAGGGTGGTAACAGTCATTCTAATGGTAGATTACACCTTATTGAGCGTTTGGTCTCTCGAATTTTCTTTTATAATATAAACTCACGTCGTTCATGCAATTCATGATAATGAAAGATGACCACGACAGGGGACTGTATGGTTAACGATAATGTTTAATTCAAAATTTATTACATAGAAAGCTCTGACAAGAGCCTCTCTGAGTAATGTTTCTAGCAGCTTCGGCTGAGACCAAGATCCCTGACAACTCGGATTAACAAGTGTCAGTTTTCATATATAATACCCTGCTGAGATACAAGTACTTGCATGTGTGTCGTTTTACGTCAAATGATAAATATATGCCAGTTTAACGTAAGAAAAAATATCGACAATAAATAAATAAATAAAACTAGACTACCAAACAGAGGTTCAGCATGTTTCTCGATTATCTAACACAAAGACGCGAAGATGTGTTTATCATGGGTATAAAATGTATTAATTTCACACGAAAGTTACATCGCAATGCAATATTTATGACCGACGGTGTGTAACGTTATTAACCCAGGAAAAAGACAAACTACAGTACAAAGCATTTTCGACGGTAGAGAAATTTAGCAAACTCGCGAAGTATGCTTCTTTACATTCTGCTCAAAAATGTTTTCTAGTAGCCTAAAATGTTAGGGGACACCCGGGTTCGAACCAGGGACCTCTCGATCTGCAGTCGAATGCTCTACCACTGAGCTATATCCCCGCCATATGTTTACTTTTCAGGTCTTCTCACTAGCAGGCTGTGAACAGCGCTACACATAGGACACGTTGGAATCGATTACTTATCTATAATTCAGTGTCAGGAATGGGTTTCAAACCACCTGCAAAGTCTCTCGTTAGTAATTTTACGCCTAGCACTGGCTCACGCGTGTTATGTTGAAATATCGGGTTTTTTTTTAAAATGTAGTTTACAGATAACAACAAATAAAAAAAAAAAAAAAAAAACACATGTGATTAGAATAGGACGAGTTCACAATGAGAATAGCTTTTTCTTTTACAGTGGAAACAGGTCAAACTAACGCGTGGTAGTCTTATAAGTTACACGTATTTCTTTCATTCGAGTTAAAAGTGAATAAAAACGCGATGATGAAAAAAACCCATATACAAAGTAACTAGTCGTTTTGAAAAAAACCATACATATACAATGATTGTTGATTTCTCTATTTTGTCTTTCGTTTTGTATAACATTAATTTGACCTCTATATCATTTCGCAGACAAAAGTCGTCATAACTCAACGCAGAATAACGGAAAACGTGAAGTCGCTAATTATGGTCTTTTCGCCACGACATAACGTCAATTGCTTTTTGGTTTAGATAAACGGGGAGGTTGTTTGACGTAACGCCTGATTGAACAGTAAATAACATTATCGGAAAATTCTTCACCGAGTGAACATTTATCATATCAAAGCTATTTTGATTGGTCTTGTGACGGACTTTTATATGAAAGTCCATAGTTTCATCAAATATTTGGAGACGAACTATATATTGATAAATGCAGGCTAAGTGATGAAGTTACTAATAATAACAATAATACTAATCTTGTACAATTTGGCGGGGATAAAATAGGATTCTCTCCGATTGACTAGAGTGTCTAATTACAAAGGTGTTGCAACGTTTTAATTCACACGCTGGCTATGCATGTCATTATTTTATAGTTACTCTCTCTACAACCCTTGGTGTTAATTTTTTCTTCATTAATTGTCCTCATTTAAATCATTTGCTCAAAACATGAGAGACGCCGGCACCTGTAGCGCCTATGGTCAAGATTCCTGTACAATATATGTGACCTATTTCCTATTCGTGATGTCCTTATGTTCTGTACCATATCACTTTTCTTGTACTTAATACTAAAAGAAACCAAATCCGTAGAAAGTAAAAAAATTGAAATACAAAAATGCAAAAGACGAAACAATGCAGGGTATTGTATATCGATTAAGCAAGATGGGTAAAAGCTACTGATCAGTTCTCTTATTGAAATCTAAAAAAGTACCCCTAACATTTGTCCATCCGTAATTTTACGCCTAAATAATATTCTGTAGTTTTTCAGACCAGGAAAATTCACAACAAAAAAAAAGCAACTTTTTACCCTCATTTTAATTGTTTCCTACAGAACATAGCTGCCCCAGTTGCCGAGTCACAACTGTTACCAAATTCCACTTTCAAGCTCTCATAATGCTCCGTCACTTCCTCTCGGATGATGGCGTTTTTGTCGACCACTGACCCAGTTGCTATGATTTTCGTTATTCCGTGTTTCCTGATAACAGATTCTGGCATCATTTCAAATAAGTTGGCTATAAGACCTTTGCACAGAGACCGGAAGATGGATCCAAGATCAAGATTTTTTGATGTTAGACCGGAAATAGTAACATGTTGTTCCGGAAGATGTCGCTCCCCAAAAAGTGTTGGTACTATAATGGGACCTTGAGAAGCGTCTGAACTCAGCTCCAGCAGCTTGTTCCATAAGTCATCATCATCAACACGGAAGCCTGAAAGGAGAAGAACATGAATGAACACAGTACAAGATCTACTAAAAATGAATCACTATTCATTAAGTTTCTCTCGCACACTTTTCAGTATGTGCATTCAATAGGACCATCACACACCACACTCACTGGTGCATGACAAGCTCGTAAAAATAGGTGTAGATTGATGAAAATTATGGGGAAGTTTTATGGTCGCCATAATAATCTCAGAAATATTCTATTTCTTTGTGCGACATGAAGCTGGACGTAATTGATGCTCGTTAGTTTGTTGGTTCCGTTGTTACATAATTGTTCTGATTTGAGAACGTGACATTACTTACTTGGATCGACCAAGGTTTACATGGTGGATGTCGTGGATGAAGAAGAAGACGCTTACTCTTCCTGAACACATTATTCTCCTTGTACTTTTCAGGAGTCTCTGTGTAAATCTTTCTTTTGTTCAATTTTGCCCTAGTTTTTTCTATGGAATTTTAGTTTAAATTATAATTATGTTGCAGCATAATTCGCAATAGAAATAGTCTAAGATTTCTGGCTGCAATCTCAAGTTATCGGCATCATCCGCTTTAAAACCTCAATTCGGACAGACGAAGCTCGACTTACCGAACGTCGCGAACCACTGCTGCAGCATAGAGACCAGGCATGAAAGGACATTGCCTCCATTTAGACTGGCGGCCATAGCAAGGTAGCTTCCACCAAAGTACGGGAAGTACTGGACAGGTGACGTCACATTCGGTTTATCAGGTATTCCACTTTCCTGTTTGATCGGAAACATCATTTGGCAGGACGTACTCATATTCAACACTGAAACACAATTATTCGATATATTGACTTACAAAGGTAAGAGTCACGTTCACACAGAAAAGTTGTATAGTGCATTAAGTACTATAAACCAATTAAGATTTTGTGAATACTTTATTTCGCGAATTAACTTGTTCAGACATTTTTGCGAATGCATGATTTCGCGAACGGTGATCTAGAAATGATTTTAAATTCGCAAATGATGGGCTATTAGAAATATATCGATAACCGAATCAGCATGGATATCATTTATTTCCGTACAAGCAATCGCGAGAGATTCGAATTCGCGACTGACCCTTCTGGCGTATTAACGCGTAAATAAATGCCACACGAAATATAAGTGATCAAATCAGGAGACAGAATCTCCTCAATGTAACGATAAACTGACCTGCTTCTGATGCACTGGTCACGACAGAGAAGACAGCACATTGCACATCCCCTAACGCAGCCAGAACGGGCGTGCCTTTACGAATACCCATCCAACCATATTGCATGTTGCCAGCCACGTGACCTGACTCCGTAACAGTCGGTAACATTTTGTCAGGAAATCCAATTTTTTGGAGACTGTAAAGGGAATCACTTGTCATATGTATATTATGTGAGGGAGAGAGAAAAAAAGTTGGTTTTAAAAATGTTTAAAAAATCTGGTTTCAAAATGAAACTTAAAAAATAACGATTTTCACAGCATAGTTTGAAAAAAAAAGTTTTCAATTTACTTACATGTCTTTGTTCCATGACCTGTTTTTTGTATTGTAGAACCCGAAGCTGGCCGCCAGTTGCACCGTAGTAACTGGTGTACGAAGACCACATAGGAGTGCCACCAACAGATCCATTATGGTTCCGGAACACGTGTATTTCGCTATCAATTCCGGTCGATACCGTTGAAGCCAACATAAAGTAGCACATCCGTGACCAGTAGAAATCGGAAGGTGTGAATCGGGTCTTGGTAGTGACTTGAGGAATTCATTAGTGCATCGTTGGTCCTGCCATGTATATAAATTACTAGTGGAGGGAACATACCAATCGTCACTTTTCAGTTCGTTCCACATGACAACTCCATGCATTTGACCTGTGAACCCAATACAAGTCACTTTACTACGTTTGTCCTCCGGAAGTTCGGACAAGCACTGTTGAAGAGTTGAGAAAATTTTTAATGGCGACTGTTCAGAACCCAATTCTACATCACTGTGTACATCAGCTTTAGTGGGTTTGGCTACAGTTGACACCTCAGATCCACTCTCTCGGCAAAGCAGACTGACCTTGACTGAAGTCGTACCAAGGTCGATTCCAAGGACATATTGACCGTCGTAACTAACGGCCATTTTTATTCCCAAATGATTATTCCTTTTATTTAAACCTGCAAAATATACTTTACATATTGTACCATTGGTGTTGTATGTTGTTCGAGCCATTTATTAATATCTATTAGTCACATAATTGGTGGAATTATCTCGGACAGAAAAGAAATATTCTTGGGAATGATAATTGTCCCAACACTGAAATATTTCTTAACATGAAAACCACGGGATTCGACACTTTAATATACACCTGACACACTTTTCTTCCTTCTATAAATAGATTACTAAACATCGGAAAGTAATACACTTCATTCCGTGTAACATCGCTACTGAGAAACGCCCGCAACTTGTTTAACTTGAACACCAAGATTTCTTTATAAGCTTTCATTTGTTATACACTAATGATAATGACAGATGGTCGAAGTATGGGCTTACCATGTGTGCCGGTTGCAGGCTCAACTCCTTAGACCTACAGAAGGAACGATAACTCGTTAAGTTTAAGGGCAGTGTGCACAATATTAAGGAAGATTGCACGTATATTTTAAAATAAATTTTTAGTTATACTCCTCGAAATTTAAAAGAAAAATTACATTGTGTATAACCAATTAAGTTTGATTGGACACTCTTACAACCGTGAATTGGAAATCTTTAAGTCTATGCGTTGCTGATATGAAAAAAGAAAACTCGTGACATAATTGTGTCTTCATGGTCCTTTGCTTTTTATTATAATCAACTTAACTGAAAGTTGTGACGGAGATTAATTGTTTATATCACTACTCGCATAGTAGTGCCTACACTGCATGTATACCGATCCGTGGACTTTCTATAGTAACGGTAATTTTCATTACTGAAGGAGTCAAGAACATTATGACCTGAAGACCCTTAACAGGCTGAAAGCATGCTTTCGGAAAATGAAATTTGAAACAAAAAGCTGCATAAATTCTTTCAGGAGAAGTGCAAATAACCTGTATAACCTTGAAAGTTGCCAAGATATTTTTGGATTAGGGATCTTCGTGGATTCCCTATATTTGTCTCGGTCCGAAGCACATTTGTGTTAGCTTCACAACGTTTTAACCAGTCATAGTAGAAAGATGACACTACTGATATGCTTGTTAACCACTTTTAGAAGATGTGCCACATAAAAAAAATGTATTCTTGTTTGGGAGGGTTTGCATAATTGTTAAATACTTTGATAAGATGAGATAAACTTTTTGTCCTTAAAAGGCTTAAGTCTGAAACTTAGACATCTGACCGTATTCTGTATTCTGTGAATTGCAGACATTTGTGTCCGCTCCATAACTTCACATCATTTCAGTTTTACCGTAACGACGGGACCCTTTGAGATGACATCTAGTTACATGTATAAAAGAATTTAAGTTATACTTGCAATAAAATCTACCTCAGTATATGGAGCGACTATAGGCTAATTTTTGACCGGTTGCAGAATCTATCCTCCTTGATGAATAATATGGTCCCCACAGCAATGGTCCGAGAGTCTAAAGCATCGAAGAAATCATCGCGAAGATGATCGAATTTCTGGTTAACAATACCTTAGTCGAGTTTGGTGACAAGATCTTCCTACAGATCACTGACAAAAAATCCAACGGGAACAAAACTGCATCTCTCATTTGGCCGACTTTTTTCGTTTTCATTCGAGGCTGAATTAATCAAAGATCCTATCAAAATATGCCACAAAGATCTTGCAAATTCCTTCCATTCCACTTTTAGATATATCGACCATGTCTTGTTTATTAACACTGTCCATGGTGAATACCAATCACATTAAAAGATAATGGCCATGACAGATTCTTCTACCAAGATTTCTTTCTACAAAGCAATCGGTAGTATCAGCTTTCCATCAAGTTGTTTGATAAGTATGACGATTCTGACTTCCCTATTGCAAATTTTTCATATCTAGAGAGCATCACTTGCTTTCCTAACTACGGTGTCTACACGTGGAAGTTGATTCAAGGCATTGTACTATAAAATCGGGATTTTGACAGTTGAAAAGAGAACTCACAAGACTTATATGTGATCAAGTTTTATGACAATTATGGTGTACTTTTAAGGTCGTCATAATGATCTCTTTGGGAAATAGAAAATTTCCCTGTGCGATTTGAAGTTGTTTGATGCTCGTTAGTATACCTGTCGATTCTGTTTTGTTTACCTTGTTCTCACTTTGGAACGTGACATTACTAAGGATTGACCCGATTTACAAGGCGGATGCTGCAGATTCCTTGTACATTTCGCTGGTATCAGAATTCTATTATTTTGTTCAGCTGATATCAAGTCCATTTTACAAGTATTTCACATTGTTTCATACCAGTCAAGATATCGACAAATATTTTTGTTGTATAAAACATGATGTAAACTGTACTTCTCTCCTTTTTTCTCTGGGTCATCTCTTTCTCTCTCAAAGGTTTCAGCCTGACAGATTTCTCATGCTTATCTAGATGCTGCTTTACGTAACATTTTTGGGACTAGGGATGTGTGAAAGTGAGTGAACAAGGGGAAAACTCAGTTCATTTCGATGTGCAAGATATTTGAGGTGATAGTAATCTTTTCATTAGCTTCATTGTAAATAATCAATTTAACATAAAATCAGTGAGTTTAAGAGGATGTCCTTTTTGGTAAGTTTCATGCACAGATGGAAGTGTTCTCACCTCCAGCAAAAATTGTAAAAAGAATAAGCAGCATTTCTGAGGACAAACTTCTGTCTGAAAACACCAACGTTTTCAGCACATGTATTATACCCAGTTCCTGTTGGGAGCATTTTGATTTATATAAAACATTCAATCCTGCTGTTATAATATGTATAAAAAACTAATAACTGACATAACTTTCATTTCACTTTATATAGCAGATCTCTTAACAATACTGTTACAATACTTCTGTACACAATTATCAAACACAAGTTTTCCTTTCAGACTTAAAATAACAATGCCCTGAAAATAAGATGATCATTTGTACTGAAAAAGTGTCAGCTTCACTAGAGAACAGTGCACTCTCAGGATATTCAATAAAGAAAATTCTGTGTTAATATTTGAATCGCATACTCACATTTTCATTTTAACAAGGCTCAAAGTGAATACTCACATGAAATTCTAACTAATATCATTTTTTTATCATGTTCAAAAGATTCTTGAGAAATATGAAGATATAGTTTTCTGACATCGCCTTGCATTCAAATGTTTTACAACATCAAGTGTTTTGTAGTAGCTGTAGCATATTGATCTTATACACTTGAGACACCACAAACAAATGTCCAAACATAATATCATTTAACAAATGACAGACATTAAGTATGTGTATAACATATGATACCAGATAGGATATACAGCACTAGAGTCATGATTTAAATTGAACAAAACACTTTCTTGTTGAAAATCATGATTATGAACAGAGAAGAATCAACGAGTCCAATGAAAAAATCAATGATATATCTTTTAAAAACAATAAATTATCGTTACACATTTAAGTGTGGACATTTATTAGAGTAAAATCATAAATTATGTTGTTATAATGATCAATAGGGTGTTTTTTTAATGTAAATTTTACATCTAAGATCTCATGATGATGATGAAACAGTTTCTGGTAATTTCCAGTCTTCTCCCATTCCATTAGGTGTTGCTAGAAATGTCTTATTTATCATGTCTTCCATTCGGTTTGGTAATTCTGCCACAGCTTTGAATTAGATGCTTGACACCTCATCTAGACACTCTATTGACTGACATATTGACTTAGTCCGAGCCTGACTCTGAATCTGTTTCATCTGATCCTGATCCTTTCCCTGATGACGGCGGTGAAGGAAGGATTTCTTCGTCAGAGGGTAGCTAAAATGAAACAATACAACAATCACTCTCTCGCGTATAATGAATATCAACTGGCCACCAACTAAAAAATTTAAGACTCAAAACACAATGAAGTTTTTTCTTCTTTTAATAATGTATGACCCTTGTTTTCTTTCCATCCATCAGTAATTAAAACAAGACTCAAAATCTATGAAAGCTAAAACAGGTCTTTTAAGAATTAGATTGCTAGAACACATCTACATTAAGTACTGATCACCTACACCAAGCTTGTTCCAGACAAAGCAATGACTATAGAAAGGAAGAACACATCAATTCAAGTATACCCATAGACTTATTAGTGCAGATTATAAAAGGGTGGCTTGTAATAGTGTAACATATCACTGAGCATTTTTCAATTTTGTGGTGATATTTATTAGGTCAGGTGAATGAAAAACACATTTGCTGCAATAAATCGGAAATATTTCTCACGAGTTTTGACTCATCATACATTATCTTGTACATTTACAAACAATGCTACAGATCATCCACCTGGGCAAATTTACTTTCTTAGTGTGACTACTACAAAAGTTTTTATCAAATGTCAGAATAATAAAAAAAACAAAACTTTTCTGGTTAGATATGGTTGTATACTGTAAATGTGGTTATATTTATACTTATACTAATCACTCTTGTTGGCCCCGACGTAAGCGTGTGAGGGGTCTTATTGTGGGAGGAAACCAGAGTACCCGAGAAAAACCCATGTGGTCGGGCAGGTGACCCCTTACCTTTTCACGTCCCTTCCGGGAATCAAACCCCGGTCGGCTAGGTGAAGGTGAGTGTATTACCACTGCGCCACCCGACCACTCTGATGTTTATTTTAATATCTATGTAATATATCACAAAAATTGATAGGTGTGGGTGAAATTTACATGGCTAATTTAGTGTAAATATCCCCACACACAAATTTCCACAATTCCACGAAGGAATGACAACACCACCAATCAAATAATTACCTCTCCAACGCTACTTTCTTTATCTTCTTCACTTTCTTCCTTCTTCACTTCTTTCTTTACTTCTTCCTTCTTTTTGGCTTTCTTCTTCAGGGGTTTGTCTTCATCAGAAGAACTAGAACTTGAGATAAACTCCTTGCTCTTGTAAGATTCCCCAGCTCCTGCTCTGCTCTCTGTGACCTTTTTAGATGGACTCTTAGAGGAGCCTGAAGGTTTCTTGGCTCTAAAACACAAATTTGTTGGTATGGAAGTGTAAACAATAACCTTTTTTAAAGATTATTTTTATTCCCCTTGAAATGTTTGTTTTTACTAATAGTTCTCCAAATTTTCCTGAACAAGTCACTAAATCACGTATTCAACCACCAAATGTCAAGTAGAATACTTTCTGCTTTAAAAGGCATTCAATCTCCTGACTGGGTAAAACCGAAAGAATTAAACGGTAAAGGCAAGAAATTTCAACTAGTACACTGCGGGGTGAAATGACATCGCATCTAAGACTTGGGAATCATTACTGGCTTATAGTATCAGAAGGGATACCAGTAATGAAATAGTTTTATCAAGTCAAAATGTCGTAAGGAAAATAGTCTTATATGTTTTGATGATACATTGATGCATTCCAAGTTCAAATAGATTGGTTGGAAACTAAAAGAAGACATTTCTGGACAAAATGATAATGCTCAAAAGAACAAAATGCAAAAATTCATTCAAATATTAATCAATCAAAAAAGTCAATCCTGCGAGCATAATCTCGCCATCTCATGTTTCAAGGAAATGGAATAAAATTGAGGAAGGAGATACCCGTAGAAGATAAATATGCAATAAAAAAAAAAGAAGAAAAAAAAAAAGGACCTAAAATCATTTGAATCAAACTGCTGTACTGGAAAACACAAATTCATGCCATATTACCTTTCAAACAGGCATATAGAAACAGAAAAATCTATGAGATCACCTTTTCTTTGGCTTTTTCTCATCTTCACTATCACTTTCATCTTCATCACTTCCTCCACCTTTCTTTGGCTTTTTGTTGTATTCTTCCATTGCAACAAGGTATTCTTCCTTTGCCTTGGCATGCTTTTCTTCCCACTCCTACAGAACCAAACAATACACAATTTGCCAAAGAATTCAGCTGATTTAAATATACAATTTTATTGGAGACTCTCATGACACGTTCATACAGAATCAGCAAATTACTGCAACAAGGGGCAAACAGAAATCTTGACAAAAAGTAGGAGGTGAGGTATTACTTAATTCCAGAAAATTTTAGGACAACAGATTAGTATTTTCTTTTCTGAATATTCTATTGCAAAGTTCTTGCATGAAAAAGAAATTGGGCCAACAAAAACCAATCTCCTTGAGTAATATACACTTATAATTATTGCAATAGCGATGGATATTGGAAGGCTTATTACCAGGCATGGGCTTACTGATAGATAAGTATACACTAAGAATGAGTATTCCTAAGGTTTTGAACTAGGTCTTTTCTAAATTGGATCACTTTCAAATTAAATGGTGACCTCCTGTATAGGTTTTCATATCTATGCTTCCAATGTAGGTGTGGCTTCAATGTAGACCTCGATTAATTTCCCATGTTTACAGATTGATACCTACTGTTTTGTCTTTCATTTCCTTCCACAGTTCACCAGCCTTTTTGGAAAGTTCTGTGATTGACAGACTGGGGTTGTCTGCCTTAATGCTTTCCCTATTAGTGTTGAACCAGATCATATAACCAGACATTGGGCGCTTCGGCTTGTCAGGATCACGATTTTTGTTCTTCTTCCGCTTAACCTTCTTCTGACCAGGCTCTCGCTACAAATAGTGATATGAAAACAGTTAAAATTCATAACTGATTATTAGTTGAAAAAGGATAGGCTTTTTCATGTAGTTATTCTTAGCAATGAAATGCATTCTCCACTGCAGGTATATTAAAATTTTTATCCTTTAATGCCTCGTTTATGTAAAGTTTGCATAAGAATGAAAAGTATTGACAGTTAACATCATTAAGGTGAATAATGATACTTGTTTCATCTAAATCACATAAAAACATCAAGATTGATCTTCTTTTTACTTCCGTTTTGTGTTGGATTATATATAGATATATATGTAATTTTTTACAAAAAACTTTTTCTGTCCTAATGTTGTCCAGTTGTTTATGCACGTTTGTGGTATAAAAGACACACCATCTTAAAGCTCAGCAAATCTTTCCTATGCAAAGGCTTTATTTTGCCCCTTTTAAAATCGAAAGCAGTTCCTTCTCCGGAGATAATGTATCATATTTTACCCTTTTACACACCACAAAAATATATGATTTCATAGTTAACTAAAATAGCAGTTCTTTTCTTCCCAAGTTTCTTTATATTTTCAATTCAAAAATAGTATTGGCTAACAATGACAATAGATTTCTAATAAATTGTTAATTAATGCAGAAAAAAACTTTGTCAGAAAATGTATTTTAGAAGTTATTCTTAAATTGATGTTGCCCATCATTACAGCTGGTTTTAAGTATAAAGTAGTGTGAGATTAATGATACACTATAATACACTAATAATACATATAAAACACTATATAGAATGTAAGACACTTGTAGTGCTATTAGGCTGCATGAGGGAGACTTTACATAATTTTGTACTTACAACAGTTTTAGCAGTACGGGCCTTCTTCTTTTCCTTCTCCTTTCGTTTGGCCTCTCGTTTAGCTTCAGCCTCTGGACCACTACCCAGATCATCCTCATCTGACTCTGATGTTGTTGGAGGGTTACTATCATATCTGTAATGGTGGTTGTTCTAATTATTGGCCAGTAACTATCTATTGTAGGCCTAGGTTATATGTGTTGGATTCTTTGTAGTGAGAAGGAACATTTTTACACAGATTATCAAGTTATATATCAGAATCTATATTACAATGGTTCTGTTACTAAATGAAATATAAAGAAAAGAAAAGTCTTTGCGTTCTTAATGGAAAGCAGCCAGATATAAAGAAATATCTTACTCTTCAGCTACTTCACTACCGCTGTCACCAGGGTTGAAAGATTCATCTGGAAAACAAATAAACATAAATTAACTGGTTTAATTTGGGTTCTGTACCTCTGATATTGTAACATCTTGCATCAGTCAAGCAATTGCTGTGATGTTTTCTGTCCAAAACTAATCAAGAGATTGTCTTTTGATTTAATCGCAAAGCAAGGCTCAATACAAGATGTGTATCCTTGAGATAACTTATTTCACATTGGATTTATTTTCGAATTAATATGCCAGGAGATTCAATGGTGAATTCAAATCCCTCACGATTATTTGTATGAAAATAACTCTTTATCCATGCTGATTCGGTAATCATCATCAGAGTCTGTATATCTAATAGCCCATAATTTTCAACTTAAAAGTCAAAAGTCATTTATAAAACACCGGTTGTGAAATCATGTATGAGAAAAATCATTCTTCCTGATAAACGGGACATAACATTCTGATTGTCTATAAGTTTTTTAATCTACAAGATTCTTGAATCAATTTTAAGTGGACCAGACTTTCAAGTGCCAACATCTTTCTTTCCATTAAGGAAGTTTCATGTTGGAGGATTGTTTTCATTTGTGTTGAAATGATTCCATGATCTTAAGAGATAGCAAAGTTGATATTCACCTGAGCTGTCTGTTTCATCATCCTCGTCATCGCTGTACCTATCCTTTCCTTCTGCCTTCATCCTCTCCAAGTATGCGTCATGATCACCGTCATCATCATCACTGTCGTTCATGTCATCAGCATAGTTGGCACTCTGCTTCTGGTCCTGACAACCAAACCACATTTACTAAATTACCAGCAATTTTTGATGTTTTATTTCAATGACCAGAAACATCACAAATACGATTTATTCTGAAGTCCATCATTCATAAATGTGAACACAAAATTAACACTGTCATGGACACCACTATCAAATGTATCTCTACCTACCAGTTTTCCGCCAATGTTCTTGACTCGGAGTTTCTTGTTACTGACAAAATCATACAACTTGCCATATTCATCCCTGAAATTAAACATACAGAAAATTTCATTTTAAGGCAAGTATGATGCAAGACTAAAAAATCAGATATATACATTTACAGGACTCATCAGCTGTTTAAGGTAACTATTTGAAGTATTTTCAGACTCTAACAAGAATTATGAAGACTATCAACTTACTTTTCTATTCCAACAAACGTATGCATATTGCCTGACTTTGTCTCCACATCAAAGTCAAATGACCTGGTACTGCCTGCACTCCTGGCAAAATTAACACTAGACACCTCGTCAAAGCGGATATGCATTGGAGGTTTATGTATGAAAATGAACCCTCTTTCCAGTGGGTACAGGAATCCAGTGGCTGCTTTGTAAGAACAACTAATAGCATTGGTTCCTGAACTCCTGAAATAAAAAAATAATTTTGAATCAAATTAGTTTTACAACCAGACAACATCTCGTTACGAGTTGTATATATATTTCAATTCTTTAAATACCTAAACTTGACATAATTTTGATGCCAACACTGTAGATATCTAACTCAAGAGATTTATTTATCAGCACTATTGTCAGTGCCCAGATCTTTTCTACATATAGTAAACCCAGCATATGGAAACATTCTTTTTGTATTGTCCAATTCTCTTAAATACTTGTACAGGAACAATATTTAGGAGACTGATTTTGTAACTATGAATTTACCCGATGAATGTTCCTGGGACTGTAATCTTTCTGTTGGTGACAGCCTTGAAAACACGACTGATGACCTCATATTCTAGACCAGACATCTCACGCTGTAGTTTACCCTCATACTTTGTCTCAAAGTCTTCACTGCAAGAGAATCACATATTTCATACATCAAGAAAAGAACACGAACCCATCAACTGTCAATGTCTGGTTTTGTATTGGACAAGAACATATTTCCTTCTTTATTAGCATTTACTTGCTTTCTGGGTTTATCACCCTGTCAGCAGTCAGGGTCATTTTGAGGCAGGGGCTATCTTGTGGAAACAAGTGGCAACCTCTTTACCAACATACCAGAGGTCAGTCATATGTTGTTCAAAGCAATTTTGGTAAACATTTAGCCAAAGAACACAACCACACCAGTCTGGTCATCAGATTGGTTTCTCGTTTCAGACAGTCTGTTCCTCAACTTCCAGAAAAACACTAACTGCTACGCGTAGGAGGTGTCAAGTCTGATACCTTGGGTCTTCACCTGAGGTTATGTTGCCAACATTCTAACCGACTGAACTATAACTGCCTGTAGTATTACTGTACTATATCTAATTCATAATAAGCCAAGGTCTCAAGACAATTTTATTCATAGAAGGGTATGGCATTATTTTACAGGACGATGGCATGCATGTCTTAGCATATAATGGACTTGTAATAGACAAAGGTGGGTTTATTACTAGACACAGATTTAAAGTACTACTGGGTAAACAAAGTATTGTAAATCACGAAATTTGGGGGAAGGTGATTTTTTCCATACTAAGCTTAACTGTCCTTTCGAAAAATGTATTGATGACATTAGCAATCATCTTTAGGTCCGAACATAATTCTAACCAACAATCACATAGCAAGTGCTATAGGCTTACCAACATCATTTACCATAAAATGAGTTATGAAAGCAAGGAATACTTCAATGTGTATGTATGTAAGCTGCCAATTAAACGCTTAATATAACAGTAATTCAACCTCTAGTTTTAATGTTAACTAAATATCCAAGAACTATTTATTGAATGAGTTTTTGATTAAACATGTAACTCATTGAGGCATCTTCTTAAACATACACTTCAAATTTAACCATGACTGATGAAAAAAGAGTAGCCAGTGATTACGATAGACTTACTCTGACTGGCCCAGTTCTAATGTCATCTCATCATCCTTTTGGAACAGAAGAATGATAAAAGGATATCTTGTCTGGCCCTGTTTGATTGGTGGATCCAAGCTCACCTGTTTGGAAAAATGTGCAGATTAAGGCAAAAACAATTATTTGTGTTTCCACTAAACCCATCAACAATATATTCCTACAGTGAAAGTTTCTCTTAAAGCAATCTATATAAAATGTGAAGAAAAAATTGACAAACCTGGCACATTTTTTTCTGGTATGTTTAATTGTTAATAGAAGCCTGTGTTATTTTCTTAGGCCCATTAGTTAATTAGTTCATGCAAGTTCACAAGAATGGCATAGTTTCATGTCAGAAAATCTTACTGGTCAAGAGTCTGTAGAGAAATTTAAGTCTCTCAATCTTCCTTTAATATTTCAAACATAATATTAATTTAAGAAATATTTGGATTTCAAGTAAAAACTGTCTATTATTTAAATTTAAAAGATTTGAGTTCACAAAAATTTTGACTTCATTTCAGGCAAAATTAATTTTTTATGAATAAACAAGAAGACACATTATGCTGATGATTATAAACTTATAAAAGAAAATTTGGGCATTTGGAAGTAGCATTTGATGAAAGTATTGCACAGGACAACTCACCACAAAAAACATTTGTCTGCCATCTTTGTGTGGTAACAGGAATAAGCGTAAAACTGTTGTGTAGGGGATTTTGTAGTCAAATGTTTTACCATGGAGTTGTAAGAAAGTTGGATAAATCTTAAAATCATATCGACCTCTGAAAAAATAAAGATTATACATTAATTCAGGTCTTGCTGATTCAGTGATTAATCTACATAGAAATTTTTGCGATAAACAATGTATACTTTTCTCAATTGTCCCATTAAAAATGGGAAATAAAACATGCTATACATAGAGAGGATTTTGCTTCACTTCTTTGTTTTTTGGTACAAAATGTCCAGACATTTTTAAATGTAGATAAATCATTGACAGTCATCGAAAGTTCTTTAATATCCTTAATTCTGATATTAACTTTTTTGATTTTAGGGCTTGTAATCAAAATGTTAATTATATATTTACTACTTCTTTCATTAAAATGATACAAATATCTGAAATCAAAGACCTGTATTCAAATCATAAATGTTAAAATCAGGTGTACCCACCTTGGTGTGAGACAATGTATTTCTGTGAAAACTGCAATAGTTTCTCCAGTTGCCTGAATGATATCTGCTTTGTCAAGAACATTCTCATAAAATTCCTGCCAAAGAAACCAACATTCATGAGAGTTACATAAAGAGATGTTTTAACATGTTATGAATCATTTATCACTTCACATGATAATACTCATAGTCAGCATTTAATAGTTTTGGGTCAAAAACAACCAATGATAGAATACTGATATCAAGATTAGTGCAGGTCTTCCTGACCAGTGTACATCCTTACCATGGCCTACTGTTAATAAAATCCTAAAAACCAGAAACAATTTTACTGTCAAATAATTATGTTTTTAATATTTTCCAAGAAATGTCTTATTTGTAGCAGTCAACTACAAATGAAATTATGATGGAAGGAAAGACACAGACAAAGCCTTGAGCTTTTGGACATCTCAAAACAAGGACCAAACAATTTCTCTTTATCACAATAATCCAGTGAGAGCTGAGAGCATTCAGTGTACATACCTCAACTGGATCTTTGTTTTCTGTGTTTTCACCCTTTTCAGCATTTGTTGCAGCTGGCTGCCCAGGAATATGGAAACGTAATTCCATGAGTGAAACTGCAGCATCATCATTTTGATGAAACTCCAGAGTAACTTCACTTTTAGATGTTGTTGAATGTGAAACGTTGTTGAGAGGTACTTCAAAAGCAAGCTTGTTATCCACCTCAAAGTTTAAGGAGTTTCCTGATTAAGACAAGATGGCAACAACTTTTTACTGATTTATATTGTTTTCAATAGATAACTGCAAATGAAGTTTGATAAAATCATTCTATTGACTTTGTATATCGGTCTGGAGTCACTGTCAAAACTATGGTTCTATAAATGTAAGGGAAGAAGTAACCCATGTCTGGGAGAAAATGTCATTTTCACATGCATACCACAGACTACAAATTTGACACTTGAAAAGTTCTTAACATAAATCTGGATCTCCCAACCAGTTGAAACTAAATAAGGATTGAAGACATTATAGTTAGGTATATGAAATTAGAAATGGTTTCAACAAAAATGCAGTGATAAATTAGAGCGAGCAAAGTGTTAGTTTATGAGATATAAATACCTGTGAAGTTTGCAAGTCCCCAGTTCCATCCCTTGACAGACAAGTCTTGTTTTTCTAAAGTTGTTTGATAATATTTCGAAACGAAGTTGGCCAGCTTGTCAAAATCCTGTCAACAATATTTTACATGAAATATTAATAATAAGAATTAAATTCAACATGGATATATTTCAAAACAGCAGATTTTAATAAATGAAACCAGAAAACAAACAAAATGAAGAGTTAATCTGAAGTTTATGTATTTAGATAAAATATTATGCCTTTGTTATTGTGCTTTTTGATAGAAACTCTTCAATTGTATACTTGCAGGAAAACTTAAAACTATATATATAGTATAGGTACACACATGATAGAAAAGTGGAAAACCGAAAAGAAATGTTAATACTTAGATATATTAAATGGAAACTTACCGAGCATTAATTTGTTTTAAAAACATTAAGGGTTAAAATGCTTACTGCTTCTTTGAATCCGTCATATCTGTGAATGACACCAGTATCCAACATGAATTTTAAACAGTATCCTCTTGCTCGTTTTAACCAGTAAACTTTGTCAACATCTGTGCTCTGGTATTGGTCAACCTTACCAGTTTTAATGTTTTTAAAACTAACACTGGTGCTCTGTAGCTTTAGCTTGCCTGCATTCTGAAATCAAAAACACAATATCATCAAAATATTACAAAAAAATGGGCAAAGGTTATCACTAACGGCAAACAACTGAATTACAATAAATCAATAAAAAATATACTGAAGTTGACTTATCTTCTACACTGGAGAGTGTGTAGAAAAACTGCAAAATTAATGACTTAAAGCTTTCACACATGAATAAAGAGATGATAATACAAAAAAATGAATTCAATGTAAAATATATACATAACCATGTGACAGAAGATAGAAGTGTGCACTTTTCTCTTCAGCAAAACTTCATGAATATGGATGCAGTATGTTCTAAATTAAGGATTTTGATAATTTCAACTTTGGTTCTTCGGTTTTCTTCTTTATGGCTCTCATGTTATCTTTATTTCAGTTTCTGCATACAGCACAAGTGAGGAAGGATTTGAATTCTGCTGCCTTCCTCCCATAGCTGATAAGTGAAATAGCATTGAAAATCACTAGTAAAATGGTACTTCATATTCAGTTATGGGTTAAGAGTGACAAGTCCCTTCTCATTTTATGTTACCATATTATTAAGGTAAAGAAATTTCAGTGGGATGGCACTATTACAGAGTGGGTCAGTGACCAAGCACTTGTATCTTGATGTGAACCACCGATATGAAAATCTGCCACATCGAATATCGCACTGTCTCTGAAAATTTGCATGTAAAAAGTTGTTTATTATACATAATCAGTATTAATCACCTCAGACAAAACAAATTAATTCAATATCATTATATCAGCTGAATACAAGCAACTAAATTATGTTACCAGAGCTCCACGGACTTCTTGTACCACATCTGAGTATTCTTGAATGTCGCTCATGTTTGATAAATGCTTTCTCGCATTAACTTATGTTAAATCAATCCCCGTCCTCACCACTCTACATTTCTTCGTAACATGTGTAAAACTGATGATAGAACATATTCTCATGTGGTCCTTTTTAGAGCTTTCCTCGGATGTAACGCGAACGTTAACTTCCGGTTTCATACTCGAAAGTATTTACTATATAATAGTCAAGTTTGGCTACGTTTACATATATATTGAGGACTCTGTGACATTGAAATAAGTTATTCAATCATAGAAATTCATACATAAACATATTTCGTGGATTTATTTAATAAATTCATATCTGTTTACTCGCACTTGTTTATTGGATCTGACACTTATACCCTGTCTAGTCTCTTGGCACACCAAAATATATGGCGGGAAATGGTATTGTTCATGCATCAGAATTAATTTTATAAGTATGAATCGTCTTTTGAATGAAACAAATTTTCTCGAATATGAATAAATAAGTTTTCTAATTCGATGATATTGGTTTTAGTGACTGTCAATATCAATATCTTTCGGTTTATTGTTTATTGCGCCTGTGTCCAAAACGGAAGTGAAGGCTGTATTGACATTACGTCACGTTTACCTTTTACTTGTCACTTCCTGTCGCAGTTCTGTCACCTGCAAGAGAGACAACCTGGGTGAACTGTCTCTATTGTTATCCAGGTAAGTTACGAGAATGCGGAAGTTTTTCCCTTAGCATAATAAGTTCCTCGATTCATTAAGAAAAAGTTGATAAATAGCGCATTGGAAATTGACACGGACGACAAATACGCACGGAAAAATAACACGAGCGATAATCGGTCTTATGTGTATTGTACAGTTCAAGCACAACATGGTAGGCTTATCCCGGTCTCACTACCGCCTGATCTCTCTCGTTAGATTTATAGGAAATAAAGGTTTTGAAGTCAAAAATGGAATGATATAGATTTAACTCGTGTGGCATTTTATATATGTGATTAAGCAGATGTACAATAACGGTAGTCAAAAACAATTATTTATTGGTCTGTAATTTCAATATCAGGCATGTTTTTGTTATGTAGTATAATGTACCCATTAGCATTGCAAAATGATGTTATGACAAGGAATTTTAGAATAAGTTGAAATTCTTATATAGAAGAAGTTTGATCAAAAAGGCATTTGATATAAGTGAGCTGTTGCAAAATGATTTGATAATTTCCCCCTAAAAAATCTTCATATTTGTGATGCTAGGCAGTACTAGATCATTCAGAGTTTGCCGTTATACGATTTCTACCTGGTAATAGAGAAGAAGTGAACAGCATCACTAAAAAGTTAAATGCAATTGGTCAGAAATGTGTTAAGATTTTTAAAGCAATTGAAAAAGTGTGAATATTTAATGATACACAATTTCTTTGGCCATGATATTGGATAAGTTATATGCTGGGATGAAATTGAAGGGTTTCCAAATTTGTTAGAATTCATACTTGTGACCTACTTTCAGGGTCACAGAGGTCAAATGCGTTAATTTTTTTAAACAACATCTCAATTATAAGAGACCTTGTGTCATCATATTAGGTATGTAATATGCTATGCTGAGGGGTTACCAAGTTTATTCAATTGAATTAACTTAACCTACCTTTAAGGTCAAAGGAGTCAAGATGTGTTAAGATCTTGAAACAATATCTTGCAATAACCAGGAGGTCCTGGCCTATGATATTGGGCCAGTGGCATGCTGGGATGAATGATATTGGCCCACTAACTGTGTAAAACATTTAAGCAACCTTTCATTAACAAGAGACTCAGCACTTACATCAGGTCAGTAGCATTCTGAGATGAATAGCTTACCTCTGAGGTTTGTTATATCAGTTGCAAAATAAATACTTCAAAGATTGATTATGATGTTTAAGGATAAACTTATAAGTTACCACAATACGCTACTGCACATGTGAGTAATACCGGTCACTTAAGCCTCTTGTTACATGTGTACTAAGTACATGTGTATATATGAAAAAGCATCTTTTTGACAGGGATATACTAAAAATATAGGGATCTTTCGGGTTAATACAAACATCAGTAACTTTTTTTAGACTTCGTGATGCATGTATAAATCCATTTTGATTTCCTACAAACAGGTAAAATAAGAAGTGTAAAATATAAATGTGTGAAAGGTTATTTTACTGCCTGATGTGGTGTTTGTTTTATTGATTTGAGACATTGCTCAGGGAGACTCTAAATCACTTGGCTACGTGTAGTGTATCTTGTACTGGTTGTTTATTGGAATACTAACCATTCAATTTTAATGAGCTAAGCAGAAGACATCATTTATTCTTCTTGCACGCATGAAAAGACTGTTAACACCAATTGATTTGTTTTTCCCATTGTAAGAAATCAGTCAGATGTAGCAATAAAGAAAAAAAAACATCCAAATAAAAAAGAAATGAGAAGAAATTTGGTAACAATTTATAAAAACAAAATTCAGATTAAAGAAATTACCAAAAGTTTAACCTTTAATTAAATGTTAAGAGATCATAACATCATTGTTATTTTTAGTATTTTTTTTTTATTTCAGACAGTTAGCCATATATTAAGAGTATTGCATTCAACCTTATAAGCACATCTGTCCCAATAATCATACACTCACCTTAGGCTTTCTTCTAGAAATAATGGATGAATAAACTTATTTGAAAGACTTATTTGTAAAAGTCTTACTAGGATGGTGTCTTGGCTGATCTGCCAAAACAATCTATTAACTTCTTTTTTCAAGTCTTGATTTAAAAAAAATGTATGTTATTTATATTTCATATCCCCTTCTGTAAGTGTTTTCTTTTTACTGATCAGTGTGAATTGATCCATTTCATGTTATGGATGGTTGCACCAGGAAAAATCTAGCGATTTTGTTATTCATAACTGATCTCACAATTTCTACAAATATCTGAATAATTAAATATTCCATTGTATTCTAGCAATTATATATGACACTATGTTGTATTGGATTTTGACTAATGATAATGACACTGTGTTATAATCATATATTTGAACATGGTAACTATATATAGTGATGGAGTTATTGAAATACAGTGTAGATCTGTCAGCTGGTGAGATAGAGCATTGCTGATTTGCCAGATCAACATTATATATGTACATATTACCAGATCTGTGATGGACATCTGTCACCAAAATGACATTCATATCTATTCATAAATTTTTGTGCATCTGTTGTTAGTACTTAGATTTTCTTTTTACTTTTCTGTGGCATCTGATATAAATAATGGATGACTTTTAAAAAAAACATATTTAAAATTTTCAAAGATGACCATATCCAGCTGTCAAAAATGTTTCAGACAGTATGGAAACCAGAAATGCATACTTGATTATTTCATGGATGAATCTTAATTTCTATTCATCATAAAAGGACAATTTAGAAATTCTGAAGAAGTTTGAGTCATTTTACCATATTGCAAACTTTCCTTACAAACTACCAAAAATCAAAATATTGACAATAACTAGTTTTCTCGTGACCTACAGGGTTAAATCCACAACCAGTAGATCAGGGTATAGTAGAGTGCACTGTTTTATGGGGCTCAGATATTTGAGTCCTAGCCTCATGCTTCTCCTGTGAGACTCAAATTTTGAGAACCCACTATGTCTTAGTATTGGGACTCATCAAAATTTTGGAATGGACTTGCAGAAAAAAAATCCTACAAAAAATTACTGGGATAATGTTCCTTGAGTTCTTTCAACAACATTACCATTTTTTTACTCTAAAGATATGATGCAGCTTTCTAGTGTTTCATTTGCTGGCATTAGAAGGGACTGTGGTAGCTCCGTCACTTTGTCTATGCAACCTCAGGTGAAGAAATGTGTACTTAGTGTGGTTTGACACTCCTTCCTGCAGTGGCTTGTATTTCTCAGGAAGTTGAGAAACAGACTGGTATGCGTTATAGTTGTGTCCATGTATAAGGCTCTTTAACCCAATAGCTCTAGATGGCATGTGACAGACCTTTGTTATGTTGTAAAGTGAGGTAGTCACTACTTCTAGCTTCTACAAGTAGACCCCAAAATGTTACTGACTTGTGGCAGGGTGTTAAAACCAGCAAGCAAATATTACTTACAAAACAAGTGAATTTGTTCTCATTTAAGCATTCTGATAGTGCAATCTACATGGCATGATTATGTTCTACATATCAAAATGTAGTTTGTCATCACATTCTTACACTCTGAAATGTTACTTCTTTAGGCTAAACATAATTGTTAAACTCTGCCTCAAGTTGTGTTTTCCAAGCAAGTTAGACTGATCGCAGTATACATAAGCTACAAGTGATGGTTTAATCAGTAGGAGTAGTATATCTTTAGTTACCTAGTCATGTAAAAATTCAATTTGTTCAATTTAATTTGCCAATTGAATTGTTCCTCTAAAACTTTGATTACCATTGTTAATGAGACAATTACATTTTATTTTTAGTTCAGAAAAAGTCCTTTTGATCTTTATAATAGACATCTTGTTGAGAATTAGTGATTACTGAAAATTCTTGTAAAATATATAGCACTTTTATACACATCATAACAGTGGGATTTGATGGCACACTGGGTTACTCTATTAAGTTATAAAATACTTACTGTAGTATGATGTATATGAAATTACAGTACCTATTAGAGTGTATACTGGATGTCTGTATGTGTGAAGATATTTAAAAGATTTTTTGAAATGCACATTGTGAAATAATTGATAAAGTTAACATCATGCTGTGTGCATCAGGATGGAACTGATTAAACTTCTGACAATTCAGGATCACTCTTTAAAACGACCTTAAAATATATTCCTTTAACTACTAAGGTAGCACTGTTTTTCAACTTTAAAAGGGTATATATTCGTGATTGATAAAAATCTGTGTTTACCTAGACCACTAAATCATACACTTGAGAAAGTTTAGACCTGTAACAGCGTTTATTTATGCGTTTACTTGATAAGAGAAATAAAAACTGTAACAAGACACACAAAACAAATACACAAGGGCATTAAAGCTACAGGCCATTAATTATACTTAATATAATTATAAAATCATAATAACTATAAAATTATAAATTATAAAATCACTGAGGGACAATATAGAAATAAAACTTAGAGAAAGGAAATTGATATTTCTAGACTAAAAAAACACAAGAAAAATAACACATTATTTATTTCTTTCCTTCAGTAAGTTCTTTTTTCAAATAAGCAATATCATTTATGGACAATAAATCATTTGATTATTTATTTATAAATATCAATAAGTTAGTTACCCTGTTCTCTCTTGGTAAGCAAACCTATTTTGAAAACAAGTCATGGATTACAGGCAGGAAAAAGTATCTTGAGATGATCAAATGAGATAATCGTGAAAATAAGCCAATCACAAATAGAATAAATTAAGGTTGATGTATCTGTATTGATGAAATTGACCTTAAGAAATGTTTGTTTTGTATTTTGATGTGAAAAAAAGTTACAGTTAATATAAATTTACGTTATCAGTAAATCTTTGTATACAAAATGTGATTATTTATACATCATAGTTCAAACAATGGAGGACAGTTCTTTACTTCAAATGAAATCTCAAAAATATGTTATACTGGGTGTTTGATCTGCTGCTAAGATTGAAAATAAGCCAGTCTTTCAACTATGAAATCATTACTGAAAACTTGTCAACATAATCATAATCCAAACTCAAACTCAGTAAAACAAGGGAAAGATATTAATGAATGAAAGATTTACAGGGAGCCTCCTGAAAAAGTACAAGGAGAATAAGACCAGGGGTTTCAGAAGATTGAGCATCATAATCCTTTGTTTATAATCAAAATTTTGGAGTTTACACATCATACAAAATTGTGATGTCATAAATGAAGGACGTAATAAAATCTTAGCTGTGAAAAAATAAGAAAATTGATCCTGCCTTGCCACCTCTCTTATCTTTCATAAAGAAATTCAAATTTATTTTGAGAGTAAGGTTTATTTTGTATTCACAAATTAATATGAGTTTTGATAACAGCTTCATACATTCTCATCCATATGGTATGGTCTTTAAAATAAATTTTAAATATACGCTCATGTAAAGTGTGCTTTATCAAGAAAAATGTAAAATTAATGTAATTTTTTTTACTGTAACTGAAGTTTTACTATATCAGTGTTTCAAATTGACATAATAAACTACAAAATTCATGTCGTAGTCATTGTAACATAAGGCGCCCTTCATATACACCAACTAGGATTATTTATAGTCACTGTTTACAGAACATAGTTTTTCTGTACATCTTTAAGGTAACTTTCTCTTTTTTTCACAGATGGTTTGATTTGATACACTTCAATTACTGGACAAGAATGACCAATCTGTTGTCGTAATCAAAGCTTTGTCAGGTAAGTCAAGAGTTGCATGTGCAAGTAAAGTAAATAGCCTTGTTATCAAATACTACATTAATGATTTGTATAGTTGATACATTTTCTTAAAACAGAAATCAAACATATAAATTATTTTAACAAAGAAATTAGAACATGTTACAATATATGATAAATTGTAGGTACAACAGTTACATAACTAAATATTAAAGTGATAACTGTGAAAAAGAAAAAACATTAATCATGTATTGTGAAGTTACTGAAATACATGTTCAGTTTTCTTAAATCTGGGAAAATATTCGTCTGTTATCACTTTATCACTATTGTAAATTTGTATTTTGTTGCTGAATGATAAATTATATGTATTCAACTATAATTACCAGGAATTATAATATATGAATAAATTTAATATGAATAGGAAGGGCTCCGGTTGAATTTTCTCCCGAAAATACTCCTCACTTTTATTTTTATTCCAAAACAAGATCAGTTACCTAAAAAAATCAATATTTTTATAAAACAATATTTGCATCCTTAGTTTAGAGAAGGCAACAAATCTGTTTACTGTTTTTTTTTTTAATTGAAATTCTCTATCATCCATCATTTGTAACATGCACTGTATGATGTACACTTAATGCTTAATGATATCGAGGATAACAACAAAAAAAATTACTTTGAGATCTTAAAAACGTTTTATAAAGTTTTCACTTTGTAATAAGTGACTTAAAGGTCCTCACTTGGTGTATAAATCTTGTAATGTGTGTGAAGTAACTCGTGTTGAACAATCATTGTACGATGACAGCTGACACATAGATAGGCCGTAAACATCAACCTTGAAAAGCATGTTTCCTGGCATTTATTATGCATGTTACTGAAATATCTTGTTATCAATACAATCTAATTTACATACTGCAATTTATAATCTATATTTCATTTGCAGAAGATTATTTGCACAATCTGTTTTTATTCCCATGTCACTTTTACCCAAAATATAAACCATGTTTACACAGATTCTGTTTGTGTGTTTATTGACGTGTTGAGTTTTCCCTTTTACAATGCCTAGCAGTCATTGTGCATACTGTGTATATATATATATATATGCTAGCAGGTGGTTCTAGGGAAAAGTTCATATTTTCCTTTCAAATACCTTCATGTGTAAGACCTCATGTGTAAGGCTTCGTGTTATTAAAGTGCTTCTCCTAAGAGGAAAAGGAATCACTGCGGATGAGAAACAAGTGCATTTTGACATGTAGAATTGATAACAACTTAATCAAAAAGAATACATCTTAGGTATATATGCTTCTAAAATAATACACTCAGAATACTTACTTTTTGTCAGAGTTTATACAGTAAATTATGAAATGTCATTTTTTTGCTGCAAATAGTCTTTTGGAATATAAGTTTGAATGTCAGAATACATGCTTTTTATTATCAGTATATATATATATTAATATTGGTAATAGTTTCCAGTTTAGGGTTGTGATTTATTTCGACTAATATTTTTTCACCGTGACAGAAATTGCCATGACATGCTGATTTGCCAGAACTAATGTTACAGGTGTTTACAACAGAAAAGAAGTTTTTATACCCTTCTGAAGGAATTTGGGATCTAAATAATAGAGCTGATCATTTGAGATTCAATTCAAATTCTTGTCTGCTTATAGGCATTGATAAAGTGCATGTTAGTCGTGGATTAACTGTGCCGTGAAATTGTTGCACAACATAGCACTTTATTGTGTGTTAAAGGACAGAAATTTTTGGATGTAAACACACCCTAGTGAGACAGGATTTAGTCATTCTGCTGGAGTTCAGTGAAATTGTGACAGGTTTGTGGGCTTACCCAGGTCTCATTTTGCATATTGTGTTATCACTATTCTTTTACCACCAGTGACATCAGATAACTACCATGGCCACCTGCATGCTGAGGTGATAAGACAGTACTCATATTGCTGCTTGTTTTATGTGGTCTATAGATTAATTAGTTTGTCAGTGGAACAGTAGGAAGATGACATCATCAACATCCTCTATTGATGACCTATTGGATTTAGACTTCAGTACACCTGTAGCTACTGATGATCAGAACACTACAGGTGTGGTTCAGTTAGCTAAAAGGCCAGAAACATCCAATGCTTCTAACACTCTGCTGCTGGATTTTGGTGCCCCAACTACAGAATCGTCAACTGATGATAATGCGCAGCAGGAATTAACCAAGGATGGCGATTTTTGTGTGTTCGCAATGGACGATGTCTCCGGTCAAGGATCTAATACACTGACCACTGGTACATCGGCCGTAACGCCTACGTCCCCCTGGCAGCCACTGGATGTTGTACCTGGTCAGATAGACCTGACACTGTCACAACAGAGTAAATCAAGTGTGGGTTTCCTCCATGACGAGGATGCACTCCTGTTTGATCCCCTTGCTCCCACATCACATGAGCCTACACAGGTATTCCTACACAAAGCATGTGCATTTCACACCTCTGTCATACGCACTGTGGCTTGGGCTGTTGTTGTATTAAGATTTTGTTGGACATGGATGTTGTACATATTTCTATGTTGTAAACTCTGCTATTCTATTGATTTGTTCTGTCTGGTGGTAGCTACTTCTGAACAGTCCAGTAAGTTGTAGATAGCTTCTCACCATGCTTTTTTTGTGGTTAAAGACTTATGATTATTTTTGTTTTATGCATACATTTTCCATGTAAACATATAATAGCTGTAAAGCTTAGATTATATATTGCTGTGTTATCTGTCCATTTTTTGTGGCTATGATCCTGTGTAATTTATTGTATCATGTTAAGGTGTGACACAGTACGTGGTATATCAGGCAACATGACAAGTAAATGGCTTTTTATGTGTCTGTTTGGCCATGATCATGCAGCCAGGTAGTTATCTGCATTATGTGTCAACAGGAAAGTTATTTGTTAGACAGCAAATGTGCGTAATTTTATTATTAACATTAGATATATTCAGAAACAGGATATACGCAGCTTTGGGATGATGGACTAAACAACTTTAAGGTTTAATTAATGACCATTGTTTATAAACATTTTTTTACATTTCTTAACCTTAAGAATATAAAGAAAAACATTTTAGTTGAATTTAGCTATGTGTAATAATAGTGTACTGTTATCCTATCCCCGCCCCCACCCGACGATTTGGGGGGGGGGGGGGGGGTGGGAGGTGGAGCATATATTATTACCTATATGTCCCATCACTCTGTCCTGTCCTTTTCTTAACATCAATGCTGTAACCTTAGCAACCCAAGGTCAAATATATGACAATACCAGGAAAGCGTGAACTACAGAACTACAGTGAAATATTCCATAACTATTGCTGACCTGTAGGTACTTTTAACATTACGAAACCTAGGACCAGGAAGACTGTGGACACATCTGTCCTAGCAAATAGATGTCCTTGTTTGTAGACATAATAACTGGTAGGGAATGACTACTCCAGTGCTGTAGGTGATAGCTGTTGTGTCTTCTTTAATTGTCTTGGTATTGTAGGTTTAGTCTGCTTTTAGGAAAAAAATAGTAAATATCACTTGCCATATGAGGAGGGGGGAATTCCTCTTCTACTTTGACACATATATACACTTTCTATGAATAAGGACTAAATTACTTGGGATTTGTAATTTGATATATCAGCGATCTGGGCTCATTCACATACCTTTGAATGAAATATGTGTTATAATACATCTCTTTACTTTTCTATGTGAGACAGGACTACAGTGTATTTAGTTGTATGGGTAAATAGATAGACACCAGATACAAATGTTATAACTGGTCTGTTATGCCTGACGTATAATCTTGTTGACGTATGAGATTAGCTTTCAATATCTGTTTAACTTTGTGTATCGGAGTTGAAAATAAACCTAAAGAGCCTCTGAAGACATGAAAACAATGGTTTAGGACAGATGTTGATTTTATTTTCTGTGTTTCTGTAGATATATTAAGTCAGTGTAGCAATTGTCATCTAGATGTGAGTATTAGTAATGTTTTCAAGCCTTACATGAATCTTCAGGCCATTGTTTTTAATATTTTAGTTACAGTATTTTAATGTTACACAAAGTGGAATATAAATGGAGATAATGACGTTATTGATGGTATAATATTTATATATGTGTAGTGTTTGTATTCCTTACACTGTTTTTCTATAAAAGACAGCAAAACTTCATTTAATTTAATTGAAAACCAAGATACATAACATAACAGTCGTATTAGGTGGGATACCAGAATACACAGGTTACTTTTAAAAGAAATATTGATAAAAATATAATTAAATTTGTTTGAAAATTAGGGTGTCATCAGGAAGATGTTCCTTTTACTTTCAGTAATTAAAACTAATAAAGACTCCAGGTATGTTTTTATACTTTAGAAGAAAAAGTTACCATTGTTTATTTTCTCCACTGTACATCGTTAGGAGGAGTAGTATGTGAGAGACATATGTTTCCCACTATATATATGTACAATGTATTTCCATCGGTACATGTATATTATAAGATTGATATGAGCTAATTAAGTCTTGTTAATGCTAGGATATCCAATACTGTTTTTATGTCACTTTGATAACTGTCTTACAAGTCATCATAGATCTCATTGAACTTGCTTCAGTGGAAAAGTATGTTTTTCATGGAAATACTTAGGTGCTATTTAGTTTAATGCCTTCACAAGGATTTACACACTGGACCTCTGATGTACTAGTCTTTCACTCAGCTGATCAAGTTAAAGGGAAAATGTGTGGTATTTTGTGGATAATATTTTATCAGGGTTACAATGAATCAAATATTCAAAAGCAGTTCAGAAGGGTATGTCTGTGAATAATACTCCAGAAAGAAAGAATGTAAATTTAATATAGCCAGGGAAATAGGATAACTGAAGATACAATATGTACTACGATTGAGAAAAGTTATATATTATAAAGTAATCTATATTGATCATCAATGTAGTCATTCAAAGTTGCTTCCTAATGAACAGTTTTGTCATATTATCAAGGTACACATCACATTGATCTTTTATATATCAATATCGTACCAATACCTGTATGTTTGTGTTTGCCAATTGACCTCAGTCTACCTGGCACTGTTTGTTGTAGATACTCCTGATAAATGGATTGTAAAAGGTTTATTTGGATTTGGGTTTCAGTGTGAATTCTTGGAAATTTACTTAACACTTTTACTAGTAAATCAAATCTGTCTCAGTATATACCACAATGATAACTACAAATTTGATATCTTTACATGGAATTATGGGAAATTCTATCTTGGTTGATTTTTTTCTTTTTTATTCTTAGGAAAAAATATTGTACATTATCAGTACTGACAAAACCTTAACGTACAACCAGGTAAATTATATATAGCACTGAGCAAGCTGATGCCTTTATCTCTAATGATTTTAAACAGTAAGAGATGTACAGTAAATGTTCATTGTAAATTGGTGGGATGTTGCAGGGTCAATATATAGGTCACTAATTTAATCTGGATATTACCATATTTCACTGCAAATAAGCCCCCTCCCCCAATAAGCCCCCCCACCACTTTTTCCAATTTGCCAGGAATAGGGGGATATTCGCAATTAAGCCACCTTTTTGAAAAAAAAAAAAAGCAACACGTGCGACAATAAAACGGTACTTACACTTAATTGCCAGGTGTAATTATTAGGGGCTTGTTTTTTTAGTGTTCACAAGGTGACCACTTATTTTTGATTTTGACTGGTGATAATTAGCTAACATTCACAGCGACTGAGTGAGAGGGCCTCGCTCAATACATGCTAAAACAACACAGTGTCATGTCATACACCTCGTGAACAGGGGCATTGCCTGCAAATAAGCCGCCTCCCCTCTTTTGACAAGTCTTTTTGAACAGGGTGGGGGGCTTATTTGCCGTAAAATACGGTATGTTTTTTTTTATCGTTTTTTTTAAATTGTTAAATTTTCCATTTTTACTTATATCTGTTCTGATAAATTTAAATTTGTGTTATTTGTATCACATCTAATATCAGTAACATGAACATTTGAAAGACTTTGTTCTATCAAAATCTGTTGTGTATTTAACAAGACTAATGCCAGTTACATTTTTGTTAAACACATCCTAAACATCAAAATGCATTTTGCATTATGTATTTATCAGTCATTATTATCAAATGTATTCTTGTTTCTTTAAAAATATCTGTTTACTCCTTTATTTTAATCTTCTTTATTGGCACAGAGACACTATGTGTATGAGGATAACCAATTCAGACTACTTAATATCTTTAACCTTTGACCTTTCTGTATAATGACCGCCAGTCTATTAGAACAACTTCCTTGATGTTTTTAACTTCTGACCTATATAATATTATTGACCAGCAGAGTTTATCACTGTCTGATATCTATTTCACCATCTAGTGTATTGAACTTCCTGACTGACACAGTGTATCAAATACCATTGTCTAGTACTGTGTATAATTCCAGATCCTGTTAGGAACTCTTTATGTTGACCACTTGTGTAACAAGACATTCCAATGTCCTTAATATATTTATTATGTGAATTTAAACCTGTATTAACATATAAAAACTACCTGTTTCTATTGAGTTAAAGACAATTTAACTTCAACAGCACGTCAGTCTTTAAAAGATGCAGTTTGTTTGTTGGGACTTTAATTACCCTTTCTCCTTGAATTGTGCTGGCTAGTACATTTTGACTTCCTCTCTGAACAACGTAGCGAGATGCTGGGCATCACATGACATAAATAGCAATTTAAGTGAAGTTTCATGCCAAAGGACATAGCCATGACAGCACAGATCGCTCCACTTCTCAGCTTCCCAAGAAATAAAATCTGCCACAGGTTGGGAGCATTAAACTACATGCCTAAAAGGGACAAATTTTCTTTAGTTATCTTCTGGTAGCTATATTGTAATGTCTGTATGAAATGAAGGTCATCAGTGGATTCTCAGAGGGATATATGTTACAATGAATTTTAGGAATCCCTTTAAAGTATAATAAACACATTATGAAATGCTATGTGCACCACTGACTCAGTGACTGTTGATATTTTCACGCATTGAAGTATCAACTGTTTATCTTCTCAGGCTTAACTAGGGCAATTGACACAATTTATATACATGTACAACTTTTCCTTATACTGAAAGTCAATTGGTCTTTAACACAGAGATATTGTATGTTCCTTATTTCAAGTAGTGTATGTACTTTTGTTTCCTCAAAACCTCCATATGAGACACTGATCAGGTCATTGTATTCCACTGACTTTAAGTTTGTAGACAAATTTGTAATGGCTTAGGTGTTCTCAATGCATTTGACTTTGTCATTTTTAGACACTTTGTAAAATGTCTTTTCCTGTTGTCTTCATCATCTGAAGACACATTTGTAAAATGTCCTTTCCTGTTGTCATCCTCATCTGAAGACACTTTAGTAATATGTCTTTTCCTGTTGTCCTCATCATCTGAAGACATCTTTGTAATATGTCTTTTCCTGTTTTCCTCATCATCTGAAGACACCTTTGTAATATTTCTTTTTCTGTTGTCTTCCTCATCTGAAGACACTTTAGTAATATGTCCTTTCCTGTTGTCTTCCTCATTTGTAGACACTTTGGTAACATGTCTTTTCCTGTTGTCCTCATCATCTGAAGACATCTTTGTAATATGTCCTTTCCTGTTGTCCTCATCATCTGAAGACATAATTGTAATATGTCCTTTCCTGTTGTCCTCATCATCTGAAGACACCTTTGTAATATGTCCTTTGCTGGTGTCTTCCTCATTTGTAGACACTTTGTAATATGTCTTTTCCTGTTGTCTTCCACATCTGAAGACACTTTAGTAATATGTCTTTTCCTGTTGCCTCATCATCTGAAGACACTTAACTAATATGTCTTTTCCTGTTGTCCTCATCATCAGAAGACACTTTACTAATATGTCTTTTCCTGTTGTCTTCATTGTCTGTGGAAACTGTTGTAATATTTTACCTTGTATGCAGTGCTTCTTTATCATTGACCAGAAGTGATGTTGAAATTTGGGAAAATGATGTTTATTCAGAAGTATTTTCTCATGTAGGTATTTAAACTCTGCAGTATCCTTGCTGAAATTGTGGCTAGAGTTGTTATTGATAAAATTATAACCCTGACTTAGATTGGATTAACCTTTAATTGGAGCCTTTCATTCTGATTCTGTATCGTTATACATTATTTATGGTAACTGCTGTCGGGACAGTAAATTTGCTGAGGATGTGTCATGCATTTAAAGTGCTATAGTGCATGTAGCTATCATCATCTATTGTTCAATCAACAATTGCCTTGATTACAATCTCCCCAGAGTGCAAAATCAACACTAACAATCAAGCTTCTTACGATCAAGTTTAAGATTGAGTGAGAATTTAAAATTTGCTTTGACATTGAGAAGGAAAAATGACATTTTAAAACTTTATCTCTATAGGGGTATAAAATTTCAGGTCAATTCATAGCTTTTGAAAGCTTTCTGTTTGGAAATTTTTTCACATCAATTTTGCGGGCAGTAACTCAGTGTGTTAAATGGTATTCTCCTGTATGTTGGGTACAGTTCAGAATGTACATATGTACCGCAGGTAATTTGAAGATAATGTACAGGTAGTAATAATAATAAAACTATTGTTTTGTTGTTAGATCTACTTCAGCTTGCTATCTATATTTTGACACTGATTTCTACTTAAGCTTGCTTTCTATATTTTGACACCAATTTCGACCAGCTCTGATTTTCCTGATTTGCTCAGCCTCATTTTTAGCCTTTATTGTAATAAGGTTAATTTTTCTTTAAGTTCTATAAAAGATGTGTAAGATTTAGCATAGTGTGTGTATTTCTCATTCAAAGTTGACTGGTGTTTATGTGAAAGGCCTCTTGTCTCACCAGAAGATTGAGACATGAATTTATAATGATACCATGTTTAGCATCAGGTAAACATAAATAGATGTAGTATCAACATATGGCAAGGACGCAAAAAAAAAAAAACAGAACTTTATGTTGAGAATGGAAGGAGTCTAAACACTCTAAGTCTAAGAGAAGATTCTTAAGTTTCCTAACACTAGACAAGCATTATTTTCTTGAATTTTTACAAATTTTCCATTGTACTGTACTTGTGTGATGCATAAAGTATGACAACTGATAAATTGATGGTACAGTGTAGTACTGTACTTGTGTGATGTGTAAAGTCTATTAATACAAGACTTACTGCAAACAGTAAATATGATAGCTTCATGTATACTTGTTCTCCAACTATCTATGTATATATATAAAACACAGCATTAAAATTTAAGACCAGATTCTCAGTTAGATGGTATTTCAACTGATAGTGTCTTACTACATAATGTTGGGCCATTTTACCTTATAAAACATGTGGGATTCTGTCAAGTATCAGTAAGTCTCAGCTGGTAATTTCCTTAACTGGTTTTCAGGAAGCCCTCGGAGATCTCCCAGGACTTGTTCCTGGACTGTCCCTGGCATTGATCAGACAGTCTACTTTTGTGCTGACAAGTGACAAGGTTTATTGAGGAATGTCTGATGTTGTGATGGGGTAACTGGGGAATTTGAGGTCAGAATCATGATCAGTTCTGCTGATAGTGTCAACAGCTTATGAGTAGTATACACAATATTTACACATAGACAACACTTCAATATATTAGATGTCAAGATTTGTGAAAAAATGAAGTATATACAAATAATCCAGACTATGTTTTTATTGATTTTAGTTACATGTAGATCAAGAAAAATTATTTAAGTTATGAAGTAAAGCAAGAAGTCATAGTAGAAATTTGGATAAAATTATGTTTAAAAGAATAAAATTCAAAGGAATGAAAATGACAGTAACTGTAGTATATAACATTGATTTATAAAGGGGAGAGATAACCGGGGCAGTGTTATCTTGTTAATTATGTACCTGTATCATATCAGCATGCCCTGATGTACAACAGGTAGCTAGGCAATCACTGGCTAGGCAGGGGAAATTAGTAACAAAAAGTCCTACAAGAAGACCTCATATCTAATGGATGAACTTCCTGGGATGGTATCTTAGGATGTCGCCAGTGTAATTGTACAGTGAGTTTTCAAATTTATCTTTAATTTCTTCTAGTTAAGCCTTTTAAGTGGTAAATTGGATCTGTAGTGGTTTATTCACCTCCATGGACATAGGGTAGAACCATCATGTTGATGTTGTATACGCCCTGACAATGCTGAGATACAGGAAATGCCATATGGAAAAGGAAGCTAATCTATATCCTGTATTTAATCCATCACTGTAGACTTTCATGAACTGTTAATCTTATCACTATGATCATTTCAAAAAGGTATGTTTTATTGATAATTTTTGCTTTTTATGATTTAATCTTTCTTTAAAACAGCCTTTTGTGGTAGTGCATGCTGACAATCATATTCACTGGATGTATAGACTCAAGGTTATCTGGCCTCTTGTTAGAGTCAATGGTCGTTTTACTGTACTAGTTGATAGCAATTTATCTTTAATTGGGAATGTATCACTTAGTCTTACAGAATGGTGTTAGTCTATTTAGAATAGAGTGGTGTTAGTCTATTTAGAATAGAGTGGTGTTAGTCTATTTAGAATAGAGTGGTGTTAGTCTATTTAGAATAGAGTGGTGTTAGTCTATTTAGAATAGAGTGGTGTTAGTCTATTTAGAATAGAGTGGTGTTAGTCTATTTAGAATAGAGTGGTGTAAGTCTATTTAGAATAGAGTGGTGTTAGTCTATTTAGAAAAGAGTGGTGTTAGTCTATTTAGAATAGAGTGGTGTTAGTCTATGTATAGAATGGTGTTAGTCTATTTAGAATAGAGTGGTGTTATTCTATTTAGAATAGAGTGGTGTTAGTCTATTTAGAATAGAGTGGTGTTAGTCTATTTAGAATAGAGCTGTGTTAGTCTATTTAGAATAGAGTGGTGTTAGTCTATTTAGAATAGAATGGTGTTAGTCTATTTAGAATAGAGTGGTGTTAGTCTATTTAGAATAGAGTGGTGTAAGTCTATTTAGAATAGAGTGGTGTTAGTCTATTTAGAATAGAATGGTGTTAGTCTATTTAGAATAGAGTTGTGTTAGTCTATTTAGAATAGAATGGTGTTAGTCTATTTAGAATAGAGTGGTGTAAGTCTGTTTAGAATAGAAGGGTGTTATTCTATTTAGAATAGAGTGGTGTTAGTCTATTCAGAAACAAAACAAACCCTAGAATGGCACCAGGATCAGTTAGAGATGTGAAAGGTAAGAGGACATCTTTCTATTGAGAAAAAAGAGGAGAGGGATATTTGATCAATTACTGATGCAGTTGTATAACGGATTAGGAATCCATATAGCCAACTTGTTTTTGTATGGTACAAACTTTATGCTGTATACACTACACTATCACAAAAACATTATTATTGTACAGTGTATTATTTTAACTTGTGTGATGTCTTGTTAAAAAGATAAGTACAGTAACTGTAGTTTAGGATACAAAATAAATTTTTCAAATCAATTTTGTTAAATTAAAGGAATTTCCTTTTTGTACAAATATATATATATATATATGAAGTGTTTTCCTTTACCAGGTAAAAGTGTATGGATACCTAAACACCTGATAGCTTATCTGGCATAAATGATAAAAATTGGGAAATGATAGTGTTACTTGTGATGGTGCTAACTGACACTGGGCTGAGTAAGTTTAACATCTGTCTATAAATGTTTTGATGGTGATAACTGGCACTGGGCTAGGGGAGTTTGCCCTCTGTCTGTAAATGTTTTGATGGTGATAACTGGCACTGGGCTAGGGTAGTTTGCCCTCTGTCTGTAAATGTTTTGATGGTGATAACTGGCACTGGGCTAGGGTAGTTTGCCCTCTGTCTGTAAATGTTTTGATGGTGATAACTGACACTAGGCTGGAGTAGTTTGACCTCTGTCTAGATTTATTGATGGTGATAACTGGCACTGGGCTAGGGTAGTTTGCCCTCTGTCTGTAAATGTTTTGATGGTGATAACTGACACTGGGCTAGAGTAATTTGACCTCTGTCTAGATTTATTGATGGTGTGACACTGGGCTAGAGTAGTTTGCCCTCTGTCTATAGATTTATTGATGGTGTGACACTGGGCTAGAGTAATTTGACCTCTGTCTAGATTTATTGATGGTGTGACACTGGGCTAGAGTAGTTTGACCTCTGTCTAGATTTATTGATGGTGTTAACTGACACTGGGCTAGAGTAGTTTGACATATGTCTATAGATTTATTGATGGTGATAACTGACACTGGGCTAGAGTAGTTTAACATCTGTCTTTAGATTTTTGATGGTGTGTCACTGGGCTGGAGTAGTTTAACATCTGTCTATAGATTTTTGATGGTGTGTTACTGGGCTAGGGTAGTTTAACATCTGTCTACAGATTTTTGATGGTGTGACACTGGACTGGAGTAGTTTAACATCTGTCTATAGATTTTTGATGGTGTGACACTGGGCTGGAGTAGTTTAACATCTGTCTATAGATTTTTGATGGTGTGACACTGGGCTAGGGTAGTTTGACATCTGTCTATAGATTTTTGATGGTGTGACACTGGGCTAGGGTAGTTTGACATATGTCTATAGATTTTTTGATGGTGTGACACTGGGCTAGGGTAGTTGGACAGATGTCTATAGATTTTTTGATGGAGAACTGATTGAAAATAAAGAAATATATACACTTTCTCTGATTTGTAAGGTCTGCTGTTGTAGTTTAGTCTGACTCATTTACAGGTGATTTATAGAAAATAAAATCTGAGGACTGATAGTAAGGGGTATATGTTGATCATGTGCCTGTATTGACTCCATATTAACAAATAGTCATCACGCTGAAAAATACTTATTTTTGAGAGTTTATTTCATGCTCTATTTATGATAGAGTAATGTAGTTTTTGAGAAGTTAATAATGCTTTCTTTATGATATCGAAGAAATTGACTCATAAAGACATTGAACATTTTTGTGTACCATAGCTATCTTCTGTCTCAGTTCTCTCTGTATAAATCTATTTTACACTGATTTACTTTTGATAAGCTTTACGGTATTTGATCTCAGTAAGTGTACTATACACTAAACATGAGGTATATGCTAAATACCTACCTACAGAAAAGAAGCACAGGTGAAACCGTTCATAGAGAAATTTTCAAGAGCTGAAACTTCAGTAATGGAAAAGATAATTTAAAAAACAAAATTGAAATTTAGTGGCTGGGTATATGGAAGGTAAAGATTTAAAAAGGCTGAAAGTCATATAAGTAGATCAGTGAAGATTAAACAGCAGATATACAAATGAATAATACCTTTTAACACAACTTTAGGATTAAATACAGTAGAGCCATATTATGAATTAAACTGCATCATATAGTTGTTTGGTCTTTCAAGGACTTGTCAGTGATGCTGATGGGGCCTAGGAAAAATGGTAATATTTTCATATAACTGATGATTTCAGAAAAATGTTATCATCTGTGTACATTCTGAACTGTGCCACTATTTGATTGAATTAAAATTTGGCATGAAGTAAGCTTCCTTTATAAGCATACCTATTGTCTTCCTGAAGACAGTAGGACTTTGCTGTAGGTGCAGGTTGGCTAATATTAGGTAGAATATGGTATATCTACACCAATATATACATTATTTATCAACATTGTTGATAACCTACTTATGACATTGCTGTATACCTCATTAACATACAGTAATGTCAACAAAATTAAAATATTCTGAAAGAAAATATTGAGCTACTTGTCAAATTAGAAGACCTATGTATAATTCAGATTATAAGTATAGCATCACATTCTGTGTCAATTACAATATCGTGCACTACAGCTATATAATGCTAACTGAACAATACAGGTCCAATGGACCTCTTATTTAACAAATGTTTTCTTTTTGTTTTCATCTTGAGTAGTGTGTCTTATGTACATTTACGTGAAAAAAAAAACCTTATAAGCTTAAATTGGGTTTAGCAGCCATATTGTTCATTTACCAGACAATTGGTAGGGATAACACAGTACATTGTTTTATAGGGCCGTCAGACTTCCAATCAATGTCAGGGCCCTTTGCATCACCAGCAATCATTCTGGTGTAAATTTGTTGCACCAGAAATAATATTGAGATTAAAACCACAAAACAGACGGTCTTCCATACTAGTGGTGGTTTGGTGCGTCATGGTGTCTTGTGCTTTGTCTCATGGCTAGGTGGCAATGTGGATCGATGAACCTGCCGCCTTAAATCATTAGAGATGCAAAATTGAAATGCCACATTTAACCCTTCTGGGGATAAGTGGGAGAACAGGGTTAAATTGTGTTCCTGGGAAAGTTTGATGTTTCTGCCGAAAATAATGCTTAGTAGTTTTTGGAAAAATTTGATTTGCTGAAGTTTACCATGGACCTTTTTTTTCATCAGAATTAAAGGGACATGAAGTATATGTGGGTTAGTTGACTCTGTCTTATATGGCAACTAATCTGGAAATTAGGAAATAAAAATTTAAATAGGGCAACTATTATGAGTTTAAGTTTGGACTGGCTTAATTCAAAGACAGAATTTAATTAATGACTTAAACAGTCAAACTAGAATCTGCAGCTCTGTTTACTCAAAGACTCTTATAAAAATTAAGTACTATTTCAATCTTAGCCAGAACTCTTCTCTTAAAATTATAGGTTGAGATATTTCAACTCAGAAATCTTACACATTTCTAGATATTCAAAATTAGATATCCTTTCCAGCTCTTTGAATCTTTTCTAGTTATGATCCTGTTAATCACCTTGTTACAATATAGTTTTACAAACATTGACTGACAATAGAAGTTTACCGACATTGTACAACCAGTGACTCTAACAGCGTCTAGCACATGTTCATAAGAACCAAATATTCTATAAAACTTTAAGTCCAGATGATGCTCGCAAGTTTACTAGTGCTGCTAATACTGTGAAACGTCTCAAACATTTTTCATGATTTTGTTGACTTTGATATTACCAAGTTTGGCTATACACAGAATAGACGTCATATTTGCAAACTACAGGTTAAAGTACCCAACATATGCATCATTTTGGAAATTTTGGTGTGTGATTCAGAAAGTTGATATTACCAAGTTTGGCTATACACAGAATAGACGTCATATGTGCAAACTACAGGTTAAAGTACCCAACATATGCATCATTTTGGAAATTTTGGTGTGTGATTCAGAAAGTTGATATTACCAAGTTTGGCTATACACAGAATAGACGTCATATGTGCAAACTACAGGTTAAAGTACCCAACATATGCATCATTTTGGAAATTTTGGTGTGTGATTCAGAAAGTTGATATTACCAAGTTTGGCTATACACAGAATAGACGTCATATTTGCAAACTACAGGTTAAAGTACCCAACATATGCATCATTTTGGAAATTTTGGTGTGTGATTCAGAAAGTTGATATTACCAAGTTTGGCTATACACAGAATAGACGTCATATTTGCAAACTACAGGTTAAAGTACCCAACATATGCATCATTTTGGAAATTTTGGTGTGTGATTCAGAAAGTTGATATTACCAAGTTTGGCTATACACAGAATAGACGTCATATTTGCAAACTACAGGTTAAAGTACCCAACATATGCATCATTTTGGAAATTTTGGTGTGTGATTCAGAAAGTTGATATTACCAAGTTTGGCTATACACAGAATAGACGTCATATTTGCAAACTACAGGTTAAAGTACCCAACATATGCATCATTTTGGAAATTTTGGTGTGTGATTCAGAAAGTTGATATTACCAAGTTTGGCTATACACAGAATAGACGTCATATTTGCAAACTACAGGTTAAAGTACCCAACATATGCATCATTTTGGAAATTTTGGTGTGTGATTCAGAAAGTTGATATTACCAAGTTTGGCTATACACAGAATAGACGTCATATTTGCATTTTGGAACTACAGGTTAAAGTACCCAACATATGCATCATTTTGGAAATTTTGGTGTGTGATTCAGAAAGTTGATATTACCAAGTTTGGCTATACACAGAATAGACGTCATATTTGCAAACTACAGGTTAAAGTACCCAACATATGCATCATTTTGGAAATTTTGGTGTGTGATTCTATATTACCAAGTTTGGCTATACAAGAATAGACCCAACATATGCATCATTTTGGAAATTTTGGTGTGTGATTCAGAAAGTTGATATTACCAAGTTTGGCTATACACAGAATAGACGTCATATTTGCAAACTACAGGTTAAAGTACCCAACATATGCATCATTTTGGAAATTTTGGTGTGTGATTCAGAAAGTTGATATTACCAAGTTTGGCTATACACAGAATAGACGTCATATTTGCAAACTACAGGTTAAAGTACCCAACATATGCATCATTTTGGAAATTTTGGTGTGTGATTCAGAAAGTTGATATTACCAAGTTTGGCTATACACAGAATAGACGTCATATTTGCAAACTACAGGTTAAAGTACCCAACATATGCATCATTTTGGAAATTTTGGTGTGTGATTCAGAAAGTTGATATTACCAAGTTTGGCTATACACAGAATAGACGTCATATTTGCAAACTACAGGTTAAAGTACCCAACATATGCATCATTTTGGAAATTTTGGTGTGTGATTCAGAAAGTTGATATTACCAAGTTTGGCTATACACAGAATAGACGTCATATTTGCAAACTACAGGTTAAAGTACCCAACATATGCATCATTTTGGAAATTTTGGTGTGTGATTCAGAAAGTTGATATTACCAAGTTTGGCTATACACAGAATAGACATCATATTTGCAAACTACAGGTTAAAGTCCCCAACATATGCATTATTTTGGAAATTTTGGTGTGTGATGATTATTACCAAGTTTGGCTATAAGTTATATTTGCAAACTACAGGTTAAAACTATGCCATTTTGGAAATTTTGGTGTGTGATTCTTGATAATTATGGAAATTTTGGTGTGTGATTCAGAAAGTTATTGAGAAAACTTCCACTTGATAATTATGCAAAGTCTTAAGATAACATTAAAACATGCTTAATCTGAGTGGTATCTATTAAAGTCATTTGGTGGCGATAAAAAAAGAAATGAAAATTAATAGAAGTGAGTCACACTGAAAATAAACAGTGATATTATACAAAGTCCTGAAGGCTGCCACGAAAAAAATGAAAAAACACTCAGCATAAACTGAAAAATGTACAGGTGTAGTAGCTAGCCTGTATATGTGTAGGTGTGATGTCACACGTGCAGCACATTTAATGTCACAGGTATATTGTGGGCGTAGAGTCAATCAAGTGCTTGCTTTGTAGTCTGAATTGATGGTATACATATTTATGATAAATGTAAAAAACCCACAGAAATGTCTCAAGGATATTTCGACTTTGAGTATTTCTCATATAAAAGTGATTTAATTTCTCTATAGATTATTTTTCTCTTCGAGTTTTAAATGTAAGTTGTGACTTTAAATGATTATATATTTGCGAGGAATGGATGACAAATTTGAAACATAAATTTAGGATAATTCTCCCTAAATCTGATTTTTTGTTATTATTCTTGAAAAACTTTCAAATATCTTTGATAGTTGCACTGTTACACAGTGAGAGCAGCTCTCACCTTTCATCAAGGTGACTGGGGTTTGAGTCAATGATCAGATAAGAGAAATTTGGGATCATTTACCCCATTAGTCCATGGGTTTGCTCTCAGTAATTCCACCCAAGACGACAATAAGGATTGATATAAGATAGAATAACCTGTTTCACAGCAGTTGTTAAAAAACAAATATAGCTTTTATTTATTACATGCTAAGGGAGGTTACATCTGTTACAGGTTTCAGGGATATTAACATCCTATCAACAGACATAATTAGTGTGTTTTAGGAGAGATCAACAAACCAGAAACTAGCAGGAAATGTCTCTCTGGAGTATTATTATGATATAAAGTATTCTAAAGTAATTAGATCCACTGTCGAAATAATGTCTTCAATTCATCACGTTCGAAAGTAAAGTCTCTGCACATGTATACAGCAGTTTATGTTAGCATGTATTTGGAAAATACAGATATGTTACCAGTATATGAAAAACAAAAACAATTTATATCTCTTTTCTTTAATTTGCTTCCAAAAACTGTTCAGGGAAGCATATAGTCACTGCTTTGTCTGTCCATCTGTCAATCTTTCTGTCTGTCCTTTTGCACAGTTAAGCAAAGATCATGAAACTTGGTGTATACTTGGTTATACTAAGGTGATGTGCAGTCAAACTATTTCAAGTCCCTTTACCCTTTAAATACAGAGTTAGTTACCTTTGTTAAAATTTTGTGTCCACAGCATAACTTTTCTTTTAAAGTAGGATATCGAAACTTGGTGTCCAAATTGATCATACATAGGCAGTGTACTAAATACATGACTGAGTTATTGCCCTTTTTTAAAATTTCTTGTCTGAAGCATAACTTTGCTTGCATTAAAACTAGGATAGTGAAACTTAATGTATACATAGATAATAGTAAGAGCATGTGCAGTGTACCAAATCAGGGCCAAATACCTTTATTACTGAGTTATTGCCCTTTGTTAAAATTTTGTCTAGACCATAACATTGCTGTCATTTAAGCTAGAATAATGAAAGTTTAGACATTGATCATACAAAGACAATGTGCAGTTCACCATTGTAAAGGCCAACAAACCTTTAATTACAGAATTATTGCTATTTGTTAAATTTTGTGTCCAATAAAGTCCTTTTCAGGAAGCATGCATCAGTTTCACTGATGCTCTTTTTTCAATAATAATGATTGTAACAGTTTTTTAAAAAAAAGGAAGAGTTTTGGATTCTGATATGTTGGAATCAACTCAGCCTGTTTTCAACTGTACACCTCTTACAGTCCCAATACATGTACATAATGATACTTAGGGAAAACTTACTGATGCACTAAGATTGTGTTAGAATTTTATGAATTATGACTGGCTTTAGGGTGACCAAATTGACTCAGAATCAACAATGGTAACATTGAATGTTCATGGTGGTCTCTGTAATGATAAAACCAGTCTACAACCCTGATATATCTATGTTATGATACTAATCACTGAGTGTGTCAATTAGCTTATGATGTATTTGCGGCTAGCTCTACATGTGTGTATCATTATCAGCTCCCCCTCCTCCGTAGAAACCTCAAAATTCAAAATGACCTTTAGCTTTAGACATGTGTAGATAAAGATCTGATTTAAAACGTTTTTGTACATTTCATAAAAAAATTCAACATTTATTTTTAAAATCTTTTCCTGTTGCGACTTATATATTCAGAAATGTTTTTAATAAAATTTCAAAAAATGTTTCTCTTCCCGTTGTTGAATGCTACTTAAAGCTGCAAATGCTTTTAAGTGGCCAAGTGTAGACACTAAGATGTGTATAGTGCTGTGATACACTGCATCAAAGACACTGGGTTTTGGAAAGGGAGTGAGGCAAGAAGGGATCCAAAACAGCTGAAATTTGACTCAGCACAGAATGAAACTTTATCCCTTCAACAGAGAGTGTGGGGAGATTTTTACTGGATTACTACATTCCATTGCAACTTACACATATACACTACATCCAAAATTTGGCAAACTAGATAGTTTTTTTCCTCAATCTGAGGAAGTTGCATGGTGAAATGAGTCTTGACTTTCAAACCTTTCACACGAAGATATGGGTAACAAGGTGTCCAAAAAGTGTTTCTGTTGCTGTAGTAAATACAGATATAGACAGGTAGGTGATATTCTTAATTTATCTATAACACAGATATAGACAGGTAGGTGATGTTCTTAATTTATCTATAACACAGATATAGACAGGTAGGTGATGTTCTCAATTTATCTATAACACAGATATAGACAGGTAGGTGATGTTCTCAATTTATCTATAACACAGATATAGACAGGTAGGTGATGTTCTTAATTTATCTATAACACAGATATAGACAGGTAGGTGATGTTCTTAATTTATCTATAACACAGATATAGACAGGTAGGTGATGTTCTCAATTTATCTATAACACAGATATAGACAGGTAGGTGATGTTCTCAATTTATCTATAACACAGATATAGACAGGTAGGTGATGTTCTCAATTTATCTATAACACAGATATAGACAGGTAGGTGATGTTCTCAATTTATCTATAACACAGATATAGACAGGTAGGTGATGTTCTCAATTTATCTATAACACAGATATAGACAGGTAGGTGATGTTCTCAATTTATCTATAACACAGATATAGACAGGTAGGTGATGTTCTCAATTTATCTATAACACAGATATAGACAGGTAGGTGATGTTCTCAATTTATCTATAACACAGCTATAGACAGGTAGGTGATGTTCTCAATTTATCTATAACACAGATATAGACAGGTAGGTGATGTTCTCAATTTATCTATAACACAGATATAGACAGGTAGGTGATGTTCTCAATTTATCTATAACACAGCTATAGACAGGTAGGTGATGTTCTTAATTTATCAGTAAATCAGACATAGACAGGTAGGTGATATTTAAAAACAAAAACCAAAATTGAACTATACTGAAGATTTCCATATACATTAAATACCATGGAAAAACAGGAATTTCCTGTCTGCACTTTCAATCAGTCCGAAGGAAATGCCATGCTATCACCTGTACATTCAAGGGTTAAAGATATCTCAAATTAAGGGTCATTTTTCCGACATTATACTTCTACTGTAACGCTATCTATCAGCCCTTCATTAGGTACAATGTAAAGATATATTGTAGCCACAGCTGGCAGATTTAGATGATGATATCATGTTTGTATTCCTCAGAGGGATACCAAGTCTTCAAGTTTACTATCTCTGATCAAGAAAACTTAAGATTTTTTCATTGTGTTGGTGAGTTTTGAAAATAACAAATCCTCAAAACTGAAGTTTTCCTTAAGTATTTTTTTAAGATTTGTCATACAATATAGTTGAAAGACAGCGACATATAACATGTAAAAAGGTAATTTTGAAAAGATTCCAATTAGCTTTTTAAAGTTTTTATTAAACATATGAAGGCTACATGCCTAATGATGTTAAATTGACTACCAGTACCGGAAATTTTTAAATCTAACTTGAAGTTTTGGCTCCAACTTTTAAAATGTTTTGCTTCCCAGAGTGTCACTTTTGAGATAACCTTGTAGAGTAGATTCCTGTAACTCATCCAAATGTTGAAGCTCAGACTGGGTTAGGCTGAATTAAATTAATGTTGTGTTTTTTGTGGCTTGTACATTTTTTAATTTGTCACTCAGTTCTGTCTACCATGACCTGATCATAACCAATTTTTCTTTTTTTTTTCATAAATTTTCAAACCATGAAAGTGTTTAGAATTTTAAAGTACTTAGAAAAAAAGAAAGGTATACACAGTTGTTTTTTTTTTTTTTTTTTGTAATGACGAAGTTGAATGAAGGGTTTTGTCCACAGAAAAACATACATTGATTAAAATCTTACCATGTTAGGGATACGTTACAACAATTTTGATCGCTAGATAACAGGCTAGCATGCAATCTGGAGATAATTCAAGCATGCAAGACTGTCTACGAATTCTCCTTTCTATGTGTCTAGCTTACAATACTTTCCATTTAACCAATACTTTTTGGTGTAAGATTATTATTGAATATTTCAATTAGAATTAAAGAGGCAACAGATATTAATTCATCATTTCTGTATAAATTTCTAATTCCAGCATATGTATTCTCACACAGCTCTGATTTCATTCTCAGTCCTGGAAGAGCGGATGTCAGGATAATTTATTTGTCTGTCTTTTCCAATGTTAGAATATATATATCATTAAGGAATGTTTCTAACATGAAGATAAATACTAGTAGCAAATTTCAGAAAGATTTTTTAACAAAAATATGTTAAACTGGATTTCATGAACACAACTGAGAAATTAGAAATGTCACCATAAGGTCATAAACTGCATTTTCTTATGCAAGGATGATTGCTGGGAAAACAAAACAGCCCGAAGTTGTCTTGGTTGTCTTTGATCTCTTAATAAGTTGGTGAATGATGTTAAAACATTGATTTGTGTAAGCTGTGTTGTTAGTCTGCGGCACTAGACTTATGTTTAGACAAGGAAATATGACCGCCAGCAGCCAATGTATCCTATACCTTATCTAGCAACTTTCAACAGTTCTATCAGTATTTACACATGCGTATGTAATCAAGTTAGATGTTTGGCTCCCAATACATCCTTTCTCATAACATCGCTTGTTACTCCTGCTAGTTTTTAGTTGAGTTTTTCTGTAGTGCCTTTTGACACGGAAGACTAAATGTTGTTATTTCATTATGTAGTAATGAAACCTACAGTTTTACAGACAGAATATGCAAAGAATTATCTGAGTGGACAGCAGATCAATATTAACTTGTTTTTTAACTCGACTTACACTGAGAAGATACTTATCAATGTATTATTAAATTGGTAGAGAGATCTGTCAGAAACTGTGGTGAAAACCCTATCAGTACTGTACAGAGAATGCAGTTTTCAGGCTGCATTAGCATATATATATATAGATTCAATTATCATCTTGCACATAATTTATCTCTTTTTTTTTTAATTGCTGTTAAAAAAACCTAAACATACAGAATTATATAGAAGAAGAGAATATGACACACACTAATCTGATGCAAGGTCATACTGCAGTATATATTGTCTAGTCGTGCCCCACGTACTACAGATTTGTGATATATTGCCACCTCCTGTCCAGTGATATGTACAGCTGTATATTGTTTAGACATCAACAACCCATGATCACAGGTAAGGAGGGCCTAATTATCTGTCAGTATATGCTTGATTGCATGATGGAGTGTGTCACCGTGGCAATATAGGTGTGGACAGGTAGACAAATCTGAAATGCACTCTGATTCATCGTCACCCGATGTATCTTTTAATACACCACAGCTCTGGTCTTGTGACCGAATATCCCTGGTTGGTGTTGTGACACAATGTGGAGGGTGGGATTTGATAGACTGTGAATTAATGATATGTCAAACAGATGTGTGGATCTCTTAGGATCTCATCTTACTCTCGTGTAAAAGGATATATGAGATAAGACAAGTTAAGCAATGAAGTGATTTATATTTGAATAAATAACATACTCTATTAGACCAGCTTGCACCAGAAATAGCCACTAGCTACAAAAAGATTCAGCTCAAAATGACCCCGTGTCTGTTAAAATCTGATAAAACCAGCAAATATCAAAAACCAGGCACCAGAGCATTGTACAAAATTTGATATCTAAAAAACATCAACTTTGATTTTTTTAAAGGTTTTTGTTTCATATCAAAATAATTATTTTAAATGTGTGATAATTTGCTCAAAATTGAGATCTTTTCAGAGAGATCTTTATCAGATGACTACCCTTTGATCATTAATATTTGACATTTGTGATATGAACTAGTTAAGGACTGGAATTCGCTGAATGTTCCTATTATGACACATTACTTCACGATGTCTAATTAATTGTGACATCACTGAAGAAAGAGATTATATAGAGTTGAAATACCATCTATTTAGATTTTGTATCGGTTTAATGAAATGCTACTTTCATTGATGTTTTCGAAAGTTATTTGATAAACAGATTTTACATTTGTTTCAATTTTATTTTTAAGGCTTGCTGAAGTAAAATTGAAGTAGAATTGTTGCATCAATCTCTAAGGAAACTCATTTCAAATCCTTATTATATGTTTGATGAAATCTAAAATTTCCACTACAGTGGACACTGTTTTATGATCACAGATCCCTATAGTGAGAACATTAATGGGATGCAGTATGATAGCTTAGCTATCGTCAAAATACAAGGGTTCCACTATTAATGAAGGGGAGGTAATTCTGTCTCTTCTTTGTCCCTCTGCAGGAAAGTAGCGGCCCAGCTGTTATTTGGCTGTGTTTGTTATAGAGTCCTACAAGTTCACTTATCAATGCCCACAGGTGCTCTTCACAATGTAATCTTCAGACAGAAGTAGATTGGGAGGTCTGTCAGCACTTTATGATATAATCTGATGGAGCATGTGGAGCTCTCGAATAGTTGTATCACCACATATTATACAAGATGCATTCAGCTAAAGATTGAAAACTGAAATGGAGTAAATGTCCAAAGGATTTGATCACTAGTCTATACGACTCTATATTTCATGTCTACAGATATAAGTGCCATCTGTTTTTTATTTATTATTGATTTGTCTATATCCTTCCTAAGTCAGTCTATTTATTGTTGTGATGTTGATATCAGTTGCAAGATATTGTGATAAGATTGTAATACTGTTATGATAAGACATCTATTATTTCTACAAATTAAATAAGTTGTAATAGATGTATTTATATGAAGATTTTATCAATCATATCATAATTGTTATTTAGTGTGGACAGGTAAATTTACATGATTAACTTCTAGTTGACTGCCAAACAGGGCCTTGATGAGTCTGCCTGTTGGTTCCATTGTTGCATACATTGTTCTCATTTGAGAACATGACATCACTTACATGGATTGACCAAGCTTTACATGGTGGATGTCGTTGATGAAGAAGAGTCTTAGTCTTACTCGTTCACAACACTTGATCTTATTCTCCTTGTACATTTTAGGAGTCTCCCTGTAAATCTTTCCTTTGTTCATATTTTTTCGTGGTTTTATGGAATTTGAGTTTGAATTATGATTACATTGCCGTGTTCATATTTTCTTGATGTTTTTTGTGTTTCAAGGATCCAAGGTCAAGGTTACATATAGCACTTTAACAGGAAGACATCAGACTGTTTGGTAAATTTTATACTGTCTCATTTTTTCAGGATTATGATCTAACTTTACAGAGATCATGAATGAGAATACCTCAAATGATTTTTAGGTCACTGTTACTATTTATAGAAATTTGTGAACAATGATACTTATATATGCATGAATTTATGGGGGGTGCGACATGTCTAGCAAACATGTTGGTTGTAATTGGAAGGGAAGAGATCCTGAGTTTTCCTTTATGTGAGAAATGAAGAAAACATATTTATGATTCGATAAAATAGGGTAATGTCCTTGTAAATCCAATGTTTTTATTTCAGCTGATGACTCTTACCGAATGAAATATTGTTATTTCCATTGAAAAAATAAACAATGATTAAAGACATATATATTGATTGAGCCTAAAGGTGTATGTTATACTCTGTCTTACATACACTGCTCAATTTATGCAATGTGTTGTTGACGTAGAGGTATAAGACAACTTAGATATGACACACTTGGTTGGAATGGTCAGTTTTTGTCATTTTATTGTGTAAATGATGGATACAGTTGTCTGCAGCTGTGAATGTCTGTGATATATAGTAGTCTTTATGGAAATTTATTTATTGTTTAAGGCCACGTGTTACCTTAAATATAATCTAAGTGTACAATATCTATATTTTACAGATTTTTCAAGCTTGTACCTCAATGTACAGTGTACACTGTGGAAGCATTCATTTGAAATATTTTAGCTCATCTAACAAATAAATATGAAGTGATAACTCAATTAAAAATATACACATAAATTGTTGACATCATTTGAATCTACACTGGAATTGATGACTCAGTTCGAAAAAGTGCACAAAAATTGATGACTGTGAATATTACACAATTATACATTGTCTTTTAATCTTTATAGTGTCTTGTCATGTTCATTACAAGTAAAAACAAATGTATTGTAAATTATTATGGGAACTTTGTATATGTGGATCTGTCTGTACAGCTTTATTTGTACAACTGTAGTGGTTTAGGTGGTTTTGGTGACAGTAGAATTTATTTCATTTATTGTTGGTTTATTAATGTTTTTTATATCCATATATACAGTCAAATCATTTAGATACTACAACTGTCTGATATTGTAGAGGTTTTTTTCCTTTTTATGGAAAATTATAATCAATACATCCATTAAATGTAACTGGCTTAGTTATTTTATACCGAGACTTTATTTTAACTAATTAATTATGATATAATGTAATGTATTGTTATAACTCCACATCTTTCTCTGATGGTTATGTCCAGTTCTAAATAGCCAAATCAAGATCTAATTATATATGTATGTACCTAATTTTTCTATAACTTTACAGCAAAACTAGTGATGAATATTGTTCAGAATAAGACCAAGTGGGTGCTGCCCTTTTTTCTTTTTTGTATTTTTAAAGGACATCATGAAAATGTATAGTTGTTTAGTAATTATTGTTTAAGTATTTTTATTATATTGAAAAGGATATCTGTAATGAGGTAATCATGATAATACAAAACCTATGTAGATTTAGGTTGTTGCTAAGGTAAATGCAGACCTTGGTTGCTGAGAAAGATAACAAAATAAAAGAAAATGTTTTAATATTTTGCTGTGAATGCTAAAGAGAGTAAAGGTATATACAGTCGAACCTTGTTATCAGGAATTCATATAACTCAAATACCTCATTTAATTTGAAGCGTTTTATTGGTCCCTGCCTATCTTTACACAATGTTCAAACTCTCTTGAATTGAATACTGGGTTATTGCCAAGTGTTCCCATGGCCTCACTGAATTTGAGATAAGGACATTTGACAATATCTCATCACCAGAGTAATCAAGGGAGTGTAAACAAATTTCTTTGTAAAATTTTTTTGAAGCAAAATCATGGAATAATCAAAATAATTAAGTTTCAAAGAAAAACGTTTCCAGGTATATAGGTGCCACAGTATGTAAACAAGAGTCCTTATATCTAGCTTTCAATGGGGTATTGTATAGCAGTTTAGTTGGATATCAATCACAGATATTATACATATGTTTTGCTTTATATAATTGAAAAATGGTGTTATAATAAGTGTTAATATACTTTCTTGTTCCTAATGCTTTCTGGGATAAAAAGAGTTTGATCTTTTAGTGAAGTTTTACCAAACGATTATCAATAACAGTTTAATTTGACTTTGTATAAACAGGAGACATCGGATAGTGAGCCAACACTCAAGAAGTGGACAGTGACCTCTGGATTTGATTCGGACACTGTCCAGCCTGTTGATCGACCAGACTTGCTGGAATTTCATAACAAAACTCCAACATACAAGAAGGAAGAAAAAATGGCGGATCCTAAACAAGGGAAAATGAACAGGGTAAGAATTTTGAGAACTTAGACAAAAATAGCATGGCTGTATAACCACAAATTGATTTCCTAAACAACTGTGTTAGTTTAGTACGTAAAAATATATATTATAGGAAAATATTCTGCTTTAGGTATTTTGTGTTCCATGTTATTTTTAGAGGAGTTTTCATATATACAAAGCATGCTGCATGTGTCAGTATGTTCCGAGGCAATATCTGAAGGGAGAAAAAATCAATATTGTAACACTCCATAATCTTTCTACAGGACATAAAGTGTAAAAATGATTGAAATAGATGACAGTGTAAGTAGAATAAGCTGTGCATGGAATTCTGAAAAAAATGGGAAATTGAGACAATTTAATTTACCTAACAGAACAAGATAGATACCAGTAAGTAGATACAGTGTTTTCAATTGAGCATTACTCTATTACTGGAGAATTTCATATCTGCATTATGCTTGAGAAAACAAGTTTCAATACACAAGAAGATTTTACATTTTCAAAGACTGACAGTATTTTTTGTAATTATGCTTGGATGCATCTATCTATGTAGTCTTAGCTCAGCTTCTGAGCTTCAGAAGAGTGAAGTCAGTTCTACTGCTTAATTATAATTTCAATGTTGAGATTTTTTAACCTGACAATTATATTTTTTATATAGTTTTCCTATGTTAATTACAATAAGTGAAGTTGAAGATTATTCTGATTCTCAAATAACTTAATATTGAGTGGTTTGAACTCCCCTGCAGTGTTTTTTTTCCTGGTATTGTTGTCACTAATATTAATATCACAAGGAACTTCCGTCACACCTCAGATATATTTCTTCTAATATCTACACCATATATACAATAGTGTAATATATATATATATATATATATATATAGGTATAGATCGTGTTTCCTGTGTATCCTATATAGTACAGTAATCATTGTAGTTTTCTACTATTTGATAACTAATATTTTTATTTAAGGATTATTAGCTTGTCTTCGTATAGATTGATGTATTTAAAACTAAAATAAAACTTAATTAATTTTTCTAGTACTTTTAACAGTAGCACACCAGTATTTGACCAATGTGTATGCACCTTTTTTATTTTGACAATTATATCATGGAATACTGATTAGTTCCATCCATCTGTCCGGCCATCTGTCTTGATCAACAGTTTATTTAAAAGATTTTGACAATTTTCCTTAAAGCTTCTTTCATGAGTGTATTTAGTAAACTTCCATGGAGTTGATATATTAATTACCCTCCCCAATTATAGTATCTTATAATATTCTAAAAGTGGTGAATAAGATGCTCCTTGTCCACCTTAGAATGGTTGTTAAGCACAGAGTGAATATTTATTCTGTTGCATAACATCGCATTTATTAATCAGCACCAGAACTGCAAATGGAACTTAAAGATTGTCATTGATTCTCTCTGTCAATTTACGTTTCTCTAGAGTATACTGGTACTATGCCTATTACAACTGTCAAATTCTGTGTACACTCTAATGAGGAAGGAATATTGCATACTTTAAATCATCAGGCCCTGAACATTAAACCAGATATAGTCGTTTAATTCATAGTTTATCTCTTTGTCTAGGATAACATATGCGGAGTTATTGTCCTTGTTTTCGGAGAATCATAAAGTTGATAGAGTGTCACATGTACTTCATCATGTACTATTAATAATTAAGAATTGTTTTATTCAAGGTTCTGTGTAGTGTCACCTACAACAATATATGTCCTATAAACTTTGGAATTCATCACCATCAGTTGTTGATTATTGTATGTAACTTTACCTGATGGAGTTGTATCGCTGGACTGAAATATGGTGGCATTCACACAATTTCCTTACTCTGTATAAACTAATTTCCCTTTGTTTATTTCAATAGGATTGTTAGGATGTGTTTCCACAATATATTACAGTTCTAAGAAAGGGTCACACAACTTCCAATTTTTTTCTCTGCTAAAAACATGCTTAATTTAATGGTGATCATATTTTGATGTTTTTAGTCTCTTTGAGAAGAAGCCATTGTTTTTCTGCATGCAAGCATATAAATGCATGCATATGAATAAATAAAGTGCAATTTGCTGATATGCTGATGTGTTGACTTGAAAACTGTTGTGTAAATGGAAAGATATTACAATTTAAGTATTGGTGTTAGATTTTTTTTTGGTCACCTGAGACGAAGCCTGAAGTGACCTGTTGCGATCGTGTTTTGCCAATCATCATGCATCGGTCATCTGTCGTCAAATACATTACAATTTACATTTTGTACTCCTCTTCAATAGCGAAGAAGCCCAGGGTGATGATATTGGGCCTGTAGTATGCTCGGAAGAAGGGCTGTGAAGTTTGTTCTATTGAATGATTTTGACCCACTTTGAAAGTCACAGGGGTCAATGCAGTAAAATCATCAAATAACTCCTTCTCAATAACCAAAAGGCTCAGGATACTGATAATTGGGCTGAAGCATGCTCAGATAAAGGGCAGTTAAATTGATCTAGACTCTCAAGGTCACAGTGGTCAAATGTCGTAACTGCTCATTTGCCAAAAGACCTAGGTTTCTGATATTGGACTGAAGCATGCTGGGATGTAGGGCTATCAGATTTGTTCAAATGATTGACATTAACCTACTATCAAGGCCACAGAGGTCAAATGTGTTAAAATCTCTAAATGACATTCTTTCATTTTAAACCATGTTATGGCAGACTATTCTGTGGATTGACCCCAGGGTTGATAGATATGGCCAAACAAGGTCAAATTGACTAAAATTTCAAAAATCATGTTTACAATACCTTGAAATAATGTCAAATCAAATATTCCTCATAGATGGGAAGAAATTGTGAACTTCGTAAACCTGGGGTCACACATTTTCCTCTGGTGATGGGGTTTAAGTTTACCACAGTCTTTTAGCATAATTTGTTAAAAAGCCATTGGAAACTTGGTTTACTGAGAATTATTAATATGGGATGGTAGATTGATGGTAATCATATATACAGGGGCTGATAGATGGGGCCAAAATTGTTCTGAATGAAATGTTGACTGTTAAGGCCCATGGACCTTGAATGAAATGTTGACTGTTAAGGCCCATGGACCTTGAATGAAATGTTGACTGTTAAGGCCCATGGACCTTGAATGAAATGTTGACTGTTAAGGCCCATGGACCTTTTGTTGATTATTTATCAGAACTTAGGTAACAGTTAAGGCCCATGGGTCTCTTGTTTTTTTTCTATATCTGACTTATTGTCAAGGAATATATATTACTGCATGGTGAAATGTCATTCATTTTTTTTTGTTTTGTCTTCAAATCACATTTCTCATCTTTGTCATAATACACTGGTGTATATGAGACTGAGGTTGATCACTGCCTGATAACAATTTGTACCTGTGCTTGTGAATATTTTGCTCATCACTACCAGACAATGGAGCGGAGTTTTGAAGATTTGTTGGCTGGTCTGGACGAGGATGACCTTGACCCTGACCTTGATGATATCTTGACCATGGGGTCACTTAGTCCACAGGTTTGTTAACATCAGAAAATTTCCAAATTTCTCAAACCTCTAGCTGTCTTTGATATTTATGCTGAGTTTGACTATCAGCTATCCTTTTATTCCTTTCTATCAACATTTTTTGAAATTTTATTTCTTTTAAAATGTTTTCATGCAATTTAATAGGTAAACATTTTGTTTGTTATTGGCTGTAAGGCAATAGTTTTGAAAATGAATGGCAGCTTCAATCAATAAAAAGATTTCTGCAAAAAATAAAAGAATCTTCAAAGATGGAAACAACTTGATTCAGTTAATAATGATATTGTATAGCTTAATTAATAGGGATTTTTAATGTTGAGGTGATGGGTATGGAAAGGGAGGTAACCCGAGATGGTACAAGTATTTAATCTGGAGAATTTTAAATTGAACATAACAGTGACATTATAAGATATATATGTATACTTAAATCACCACTGTATAATTCCTGCATTAATTTAGATATATTACTAACTGATGCATGCCTAAATATAGCATTAACCTGACTAAATATAACATTTATTTGCTTTTAGAATTCATTTCTGCTAACTGGATGAATTGTTATGCTCACTTTAGAGATTTGCTTTTTATGTTTGTACTGAATGCTTTATCTATATTGTGCAAACTATTCTTTGGTTTTAAATTGAAACGACGGCACTGGAACTATTCTAATCTGTTGAACTTCTGTTACAATGTGTTTGTACTAATGTACATTTTCTGGAAGTAGTGTAAACAGAGCATGAAAGTAACATGTGGAAAGTACAAATGGTATTTCTTGGAATGTATTTGGTTTGAATAAAAAAAAACACTCAAAATATAGCATTAGATAGCATGTGAGGTCTTTTGATAGCACTTTTGATTCCTAAAGCAAAAAAACTGAAAATGGAGTTGTAGAAAATTCTTGACAGATTCAAAGAAACTCTTTCTCCTCAGAAAATGACAGTTCTATATTTCATGAAAATGAAACTTATCTATACAGACAGGTATGGCACAAACCCACAACAAAAAGGCTTTATCTTTGTTTCTCTCTATTTATATCCAAAGGAAGTAGAAAGGGGTGGGGTGTAGTCTTAAGAAGTAAAAAACAAATTTTGCATAATTTATTAAAGCTAATTACTTTTAATAGAACCAAAAGGAATTAAAGTAGAATATCATTTTCACTCTTTAAAGTTGAAATATTGATTTTAAAAAGAAAAATGAGTTTTGGAAATTTGTTCCTTGGGCTTTGATAAAGATAAAATTTAATACTTACGTAAAGTATATATATGGCAATATTGTGGTAGTGATATGATAATACAACATTGATGACAATTCTCATTTTAATTTGTAATTGTTGTGAATACTATAAAAAGAACGGTAATAAACAAGGATACCAAGGAATTTTTTGAACGTTTTAAGATCTTATCAAAATTCTGAGGTAAGTTCATCTCTAATTTTAAGATCATATGGTTATTTGTTAAATTGATGTAAAGAACTTGCTTAATATAACTTGGTTATTTGGAAATATCAGTTCTTCTAATCATTTCATGGCATAGTGTTATATTCTTAAAAAAATTCAATCATTTTACAAAAGTTGTAAGACTTACCGGCTTTTGTGCTGACTTCAGATCACTGATGCCTCCTTCAATGCCATGGCAGCTCAGAGCAAAAAGTCCTACACACAGTCCGAGGAGCGATTAGACAAAGACAAGGAAGAGGATTCTAAACAGCCTGAACAAGCACAGAAATCTGAGGACCAAAAAACCATTGATGAAATATTTGGGGAGGTAGAGGAGACAAGGGCAGACGTCGCTGACCTTTTGACCTCTGATGAAGAGGAACCACATCAGGACGTAGAGGCGATATTAGATGACGAACCAGAAGCAAACGTTGATGTGATGGTGACTGATCATGATGAACAAGACACTCAAAATCTGGACCAAGATGAGAAAGAGGCTGCTCTATCTGATATGGATGACAGTACAACAGAGGTAAGATGTTGTCATATTGTATATTTTCGTTTTATTCAAATTTAAATGATTTGAAAAAAAAATATGGAAAGAAGAAAATTGTGATCATTTCAATATCAAGTATTTGTAATAATGATATGATAGCAAATTGTGATAACTTTACGTTGTTCTGATGGCATCCTGTTAATTCCAAGGGTTTGTGTATCTATAAATTATAAAAGTGGAAATTACGAAGATCAGTATTCAGATAGCTTTAGTCTCAGAATTATAAACTTTATAAAAGTTTTTCTGGCTTGTTTGAGAATGATGTCTATTTTGTGAACAAAAATAAATTTTCGATGTATATGAACTTAAAATCTTCTATATCGGCTACTTCATTTAAAACTTTGAAATTTACTTAATAAGAATGCAATTTGCATATTTAAAGATTTGATTTACCAAAAAGCATTTCTTGTCTTCCAGCAAATATTTACCTTTATTTGTAGTTTTGCTAGCAGATTTTGTTTTGAATATATCATTTATGAGACCTTTTGGTTAATTTGATGTTAATTGTTTTTAATGAAGATTTGGTAGTTAAATCCACAGATCCCTGTAGAAAAAAAATGACAAAATTGCTAGTTTTAGATTCATCGGTCATTAATAACCACAAACTTCTGCTGTTCCCCAAGATTCAACATTGACGTCCCACTCCAAAACTTTAAAGTTTTTGTGATAAGTTTGTAAATGGTTTTTTTATTCATCAGTATACATTTCACATGTCCCCTATTTGATATACACATTGATTGAGCATTTTGCAATGACTATTGCTAGTGAGCTTTGCAATTATTGATTTTGCTTGTTGTGGACTAAATAAATATCTCTTTACTCTTTATCCATTTCTGATAAAAAAAATTGTGAAAAGAAATTGTACATGATGTTCATGTGCTACCTTTTTTAAAACCTGCCCATTTCTTGTGTAATGAACCTATGTTAAGAAACCATCCACTATAAGAGACACCTACGATGACTTCCAAACTTCCTAAATAAAGTTTCATCTGTAAATGGATTTGTGTTGATTTCCATAACAACCAGTTAACCATGTTACTTTGCATCTTTGCTATTTTACATTTGAACCTGCATGTGCAGCATCTGCTGATTTTATGACCAACTGCAATAAGTGACCATGGCACTCTCCTGATGGTGTTCTGCACTCACACTTTGAAAGCAATACTTAGGGGGGGGGGGGTTGGGGAAATCATGTAAACATGCTTTATATATCAGAATTTACTTAAGAAACAACTTGTGTTAAGTGATAATGTGCTTTCAAAAAACTGGCCAGGTATAAGAAAATACCTATGTTAAGAAGTCGCCTTTGTTAAGAGCCCAAATGTGTTAAGATATCAGCAGTGTTTGGAAGCCACCTCCCATGTCCGTTTACCTTTGCTAAAAGTCCACATGTGTTTCAGACTATCTGTGTTAACTAACTGCCCATTTTAAAACTTGTCACCTGTGTTAACAGACCATCTATAGTAGGAAACCTCATGTTTTAGGAGATGACCTATGTTAAGAGGCCACATTTATTAAGGGGCAACCTGTATTAAGAGATCATCTTTGTAAAACACCTGTGTTAAGAGACCACAGAAATATATTAAGAGACCACCTTGTTTTGTTAAGAGGTGACCTGAGCATGTAAGTGGCCAGGTTTTGTAAAGTACTGCTTAAGTTATAATCAATGAGTGAGCTAGAATTCCCTGCTTTACTGTTTTGCTTTGTGTGTGTTTTAGAATGGCCAGCTAAAGAGAGAGGCTAGTCTGGACTTCAGTGATGTTGGGGTAAATATACACAAGGATAAAAGGACCTGTGTAGTGTGACCATTATTTATTATCTATCATATTTATGTAATAATCTTTCATTTAATATGACCAAGGTTTTGGTGGGGAAAAAATGCATACAGGGTTTTAGTTTGAGATAGGTGTTAAGTCCTTTTTTTATTTTGAATTTTTTAAAGAATGGTTAACATGCTCAAAGTACCTTACTTAGTCATCACACCAACATACAGATAGATATTCAAATTATTAATAAACCACGAACATAAATGGTACAAATCATAGAAACCAGCTAGTTATGTACAAATACCAGGCCCTTTCTGCCTTTTCCTTTTGTTATATGCTTATAGTGATATGAATTTGCTCTTATAAATACAAGCCTGTTTATGATGATAGCTTGGGGACATTCACATACCTGTATTCTTACATCAGAGTTAGTGGAATACATTTTTGCTATGATACTTGAACATTTCTGCATCTGTGTGATAGCTTGACAAACTGATATTGATACAACCTTAGTTGACCTCTGTTAGACACCATGTCAGTCACATGACCTCAGTTCACCACTGTGATGCATTTCCTGTAGGATACGCCGCATTTGGACGTGAACATTGGCAAACAGAAGACATCACTGAGGAAGAAAGGTTCACTGGCTCGGCGACGAAAGCCCACACGAACAAACGTTAGAAACATCCTTAGTTCCTCGGAAGATAGTCACTTCCAGGACACTACAGGTGAGGAATTTCTTGAAAATAATCTATTTGTCTGATCTGTAATATGGACTGGATTGTCTATGTGATCTATCAATATGTTTTGCATGATGCAGCGTCAGTATAGGACAGAAGCTTACTTATCAATAGAAGGATTTTTGAATTCTATCTTAATTATTTCAATTACTTTCTATGCACTTTAGGAGAGTATCTTATTTGTTCAAAACTTTATTTACCAAACAAAGTATTAAATGTTTTTTTGTTTTTAAAAAAGCTACTGACATGAAATTTAAAAGAAGATTGAACTTACAGAAAAAACCATTCATTGAATCAACCATGTATTCCTAGTTGATCTGATCAGTATTTACGTTGTTTTCCAGAGTCCAAGGAATCACCGTCCAGTGAGATAAACGGATTTGGTGCAGAAGAGGACGTTTTTGGAGGAGAGAAATCTGGCTCCCCTGATCCAACCTCACCACCAGCCAAAAAATCCAGTCACCTGAAGATGCCTCTACCAGGCTTAGGACAGGTTGGTTAACCTTATAAGATATCTACTGATTATTTTCTGTTATTTGATAATCTTTTTTTTTTTTATTTCAGCTTAGTCATAACTCTTAATATGGAATTTCATAATGACTTAAAGAATGATGCATTTACTCAAATTATAGAAAATGATAAGTAAAATATCCCATGATGTAAATTCATTGAAATTGAGCAAAACGTATATTTGTACTGATTTAGAAAGTCAAAAATGAAAATAGAAATCATTTGTTTTATCCAGTTTGTTAGTGGAAATAAGGTTGACAATGTCAAATGTAACTTTTACAATGTCAGAAAAATCTTGTCGGTAATGTAATATTGGAAGATTTAAAACATTGTAAGCATGACAGTTGATATGTTGTGATGATATAATATTGCAAGATTTAAATATAATTTGAAAATCTTAAATGGACATGTAGTTTGAAAAGACTTGGCTTTGACAGAATTTTCCAGTATGTGGCAAAATTTGATATTCTTTTCGAAACCACATAATTATGATGCTTCTATGATAAAATAGTATTACTATACAATAAACTTAGCTACCGTCAGGATGGTTTATCATATATATATATATCAGAAATCCATTACTAAGTTTTGTTTAGAGTGATAATCAAGATACCTGCAAAAATAGGGAGAGTTGGCAGATAACATTTCAATTTTCATTAACATTTCAGTTTTCATTAACATTTCAATTTTCATTGAAATCCATATTGGAAAATGATTGTTTTTAATAAATACTTCTAAGATAATTTTTTTTGTTGGTTAACAGCCCATGTTACCACGGAAAACTCCACAACCAAGAGCATCTCCAGATGAAGAAATGTCACTAGTAGAGCCAAAGAGAGACCCAAAAACTATGGGGGTTAAATTACCGATGCCAAAGCTTAGGCCAGCAAAGAGGTCTGATAAGCTGGAGGAAAAGGCTGTGCCTTCTGAATTCGAAAAGCCAGCTCTGCGTAAGGTTACTACACCTCCAGAAACAGAAAAAGCTGTAGAGAAAAATGATTTGTTTGAAGTACCAGCTCTAAGAGCTGTAGCTCCAGTAAAGCCTTCCAGACAATCAGAGGAAGATACTGATACAGAAAAACGTTTTTCCAAACCTCCACTCAAATCTGTTCCTAAAATGGAGGTGGACACAACACCTGTCTCTATTACCAATGAAACACCATACAATATACCGCTGAAGAGAGTGGATTCTAATCGTGAAAGGTCACCTGTCAAAGCGGCTCAGGAAAGTGAAAATATTTTCGACACCCCTTCACTGAAGAGGGTACAGAGGGAAGAGGACAGTGGCAGATCAAAGATTTCACCAGAAAAGGAAGGGAAATTTGAAGTACCTGCTCTAAAAACAGTCCCAAATGAAACAAGACGTTCAGAAAGTCAGGAAATTGAGTCAGAGAACACTTTCAATAAACCTGCACTCCGTAATACTCCAAAAGTTAAAACCGAGCCTCCGACCAGTCCTGAGGCTAAGGGTAAATTTGATCTACCGTCGCTGAAAAGAACTCCCAAAGTTCCACGTAGTGACAGTTCTGAACTAAACAGTGGTGGGGCATTTGATGTCCCTAACTTAAAGAATACACCAAAGCGACCAGTCAGTACAAACTTAGATTTTGATGATGTTACTAAGGTGTCAACAGAAAATAAGCACAAGTTTGATGTTCCTCAACTTAAGAATACTCCAAAGTCTCCCAAGTCAGAAGTGGAGGCTGGTAAAGTGGCCACCAGCAGGGAGGATGAACCCTCATGGCTTAAGGATATGAAGCTGAGGAAAACATCGACAAAGTCAGAGGAGAGTTTGGATCAAATGAAAGAAGTGGAAACTCCACTGTGGATGAAAACTGCAGCAGAGAAAAGAGAAAAAGCTGCAGAGATCCTCAACACTAAAGGTGAGAATTTACGTTAACTTTTCCTTTAATACCGTAAAATCCTTAATTTTCGTGGGCAATTTATTTTTGTTGAATTTGTGGGTACTATAAATTCATGAATTTATTTGTCTACGAAATGATGAATAAATTAAAGTTGACATTGATAAGTGTGCTAATGAATTTTTTTATCAAGATTTCTATAAAAAATGAAGTGTACAATTTTAGAAAGCCATGATACATAATTCCACAAAAAAAAAATGATTTCACAGCTCTCAGAAGGCTTAGGTGATATGGGCAGAAAACGAAAGACAATAAGAACAATCTTGTGTGTTTGTTTATATTCAACCCTTAAAAACATGTTAACATATATTAAATGATTTTATTTTTTGGTCTGTCAGTTGATATAACGAAACATATCCAAGAAGTTAAATAGTATGTCATAGGCAATTTTTTATGGTTAAACACAGTATGAGTAAAAATTTAAAAATTTACCCATTGTCTTCCAAAATAGATAAATAATAGAGGAATGTTTAATAAAATGTTGGTGACATATTTTCAATTTTTAAGAAAACCAAAGCAAAACACCAGGAGACGGCAAACCCCAGTGGACAGACATGGCCCGTCTCCGTAAGACACCAAATGGTCTCCCTCTCCAAGAATCTACAGAGAGAAGTGAAAATGCACTGAATGGAACTCCAAACCAGGAGAGGGTCCGACTAGCCTCTTCTGGGTCTAAAGATGGTGACAGCTCTAGTTCTAGCTCCAGTAGGGAGCGCACACCTGTATCAGGTAAGTCAATATGAAATAGGCTTCATTTTCAAATACATGAATCTTTTGATCATTCAGAGATATGGAGCTTGAATATTAATAGGGGCCTCAAAATATTTAGTTATTGCTTATCAGAAAGAAATAAAAAAGGCAGGTTTGTCTTTATTTCATAAATGATAAGCAATTGTCTAACTAGTGGAACAGCTTAATGATATTGGCCCTGGTTCCAAGGTCAAGTTTAAGGTCACCAGTACCATTATACAAATGTATCAAACATCAACACTTATGTGAATGGGAAGAAGGCCACTGATGTCTATTTTTTTTTTTTTTATTTGTGACTGACCATTAATAATACCTATCGAAGTAACAACTTTGTGAAGAGAATTTAAGAGAAAGGCATGTGAAACATGAAACTATGGTCCATTGTTACATTGAGTGTGATAAAGCCATGCCATGTGATTCCTGATTCATCATCCAGACATACTGTGAAAATTTCCATGAGCAAAAGTGTTATTTCATAATAACAAAAAAATGCTTCAGTACTTTCTTTCATGATTTCAATCTCTTTCTTTCATGATTTCAACCACTTTCTTTCATAATTTCTACCACTTTCTTTCATAATTTCAACCACTTTCTTTCATCCAAAGACCTTTCATTTAAAATGTAAACAGAATTCTTGTATCTGAAGTCTTATTAGTTTTATTTTCTATGTTTTTCCACATCAAACCTTCCTTTTTATACAGTAGATACCAGTACATGGATGTTGTATGTACAGCTTTTCTCACTCACATTGATCTATTCATACAGGAGGTGCGAAGGACCAGTATGTTCCTAGCTGGCTGAAGACCAAGGACTCGCGTCATCAATCCACACCAAACCTCAATGTCATATCACCTCCTTCTGCAGATTCAACCTCTATTCCACAGTGGAAGAAGGACTTGGCAGAGAGGAGGAAGTTACGTAAAGAAAACAGTGTCGATACACCGGTACACTTATTTTACTTCATTGAGTAAACTTACACATGTAACACCTCTGGGCTCAAGTTTACAATTTACCTCTGGTGCACTCTTTCTTATACAAATTGATGAAGGCTGTTGTCTCCTTTTCTTTTTATTTTGCCAGATTGGAAATAACTTAACAACCCAAATTGAGCTTTAAAACTGTTATAAGTAAACTAGGTGTGTTGTCACCTTCAACAACCCAAAGAGAGCAATAAAACTGATGCATAAAAACTAGATTTGTTGTCTCCCCTTGCTAAAGTTGTATCAATCATAGTTTTAAAAATTTATATGAATAGTCATATATCTCATCTTTCCTTATTGTCATGAATCACAAATTACATCGATTTGATAGCAATAAAGAAAAATGTAATTAAATAAACGAAGAAAATGGTTGCAAATCTATTGGACAATTCCTACAACATGACAAAATCTGTTTTTCACATATATGCATTTCTTCTGTAGCTTAAAGCCAAAAGTGATTCCACAGATGGCGGTGCAGTTTCATGGAAAACAGAATTTGCTTTGAAGAAAAAGTCCACTCCTTTACCAAAAAGTAGGTTGAATGTCTGATCATCAAACATTGTTCTTGGGAAACAGATATTTTTGACAAAAGAGTTTGCAAAAATAAATTACTGTTATAAAAAAGTCAAATCTGCCATTAAATACTGAATTCTGAATGGAGAATTTTCCATGTCCTATAGTTATTACTTTATCATTCAGTGTTTTTTCCCTTGGTCCATCTAAACTTCTGATTTTTTAAAATTATTTCAAACATTCATTCAGAATTTGGTAATTCAATTCTGATTATGGTGTTTCTTAAAAGCATTTGAAGGATTGTTTTCAATTTTCTTATTTGAGTTCCCTGTGGTGCCTGGTTGTGTGTGTTGAATTTTTAGAATGATTGCAAAATAAATTGACAGTCAGACAGTCCTGTAGCATTTTGTCAGTTTCATTTTGTTATGGTTATTTCTCAGAGAAAACTAAATTGTTTCTCAAAATTTATACATAGCTTCTCCTTTACTGTATAGGCTCAGTTTTGAAACTGATTGGAAAAACAAGATGACTGACAAGTGGTCCTCTTGAATTTTCAAGGTGTATCATATTGACATTTCTTGTTATTTATAGTTGTTTATGGTTGTTTATGGTAAGTTGTGAGGCTGATTCAATAAACAAGTAGACTAAGAGGCAACTATCATTGATTCTGACATATGCATACTTTTATTCTTGGTTGTCAGAAAGTGTTGAAGTGATCAAATTTCATACATAGGTTTCTTGTGTTGAATTTTGTAACCATTTGACTAATTGATGAGTAATTGTAGCAAATAATTAAGAGAAAATGTAACATTCAATATAAAGAACCAGTAAAGATTGTACGATGGTTAGTGCCAGAATACCATTAAAATCTCTCATAGTATTCCTCACAGTTAATCAGTATTTGAATCCATTTCTAGATCAAACAAGTTTAATTTGATCACTTTGTGTCGATAGCTACTGCTGAGATCAGAACCAGTTCTTCTGAACCTGAATGGAAGAAACGTGCAGATGAAAAACGACAGCGACTAATAAGTAAGTAGATGATAAAATGTAATTAACACAAATTATGGACTATCTGGCTTTTGATTGGTTAAGGGATATTATAGACTCAAAATATTTATTAAGCTTCAATAAATTCAACTCATGGTTGTAAAAAATGTAGTGGATAGGTTGTTTTTTTATCGTTAACTTTGTCGAGATTCTTTCAGCAATAAGAAGGAAATGCTGGAGATAATTACGATAGATACAATCCATTATCAGCCCTAAAAGTCTCAAGAAAAAGCAATGTGTCGTATTTTATTCATATGGAATTTACTATTCATATTTTCTGGAAAAAAGTTAATGGTGACAACTTGGGGGAACAAAATAATTTAAAATAAAAAAAAATTATGGATGGTGTTGATTGAGTATAAAATCCAAACTATCATCTTGTGAAAGGTATATAGCATTATCTACACATGTCCTATCCCAGTGTGTCTTGTCCTGTCCCACATCTATGTCATCCTTTTAACAACTTCATTTCCGAGGGAATCTGCACTAAACTTTAGATACAAATATCCTCTATGATAATTCTCAGTTAAATTGCTGCTTCAAGGTTCCAATTTCAAGATCGTCATTATTTTTTTTACAGAAATTTATAGAAACATTGATGGATGGGAGGAGTGGGGGTATTAATATCTTATAAACGTTTCAGTAACATACTATTGAAGGGAAGTGTAACAACCAGATATTCCATGTGTATGAGATACAAGTTATTGACCGACATGGTCTTAATCTCATCATTCAATCAACAATAAATTTCTGTCAATTACCCCATGTTGGTCTACAATCCATTATACTTCCTTACTTATCATCAATATTTAAAGATAAATAAAAGGGGTGTTTTATTACACAAACACACAGTCAAAATTTCAAGGCACATATTGCAAACTTATATCCACACAGATGAATTTGTTGACGGTAAAGTATTCAAATGTTTTTGTTACACACAATTAATGATATCACCTTGAAATTATCAACATATATTGAATGAATCACATCAATTTGAAATCTGTCTTCAGAATTTGCATTTGTCACCAAAAAGAAGACTTGAAGTTTGTAAACTGTGTGTGAGTTATCTATCTTTGGTCACACACACACGATCATTGGGGTTGTGTTGCGAGTACAGCACTTTGCTGCAATTTTTTAAAGTTTACACATTTGATCACCTTTGAAATTACGTGTGAGCAAAGAGTGATTCTAGAAATAACTGATCTTATGTGAATTTTATTGATGCTTTCAATAATGGTACCTCATAACTATTTTGTAATCTATGTAAGAAGATTTCACCGGAAGGGAAAACCAAATCTCATTTAATTTTATCAAAGCCATGTGAAAAAAAAAAATTTTTTTTGCCCCGAAAACAAATTTAATCTCTTTCATTTAAATTATAATCTGTATAGTTACGAAAAGTAGCTATTTTGTGAAAATCTGGTTTGGAAATGGAATTATATGTTAAGTTTTTAGAAATTGAAGATTTGCAATTGAATAAATAAGTAACAATTGGGAGTGCTTTCACAGATTTAACAGCTAATCACCAGGGTATGTATATCTCTGACATTCTATGTCCTTTTTTTTATTTGCTGTGATATAATCATATATGTTTTTTTTTCATTCAAAAGTCAAATTACATGCAATAGCATACCCACCTCTGTGAAATATTGATTGTCTCCCTTGTTTGTGTCTTATTAGTTGAGGTTATGGTATTTTATTTTATTCATATTTATCTCACAGCAATTATGTTTAATTTACAACTTTCTGTGATCACATCCTCCTCAGATGCATAATGTCTACTATACTGTGGCATGTGCTCGATCCCATTTATGATTTTTTATGTTTTACATGCAGTAATATGTCTGCTATAGTCTCATACCACTTGTATTAATCTATAATATAAACATGGTTTTAAATGAATTTTACCGGAATGCCATTGCAGTTCACAAATGCTTCAGTTTGTAAAACTGTGTGCATGTATATAGAATTTGTATTTGTTTAACTTGTGTACCAGAAATTTAAAAGAACAGAAAAAAGAAAAAAAAATCAAATTTTTATGCTTAAATTTTACTGCTTTTAAAGGAAAAAATTTAAGGTTTGTAAAAAAGGGCTGTCTAGATCTTTACATCTTGACTTTCGATCGAAGCTTCAAAGGGAATATGGCTGTACTTTTTGTTTTAAGTTTGAAATTCTGACAGTTATGTTAACTTCTGCCTTTTTATGTTTATACAGTAAATAATTATGCCCCTGGAACTTACATAAACATAGCTTTTAGTGTTTGTTTCATGTTGGTCTGTTATATACTTCATCTGTAAGATTTACCTTGGTCAAACTTCTTATGTAGCTACACTACTTTGATAGGTGGTGAAGTGTTATCAAACAACAATCTCGACATTTGGAGGAATACTACAGTAATACATAATACATGTGTCTATCATTGGGATGAGATAGGTATGTTTAGGACCTCAAATGAATTCTCATTTTATAAGTTGTTTCAGGAAACTTATCTTGAAATTTAAATCTTTGTTCCTGTTTGATATGATTAATAGCAAGACTGGGGTTAGTCCTTTGTCAGTATAATGTGGTTGGCAGCAGGACTGTAGTTCATCCTTTGTCAGTATAATGTGAGTTGTAGCAAGTCTGTTGTTTGTCCCTTGTCAGTATAATGTGGTTGGTAGCAGGACTGTTGTTTGTCCTTTGTCAGTATAATGTGGATGGAAGCGGGACTGTTTTTGTCCTCTGTCAGTATAATGTGGTTGAAAGCGGGACCGTTGTTTGTCCTTTGTCAGTATAATGTGGTTGGTAGTAGGACTGTTTTTTGTCCTTTGTCAGTATAATGTGGTTGGTAGTAGGACTGTTGTTTGTCCTTTGTCAGTATAATGTGGTTGGCAGCAGGACTGTAGTTCATCCTTTGTCAGTATAATGTGAGTTGTAGCAAGTCTGTTGTTTGTCCCTTGTCAGTATAATGTGGTTGATAGCAGGACTGTTGTTTGTCCTTTGTCAGTATAATGTGGATGGAAGCGGGACTGTTTTTTGTCCTCTGTCAGTATAATGTGGTTGAAAGCGGGACTGTTGTTTGTCCTTTGTCAGTATAATGTGGTTGGTAGTAGGACTGTTTTTTGTCCTTTGTCAGTATAATGTGGTTGGTAGTAGGACTGTTGTTTGTACTTTGTCAGTACAATGTGGTTGGTAGCTGGATTGTTGTTTGTCCTTTGTCAGTATAATGTGATTTGTAGTAGGACTGTTGTTTGTACTTTGTCAGTATAATGTGGTTGGTAGCAGGACTGTTGTTTGTACTTTGTCAGTACAATGTGGTTGGTAGCTGGATTGTTGTTTGTCCTTTGTCAGTATAATGTGGTTTGTAGTAGGACTGTTGTTTGTACTTTGTCAGTATAATGTGGTTGGAAGCGGGACTGTTGTTTGTCCTTTGTCAGTATAATGTGGTTGGTAGCAGGACTGTTGTTTGTCCTTTGTCAGTATAATGTGGTTGGAAGCGGGACTGTTGTTTGTCCTTTGTCAGTATAATGTGGTTGGTAGTAGGCCTGTTGTTTGCCCTTTGTCAGTATATCATTACTTTGTGGAGTGGTATGATAATAGATCTTGATTATGATGTTTCAATGGATGTAAAACTATATTTGCTGTTTCAAGGCATTGCTACTGCGTAACCTTACCAAAGTCATTGTGTATTACCAGGTCTTGAACTGCCAACAGCGTAGGAATATTTTAAGTTATGTAAACAAATTTACGTTGAAAATTGTTGTAACTACATTTATTCAGTATTCCTTGGCAACTGCCAAATGGATGGGAAAAAGAAAACTCCAGTGTCAATCTATAGCACGCTTCGTTGTATTTGTTGTTATCCTGTTGGCAGTAAACGATGAAAAAAATGGCCTTCAGTTGCCCTGTTATTTATGAACCCTGTCTTAGAATGACCTTGACTGTAAGTGTTTGTGAATGTCTGTTATAAATATTTGATGAGACTCTTCCAGCATAATACGTAAATGGTAGATATTACAGTAGGAAATGTTTTGGAGCACTAGACAATGTATAGATATTTTTACATAGCTTACTTACATTTAGTTTCATTCTCTTGACATTGGTTCATGGATATTGTCATAATACTATCTTAATGTAGCCATGTATGTTCCTTTAATAGTTAGCATTTACTAACAGCAAGTGTGTCCTATCACAAATAATCAAATGAAAGGATGTGTATTGTGATGCGGATCTTATCTGTGCTAAAAGTGTGTGGCTGCAGCTTTGAAATCAGAAAACTGAAGTTTAAGATGTAGAAAAACAAAAAAAACCTGACTTGCCAAGTAAAAATTTTTTGCTTCATTGTGAATTTTCTAAATGTCACCAGAGTTAACGAAGGCATTTGAAGAACTTGAAATGAACGTGATTGAATACATTTGTTTCATTAGTTTTAACACAGAAAGCTAATTAGTTCTAAATCTAATATGTGCAATGTGTAATCACATACTTTCACATTGTTGAAAGTTTCAGGCATAACACTACTGAAGCATTTAAATTTCTAAGAAGTCTTGAGATAGCATTAATGAGGTCTTGGTCATAAGGTTTGAACACGAGTTTCATGATGGCATGGTTTGATATCATCTGAGAAGTTCTCCATTCTCAGATTTAATGACTTTGAAACTTATGTGATTTCCAAGATTGTTCTAAAGGCCCAATTTCTGCTAGAATTGAAAATATGGTTTGTTTTTAGCTCACCTGAACTGACAGGGAAAATTAATCCATTTCTCTTGTTTTTTAGGAATTGCAGGATATTATCCAAATTTGGTCTGAAGCATGCTTAGGTGAAGGAAAATCAGTTTTGTATAAATAGTGGGTCTTGGGGTCCCTGGGGCCAGATTAGCGGAGCCCAATATAGAAAATCTATTAATTTTTTTAAAATCTATGTTCTTCAGAAATTACAGGATATTGTCCAGATTTGGTCTGAAGCATGCTTGGGTGAAGGAAAATCAGTTTTGCATAAATGGTGGGTTTCAATTCCCTTGGGCCAGATGGGTGGGGCCCAATAAGAAAGACTATGAATTTCTTTAAAATCTATCATGTTCCAATGTGGGAATGTTTAGATTCTATCCCAATTTGGTTTGAGACATGCTTGGGAAAAAGGGATCAATAAAGGGCCAAATACTGGACACAGAGCAAATTCCTTAAAATCTTACTTATGTTGGAGCTGAAGACATTTGTTGTGAAGAGAATTTAGTTATTTACAAAAAGCTGCATCTAACTCCCCTTTTTAGAGGAGGGTCGAGCCTATTACGGGGAAGTAGATGCAAGTGTTTTAAATAATTTTTCCTAAGTTAAAATAAATCCATCTCAGCAAACTTTATCAGATGAGTGATACAGGCCCTATGGGCCTCTGTTAGCAATTGTGAGGAAATTCAAAACACATGCTGCTTGTTTTGTAATTCTTTAGGCTTACACCTTTACGAAGAAATGAAAAACAATTCATCATAGCACTTTCATTAATTATTGCCTTTTACTAAAAATTTTGGAATTCAATCTGTGGGATCAAAATTATTATTTAATCGATAGCATGAATCTGTTTAAGGTTTTTATCAAAATGTATCGTCTGTCCAAAATGTTTTCATAAGTTATATATGATCATCATCATTTTTGTGAAGTGTTATCTGTATTGTTGAAGCCTGTACTCTTGTTTGTAAAAACAAAATCATAAAAAGTAAGTTAAGAAACAAGACATCAAAGTATTTTAGCACACTCAACAAAATGCAGATAAGGGACATTTAGTTGCACAAAGTTGATGCATTCAGTATAATTGTAGCAGGTGCTTGAATAACTTAAAAAAGGCTAGGATATGATTAAACAGCCATGTATACCTTGTACTATATAGATCTTCTTCATATAGTATTACTCAGTAATATATGGTACAAATGCAGATTGTGCTTGTTATATATATATATATATATATATGTTTCAATATTATGATATAGTTTATTATGGGAATACTTTAAAAAACGGATGGAAGTATGTCACTTCAGAGTTTAGACATTCTAAAATGCATGGCATGTAGCTGATGTATATGATGCTGCCCGTCTCCACCCTCAATAATCTATGTCCTCAAGTCTTACAGCAAAAATTGCCGGGAAAAAAACGTTTGTCATTATGTTGCTTCCTTTGCTGTTATAATTGGGAGAGATACCAAATAAAGATATCTCAGAGACACAATTGATGTTTGTTGCCTCTCCGTCTTTGTAGGTTTGTCCCATGTACTATGTTCACCCTCATGACTTTGAGGTATAAGGCTTTGGCCCGGGCCCCATTCCAGTTTACCATACAACAGCATGTTGGATTAATTATATTGCCGATACTGTGCTGTAATATGTCTAACAATGTCTGATGTCACACCTTGTTATTAGCAATATCACAATTTAATACCTGTCTGAAGGCTGAAAGTGTTAACTTCAATTTGGTTGTTTGCTGTAGTTGAGAAATCTTTGATGGACAATTTCAGCATGCTCAGCCATTAGGAACCTTGAATTTTTTATGGGAATTTTACTAGTGCAATACATGATTGACTATTTTAGTGAAATTTATGATTGTGGCCTTGAAGTCTTGTGGAAATTTCACTGTAGGCTTTCCTTTGTCAATTCCTACATCAATTATTCTACTTACAAAAAATTTACTGAGAAAGGTTGATATCATTCATTATATCAAAGCAACAGCTTTTAATCAATTGTTTGGTGGCATAAGACTGTTTGCGAGAATCTTAATTCGTTCTTAATTGATACATTCGATTCACTGAAAAATACTGAATATATTACATTTTATACAGTAATTAACACATATTATATCTACTTTGAACTTAGCATTTAATATTTCCAAATTATATATATTAGTAATATATAGTATTTCCTTTATATGGAACTATTTGATCAATTTTCACCATTTTTTGTCTTAAATTTTCTTGTTTTCAGATTTGTCTTCTTTGATAATAGGAACAACTTTCCAAGGGTAGAGAGAATGATAATATCTATTTTATATATCCACCTCAAGACAGTTACTGTTCCACCACTCACATTAGTAGCCAGTGATTCTGACAGCCTTACCAGCTGATGCTTTCATTTATTTTACTGATATCGTTTTAAATTTTCAAAAAAATCTTAACAGAATAATGAAGAATTGAACCTTTGTTAAAAGTTATGGAGTGACTCACAGTAACTGACCTGATCTTTTATATCTGCAGTGAAACCTGATTTTATGGATTTTAATGTATTTGGGTTGAATTATTTTTGGATAGGGCATGGTGTCTTTAAATTTAGGGATAAAGGGGAGAAAAATTGAGCCATGTAACATAATATTGTTCAATATTTTTTTCTTGAAATAAACTTTATGTGATTGTCTGAAATAAAAAAAAAACCGATGAAGCAATATTCAACCAAAAGAGGTCATAGAAAGCCTATTAAACTACAAATGAAAAACCAATGAGTTTTCTTGATGCTTCATTAGATATCAGTTTAAGCTACTGGTATGGAGCATAAAGGCTGGTCCATCTTGTAAACTTTTTTCGTTCTCCTCATTTCCACTTTGCCTGATTTCAAATGTAGGCTTTCTTCATTAAATTATTATGTTAATTATCGATGGAATTAAAATTCAAATCAGCCTTCTATATATAATATTTAATATGTCATATTAAATTCTTAAAGATTGATGAAAAATATGTATAATGTTACTTCGGACAGGTGTCTGTTAAGCCAGGTTTCACAGTATTAATAAAATACATATGTTTTAGAAAACAAAACCTACAGTATACTGTACATGATTCTGATATAAATGGAGACATAACAATATATTGATTATAATGGTCAAATTTATTTACTAAATGATTATAAAGTATAGCCACTCTTTCTGTGCATGAATTCCATTCTTAGTCACACCTGTTTTAGTAATTACCTCTATAAAGAGACCACTTTTGTTAAGAGCAAATATTTGTAACCTTTCCCCAGTTAATTTCATGTTTACCGGCCCTTATTTTTAGTTACTTTCTTAAGAGAAAGCACATTTCTAACTTTTCCCCAATTACTTTCATGTAACCTGGCCTTGTAGTGTTTGAATGACCACCTCTATAAAGAGACCACCTTTGTTAAGAGAGAAAATTTATAACTTTTTCCATATGAATTTCATGTTTACTGGACCTAATGTTTGACTGACCACCTCTGTAAAGAGACCACCTTTGTTAAACCTCATTTATGACCTATAAAGTTAAGTAAACATTAACTGGCCTCTTTGTGTGACTCTTTAACATATTATGCTCTGAATAATAGTTTGATGACATGAACAATATATATATTGTTATCCTCTTTTGACTGATGTCAGACTTAAAATTCTTGAACTATAAATAGTCATGATTAATCCTGTACTTCTTTCTTCGTTTATATAGTCATTAAGCTAACCATATGTAATTGATCCTACAAAAATATGTATTTCATATGTGATTCATGAAAAGTCTAGGAACCTAAAATGAAAAACTGGTGACAGGTTTTATAAATCACATACATAAAATGATTGAAAATTTAAATTCCTTTTTATCTCACAATCAAATCTTTGTTATTAAATCACAATGTATAATCTATAAATGGTTAATGTTATTTCAGTATCTAAACCTGATCTTACTGCAATAGTTCATATCTCACTGTAATACAGAAAATATCACAAGGATAATTCAGTATAGTCACTGAATAACAAAACAGTCATGTGAGAGAAATATCTAAAATTATTTTTATATATCTTCAGACATGTAACAGCAGAATCTGTTTTCTTCAGACGTTAGGTTATATACTGGTATATAGAAAATAAGTTGTGTTATTTTTGTGGGTGTCTTCTGATTCTTGTTTAATGTTTGAAACATAAATAGTGTTCAATGTTTATTTATGATCTTATAATCTCTTTTTAAAGCAGCTATCCAAACATTTTTCAGTAATTGTAAACTTTTTGTAATATAAATAATATTGATATGCATTTACTAATCTGGTTCAGTTAGGGAGGGACATTATGATCTATCACAGGTCTATGTACTAAATATGATAACTACTACTTCCACGAGTGAAAACGTGACTAAATAGTGGAAACTGATCATCATCTTCTGCTTACAGTTTTATCAACACTAGTGAGACACTTTTAGTATCTAGCTTATTTAAACATTGAAATTAAGGAAGCTCTGGGAATTTGAATATTTATTTATAGCTGTTATGTAGAATGAGCTGCTTTTCAACTTCAGTTTGACCTCACCAGCTAGAAGTTTAACTTCAAACAGAGATGTGTTACAAGTGTTGAAAATTCTGACAGAATCAATGTAATTATCATAGTGATAGGCTAAGCTGTCAGTCTGATGTAGGCCACTTGTTTATGGAACTGATCTCAGTGTGGCATTGGGTAAAATTATCATGATTTACAGAAACACATCTGACACTTTACCGAAAATTACACTAATATACTATGTAATGGTTAACCTATTTGTTCCATGTTCTGATGACCCAAAACAGATTTTACTGACATAAACAAAAGCTGTTTCCAATAAAAGACCAAAATACAGTATGTTTTACCATAAAAAAGTCGTTAAAACTTCCTAATTATTTTAACATCCTCTTGCCGAGACAGTTCTTATCAGTTAAATGGGTTTTGCTGTAATATTTGTTCTGTTTGCTTTAAGGAAAGCAGATTTTAATAAAAGTCCTGGTTTAATATTATGCAAGTTACATAATTTACAATCTCTGTGGCAGATTTTATTGTGGAATATACTTTACATCACTGGTGATAGGGCAATGTTCAATGTGAAACTAATCCTTCTGATGATCAGATGTACCCATTGTGCGTTACGTGTTAAAGATGAAAGTACAATTATTATATCTTGAGGAAAGCTAAACAAGAGTCTGCTCTATCAAATTTAGGTCACTGTGGCCTTTCATTTTCTGCTCCGTTAACTTTGTAGACCACCATTCTGTTTAAATTGCCTGTGTCTTTGTCCAGTCATCCCTCGGTTGTCGGTCCTTAAAAGTTGTCCAGTCATCCCTCAGTCGTCACTCCTTAAACGCTTCTAAAGTTATCAATATTTTATGATGGATCAGTCTTAAAATTTCATATAAATGTTCCTCTTGATTCCTAGTTGTGTCCTTTGGACTTTGAGATTGATTAGAAAGACAATATAGCTGACAGGGAGCCATCTTGGATTTTGACATTGGAAGTTTGTGAACGTTCCTCCTTCAGAAGTACTGAGAGGATCACTCTCAGATTTCATATATAGGTTACCCTTAATTCCTGGTTGTGCTGTTCAGATTTTTAGGTCATCTGACCCGAAGGGTCCGATGACCTATAGTCATCATGCTTCGTCCGTCGTCGTCCGCCGTGCGCCGTGCGCCGTGCGTAAACTTTTCATTCAAACGACTTCTTCTCAATAATTGGAAGGCCCAGGCAACTAATATTTGGCCTGTAGCTTGCTTTGATGAAGCCCTACCAAGTTGGTTAAAAAGAATGACCTTGACCTTCATTCAAGGTCACAGGGGTCAAATGTCTTAAAATCTTCAAACGACTTCTTCTCAATAACTGGAGGGCCCAGGCAACTAATATTTAGCCTGTAGCTTGCTTTGATGAAACCCTACCAAGTTTGTTCAAATGAATGACCTTGACCTTCATTTAAGGTCACAGGGGTCAAATGTCTTTAAATCTTCAAAGGACTTCTTCTCAGTAATCAAAAGGCCCAGGCAACTAAAATAAGGCCTGTAGCATGCTGGGATGAAGGACTACCAAGTTTGTTCAAATGAATGACCTTGACCCACTTTAAAGGTCACAGGGGTCAAATATGTTAAAATCTTTAAACAACTTCTTCTCAATAACCAAAAGGCTCAGATTGCTGATATTGTGCCTGTGGCATGCTGGGATGAAGGGCTATCAAGTTTGTTTAAATGAATGACCTTGAACAACTTTCAAGGTCACAGGGGTCAAATATGTCAAAATCTTTAAATAACTTCTTCTCAAATACTAGAACGCCTAGGGGGCTAATACTTGGCCCATAGCATGCTGGCATGGAGCCCTACAAAGTTTGTTCAAATGAATGACCTTGGCCCACTTTCAAGGTCACAGGGGTCAAATATGTTAAAATATACAAAGGACTTCATCTCAATAAGCAAAAGTCTATGAGTGCCGATATTGGGTCTGTAGCATGCTGGGAGGAAAGGCTACCAAGTTTATTTAAATGAATGACCTTGAACAACTTTCAAGGTCGCAGGGGTCAAATATGTCAAAATCTTTAAATAACTTCTTCTCAAATACTAGAAGGCCTAGGGGGCTAATACTTGGCCCATAGCATGCTGGCATGGAGCCCTACAAAGTTTGTTCAAATGAATGACCTTGGCCCACTTTCAAGGTCACAGGGGTCAAATATGTTAAAATATACAAAGGACTTCATCTCAATAAGCAAAAGTCTATGAGTGCCGATATTGGGTCTGTAGCATGCTGGGAGGAAAGGCTACCAAGTTTATTCAAATGAATGACCTCAACCCACTTTCAAGGTCACAGGGGTCAAATATGTTAAAATATACAAACGACTTCTTCTCAACAAGCAAAAGTCCATGAGTGCTGATATTGGGCCTGTAAGATGCTTGGAGGGGAGGCTACCAAGTTTGTTCAAATGAATGACCTCAACCCACTTTCTAGGTTTGGCTTGCTTTTTGTCAGATGACCGTTAAGGCCCATGGGCCTCTTGTTGGACTGATTAGAAAACCAAAATCCTTGACAGGCAGCCATCATTGATTTTGACAATGAATGTTTATCATTGCTATTTATTTAGATATTCTGGTTGGGTTTTTTTCAAACATCCTATGTAGGTTACCCTTAATCCCTAGTTGTGCCCTTGTGACATAAGGATTGATCTGGAAATAGAATGGAAAGGTGACCATATTGTACTTGAAAGTTAAACAGTGTTATTGCTATTCCTTAAAAGGATTTTTTCAATTTTTGCGTAAATAAGAACAAAACCAGAGGAATTATTAGTGGAAAAGATCCCACTACTACAGAAGAAACAATTACCAGGTGGGTATCATGATACCTCTGTGATCTCTTGTTTATGCTTATGTCATGAACTGGTCAGAGCATTAACAAAAACTTGTGTAGTTGCTTGTGATCATTCCATCATCCATCATAGCTTGGTTTCCACTTGTTCACTCTTCAACAAATGGAAATACTCAATTGAGATTAAGTGTATAGTTGTTAAGTGTGAAAATACAAGACATGCATTTATTTGGTTCTAGTCAACTTGTTTTTGCGGTGTTATGGCCCTTGAATTGAGATAATTCCATTGGATTTAATTGTATGTTGTTACTGGTGTGAAGTTGTTTTATGAGAAGTTATGAGACATTAATTTTATAATTTGATCCAGTGAACTTAGTTTTTCAGAGTTATATATATCTGGCCGTTTTAATTCAAAAAGAGATAAAAAAGAAAAAGAAAAAAATCAGTTATTCTCATTTTCTCAGAAATAGACAAACATATTGAACTGAAGTTAATTTTGTGTATTTACATTGTTTGGGCTATTTTTAGAATTAATTCTTATTGCCTTAGTAACCAATAACTGACAGTCTGAAAAGTTGTATGTACAAAGCTTAAAGGCCAATCTGAAAACTAAAACCCCAATATAATACTATTCATTTCTTGGTTGTTGGTGGAGATATTTACTGTTTTACTGTTCCATTTGGTTGGTTTATACTACAGCTCCATAGTTACAAGCAGGAATGGGACGATATATATATATATTAGTGTAGAATGTTTCATAGGTGATTTTTAATAAAATTATGGCTAGGATCTATCACATTAACAATAATTTACACTGCCATTAACATATCTTAAAATTTAAACTTTATCCAAAAATGTGATCCAGAGATAAATCTGTTGATTTTACTACTTAATGGTTAAATAGAGTTATGTAAACAATTTGAAAATAATTTTTTGGGGGGGTATTTTTTTCATACTTTATGAAATTTTCTTATAATTCCACTACTCCTTATAATCCTTTGCTTGAGGCTAGTGCTCTCCGTCAGTGGCAGGTTCATATATCAGGAGATTACCGGTTAGACAAAATCTGCAGGAAAAGATTATGGAAGATTACCTGACATGTGCCAGGATCAGCCAGCGATAGGAATTGTCAGTATGTAGATTTCTCCGTAATAGATTCATAGCAGAGCAGCAGAAAGGTGTTACCATGTATACACTTGTTGGTGAATGTTGATTTTATATTCATATTCATTTGGCAGGTCATTAAAGCAATAGATGACAAAAAATTGATCTGAATTGATGATCAATGCGTGGGATGGAAATTTTATCTTGTAAACTCTGAAATAGTCCGGATGTGATCCAGTCTTACCTCATATTAACTGTTGACTGGCTAGTGGCCTTATACATCGTAATTATAGTTTGTTTTCTAAAATTCTAGACTAAATCTGATGCAACATATCTGTATAATTGTCCCTTCTGTATGTCAATGTTCCCAACCTGTTTTGTACAAGGTCAAGGTCATCACAATTCAAAATCACCGTAAGTCAAGCTCACCGTAAGTCAAGCTCACCGTAAGTCAAGATAACTTATAAGTTGTAACTGTAAGTCAGGATCACTTTGATTATTAAGTCAAGGTAGCAATGAGTCTGAGAGTCACATTAAGTCCGTTTCACTGTAAGTTAGAATGAAAACTCTGTGTCTAGGTCGCTTTAAGTCAAGGACTCTGTCACTTTGATGATTAAGTCAAGGTCGCGATGAGTCTGAGAGTCACACTAAGTCATTTTCACTGTAAGTTAGAGTGAAAACTCTGTGTCTAGGTAGCTTTAAGTCAAGGACTCTGTAAATGTAAGTCACTCTGAGTTGAGGTCACTTATCACCACATATGAGTTCATTGCTCTTCCCTTATTTCTTTACATTGCTGAGTACAAAGACAACTCCTTTACCTTATATTTAGAATAAAAATCAGGGCACAAATCAAATTCTCGTGTTTTCACAGTCAAGTCAATGTCCATATTGCATCAAGGGTCAGTATAAGGTCAATGTTTCAGACATTATGTCAGGGTGTTTGAGACAAAATAATTACTCATTTAGGCAGTGGCAGAAGCTGAGTCTTACAGTGCATGTCCAGGACACCACAGGAGGCCAGGAAAATGGTTGAAATGAGATTTTGTGTTACATAGATGCAATGTCCAAAAAACCCATGCTTTATCAGATGGTTATAACAGTGGTACAGGATTCTTGTATACTAAATGATGACTTGACTTATTTTACAATTATCATGTATTTAGTCCACAATGAATCATTCCTCTAAGGATTGGTATTTCCAATTTGTTGTTTGATACAACACAACGCAAACACAACAACAGGTTGAGTTCAATGTGTAAAATAAATACAAAACCAGAGGTGTTCAGTTACATCAAACCTCATGTGTAATATGATGTAAAGGGAGTTAGAAATAACATTGCAAGTTTTGCATATATATTGGTCTGTCAGTAATACATATAGATAGGACTTCAGCACTTCTCGCTGATGTCTGAGTTTCATTGGCAGTTTTGAAATGTCTGGATTAGATTTTTATGACAGTTCATCTTAATTAAGTAAATCATTTGCTAACTTTGTAATTTATTCCATCAGCTTGCCATGTTGAGTTATTGGTCCCTTCACTCACAATTAAACATCACAATTTTAATGTTTATCTAATGCCTTTGAGAATCATAGACAAGTCAAGTTAATTTCATGTACCAACTAAACTAAGATTTATCTGATTCGACTTTACACATAACAGAACACTTTCAAATGGAAAGCAAATAAGTGAAATAAGTAAATAGCAAAGGTAATCCTTATCAGACCTAGATAAATAGTGAGGGATATAACCTAAATCTATTGAGCTTTCATGATTTTTGAAATATTGCTTAAGATACTTTTATTAACTTGTTTTAAAATTCTAAAACTTCAAAGAAATATAAAACCAACCGTAAATATCAACAGAAATTTCAGATAAATTTCATATTTTTAAGCATTCTTGTATGACTATAATTTTTCTAAAACCATTATGAATAGTCTTATTCCTGATTATTTTGTTAATATTCCTTGGAACTCATAATTTAAGTCTTCATTTATAGTTTCAAATTATTCCATGAATTATCATCATATTAACTGCACAGAATGGAGAGATTTTTAGCTGGTTTAAGTCAAAGGTACAGACTCTGAATGGTTGCCCATGATATTTCTTGTGTTGGAAAAAGCCTTGATCTGTTTACATTAAAATTAAGCAAAATTCTTCCAACTAAAGAAAACTGTTTAAGATTAAGAAAACAAACATTTTATAATATCTTCTGGTATATAGAGAGAGCTGGAACCCTTTTTGGTTGTCACATTAAATTGGAGATACTAAAAATGAAAGATTTTGAAATATTTTGTGTTGACGGCATGGAATTTTTAACCCTTCTTCATCATTACGTTCAGTTTGTCTGCAAACTATATTTGTTATCACTATTTCTTGAGAAGTAATTGATGGATCTCTATCAAAATTTCATATATAGGTTCCACTTGGTCCCAAGTTGTACCTTTTTGATTTTAGGACGAATCAGAAAAAATAAATGGCAGACAGGTGGCCATCTTAAATTTGGCAATTAAAGATAATTTTCACTATTTCTTCAGTGGAATGTTCTTTGGTATCATTAAGAGCAACCACAGAGGAAAGCAGAGAAAAAAGGGAAAGAATCCAAGATCCCACTGTTAAAGAACAAATAAAGATCAAACAGTGGTGGATTCCAAGATCCCTGTGGGATCTCTTATTATCTATATTTTGTAATGGTTCATTTCATATTACATACTTTACCTATCTAACAGCGATTACAAGACAAGTTATACCAACTTCTTTTAATCACTGTTATTGGCACAGATGTAAACTTACAAGGGACGTAACTGTAGGAGGAAACCAGAGTGCCGAGAGAAAACCCATGTAGTCAGGCACATGAACTCATACATTTTCATGGGGATTCGAACCCAGGACACCTAGGTGAAAGGTTCATCACATAATTTAATAGTATTTAGCATATAATGACAGGACAGATTAATATCTTAACAACAGTGTGGTATGTTTTCACCTCTTTATTTTGTAACATTTGTAACAAATGTCCTTGGTGACATTTTCCAATCCTTTTATTTGTCAAAATCATTGACTTCTTTCTTCTTTTATTTATATATATATGAAGGCAACTCAATATCCTCTGAAGCATTTCAATGTCCAGTTCCTAAAATACAGCATTAGAGGCAATGAAACTTTCATATCTACTCATTACATGTCATCCTCAGACTGTGTAATGTCTGCAAAATACACAGTTAAGATAGAGATGGCTTTACATATCTGAAGTGAGTATAGCAGTCGTCTGTGGTCTCTGAAGCATTGAGACGGAGATTGACCTGTGGATCGACACGTGGATTCCAGTCGCTATACATCATTATGTTCTATCATTTCTATTGATTCTTTCATTTCTCTACAATATGTCATTATTATACAGACAAGTGTGAAGGAAATCAAATCACTGTGGTTATCTCCCCTTGTTTAGATGTTAAATTGGTGTTTTTCACCATTAAAACTTGGTATAGTAATAACACCAATTTAGAGCATGCAACAACAAAATGAGAAATGAACAAAAAGAAAATGTGAAATTTCTTTCAGGTTCTGATGAAAAAATCTACAAGCTTTATTCAACATATTGATATTTTTCTGTATTATGTAATAATAACCAGTTTAGCATTATTGTGTAAGTTGTCCATCTTCATGATTCACCTTTGTTACTGGTTGTCCATTTTGTTGCTATTGATAAAAGTTCTACAAATATTCTTTCTAACCCAAGGTTGCTTATGCTTCATGAAACCTGAAGTTCAAATCAGTTATTTTAGCATTTTAAGCTTTGTATCGGAAATGTGTTTTTGTATATCTAAAGATGGCGACATTTGTAATGATGACATGGACATGGTTGATTATTTCTTAAATGTCTTTCGCAAAATCATCTTTTTTCTTCTGAAATTGATCCCAGTATGCTTACTAAAGACTTCTTTTCAAGTAGTTTCAAGTTTTGGAAAACTGACATGGCACCCACTCCAACATTGATTGCATCATGACAAGTTCCAAGTGATAACGGTTTAAAACCCATTTTAACACTTTGAATGCATTGGTGAATTAAAAAAACAAATGCATTAGACTTCTGTCGACCTAGCTGTACTTTACAGGTAAGTGGGTCAATCTTATTGTATGTGTGACAAGGTTTGAAAAGTTGGCCAGTAGGGCAGTGACGATGCTTACATTACACCTTCAGACATGAATCCAAAGTTCCTGTCCTCACTTACCCATGATTTACCTGTGTTTTTTTTTATGATAGTCAGCAAAATGAAGTTATATTAAGCGTTGTTTCAAGCAAATGTGATATTAACTGGAAAGTGACATTAACAGATATGACATTCAGTGGATTCCACTGTACTGTCAAATATGGTATGATAAACATTTAATTAGGGAAATGTATCATTGATGGAACTTCTAGAGAAATAAAGATCATATGTACTGCAGATATAGTAAGTATGATGTTAACTACCTAGAGAACATTTTTGTGTGTCTTAAATGAACAGATGATTTATTGGGATGTTGTATGTTGTTGATAACATTTTCTCTCAACATTGAATTTGATCGAGCACTTTTTATCCCTAGTCATGCTGGTCTGAAGTACATGGTGTTGGGTTTCTTGCATACCAGTCAGTAATTTGTTACAAGTTGAAGGGTCCTGATCCCTGTAGATCACAAAACTATACCGACACATTCAATCATACAAAGATACATACAAATCTCATCATCTTTTATCCTCAATTTTTTTTTTAAATTATGTTTTTTTAAACAAGGATGCATCACCAATCTCCCTCTCACCAGTCATCAGTTTTTCTGGAGGTGAAGCAAAAGGAATCTCCTGTCTTAGGATACATGTATATTATGTGTTACATTTTACTTCTTTGCAAAGTCTGATGAGGTCTAGAGTGTACATTTTAAGATATGAAAGAATTTTTTTTTCTCCTTGGCAAGTTTTAAAGGTTTTTGGATATATTGAATTGTGAACATTTGTCAGTTTATGGAGTTTCTGTCCCTGTGGAAAGACTGGGTCATTTTGAGGTGGAGTCTCCTTGTAGTTGAAGATGGCTTAATTTAATTTTCACCTCACTGAGCAAAAAATAGGAGCCTCGCTGCATGCCATCCAGAGTAATTAGGATGAAGTGTCTTTCCCAAGGTCACAACTAGGACTTAAAAATTCTAAAAAAATCATTGTCACATGTTAAGTACAATTTTAAAAAAAAAGTTCTTCGTGATAAGAAACATGCATGAAATTTGAATTTTTGGCCTAGTGCATTAGGACTTGGTATGGATATATTTAGCCTCATCAAGTATTGGTGTTCACTTCAGACAATGGCATCCTCTCAATAGCTGCCTGTTCCGTTGGTTCAAAAATCGCTTTGTGATTGAAGATTTAAAGTGATTAAATTTTTGGTTTTCAGTAGATTGCTCTACCACTGATTTTGTTTTAAATCTCATTTAGAAATTAACAATTTTCAGTTTCCTAGCAATAGAAAATCATCATATATTACAAGATCTTAATCTTTTGAGAGTCCAGTATAATGGATATGATGATAGGTGTTACAGAGGTAATTTGGTATAAATATATCTCCAACACTGACCGACTTCATCTACAACTGCTTCTTTAATTAAAACACATATTAGAGTAACGTAATTATAGAATTACTCACAATTACTAAACCTAGAACTGAAGATTATTGCAGCTGAAAATTTAATTAGTTTTAATCAATGTAATCTTTATATAGCTTAGAAACAATTAACTGCAGCAGTAAAAATAATCTGAAGACTTTTCTACTTAAAGAAGAATTTGAACTAAATTTTGCTTATGTGAGTAATCATGAGTGCACCTAATTTTTAAAGTGCATGGATACATACAAATCTTCATTTTAAGAATTACTATGAACCAAGAAGAGTTTTCTGGATCATGATCAAATCAAGATCTTGTGAATGTTTATAAAGTATCATGTTATAATGTTGTACTATGTCTACACAACCAAATGTACAGTGAAACGGATTGGATTCATTCAAGCAGCTTTGTGTGATGCTGTTATTTTATACCGATTTGATTTATTAGATGACATACAGACCAAACTTTGCCTTTTCTGGGGGTCACAGGGGTCAAAATTCTCTTCAAACTCTTCTAAACCCTGTTACAGTCAGGAAAGGGCCATGTGTGTTATTTCAGCAACATGTATGAAGACAATTGGATGTTGTCAGATAGTCATGTATCTGAATACAAGTCAGTGCGGGATGTCAATATGATATTCCACTTGATTAATATAATATGTCTGATATAAGTATCTATCGCTGACCCAGTGCTATATACTATAAATCCACTACAAGGAGAATTTACACTTTTGTCTGGCTCTGTAATACTCGGATCATGTGTACGTCAAAACAGAATATAAATGTGCATCCCTGAAACAGCTAAATCTTGGTCGAGGTCAAAAGAGAAAAGCCTTGTGATTTGTTGTTGGAGATGGAGACCATTTCTCAATATGACCTTAAACATGAGCTAGAAAACCTACTGTATAAAGTAGTGGAGAAAACCTTTCTAGTTAATGATATTGAATTCCTTTGTATATCACTATATTTTACTATTTCTTATGGTAGGTTTTGGCTGTAAAGCTAGTACTGTATATTGCCTGGTAGCAGGCTCAACCATATATCTTGATATCTAAAAGTATTGTGCCAGCAATATATTTCAGTGTCCTGTAATAAGCCCATCCCATGACTTTGAGTCAGATATTAAATATTGATTGAATTATTTATTAAAGGATAAATGCAAATTTAGTAAGATTCAAAAGATAGTGAATAATTAGGAATTTTAATCAGCGTTTTTAATCAGAGTAATTTACATATTTTGAGGTTAGAGAGTTGCAAGCATATAATTTTTGTATCAAATCTTTTTTGTAAGAACATTTTAGTGATATTGTTTTTGGGAAAATGGTTGTTTGTTGTTGCCCTTAAATTATTTTTCATACTTAAATTTTATCCCATTTGGGGAGCATAACCTGTCTCTGATGGCCTTTGTTTTTTTAGATGATAGAGTTGCGAGGGTCAGAAATTATCAACATTAATCATCTGTAATTGACCTACATTTCCAGTGACATTTTCTGGGAACCAACAATTTGTTTATACTTGTGATAATTGTCAACACAGTGGTGCCAGAGGAAATATTGCCCATTAACCTAGATAGTAAAAGTAATATTGTGTCCAGTCTTCAATTTTATCAATTCTTAAACATAGCGTTATGGAGTGTGGACCTCTCAGTAACACCAGATCACAAGCCGTCTATCGGGATACTAAGTGACAACGTGTCATTTAAACAAATGAAGAAATCTATAGTTTGTGTAAGTTGGGTTGTTAGTGTCGTTCATCAGATATCCCATGAGACTAAACCTAATTGTTATAACTTGGTCAATTGTTGAGCAACTCGGTCAGTTCTTGTTTTGTGAATCCCCAAGATGGGGTCCATTTCAACAAAAGCTTTCTCCTGATCTACAATGTCCTGTGCCAGCTACTTATATGTAAACAGTATCAATATGTGTATAGGATGAAGCCCCAACACCAGAAAGGCATTGTTTTCTATCAGATGAGAACGACAGGCATTTACATATATTAGCTATCATATTATATGGTTTCAAACTTCTAATTCTTCTTCAATAGCTTCATATCCAACAACACTGTAAACATGTTTATATGGTTCAAATTTATTAAAAAGTTTCAAGCTGTGGATCAAATATTGATGTTTTATCAAAAATTTCCAAACTAAATAAACATATTTTTTCATTTAAATTATGAATCATATTTCATTTTTCAGACTTTGTGTAAAGTGTACCTTCTTAGTGTAAATGACAGTGTATGGTCATTCAAACATTAGACATGTAATTATCCTTCTGGTTGTGGTATAAGAACTGATAAGGTTCATGGTGGCTGAGTGGTTAAGACATGGGACTGTGTTTATCACATGCCCTCCACCTCAGTGTCAATGGTTTGAGGCTAGGTGAGGTAGTCACCATGCAGGTACTGGCTGCTATCTTAGTTTTTTCATGGGGAACTCAGGCTTTTCTCCACCATTCAAATCTGGCCCATTCTTAAATGAACTTGGCTGTTAATAGGACGTTAAGGAACAATAAACTAAAATAAGATAACTTATACTCTCTATTTTATGGATTCCTGTTTTATCTTTTATATTTATTTTCTTGGTATCTATTTTTCACCATATTTTATAACATTTGAAGTTTTGAACCTCGATAGCATTGATTGAATCCTTTGTTTCATTATGGAGGATATACATAATCCACAGGCTACTCAACATATAACAACATTGTTTGCTCGTTTTCTGAATACGTGATTGCCAAAATCACCAGTAGTCCTGATATACTGTGTAGTTGGTAATGTATGCAGAGGATTTAATTTCGCAATGCTTTGTTTGCAATCATCAAAAATGGCCAGAAATTAAAAAAAACCTTGAAAGACATAATTTAACATTAGATCAAAGAAAACATATCCTACATGACTTGTATACACACATACCAATGTATATCCTCAGCGAAAGTGGTTTTATAGGGAGAAAATAATTAGCATTACAAATTTACATTTTGTCATGTTTTACCCTACTTTCATGTGATATTGTTCTATTGGTTATTATGGAAGCTCTATCAAACTTCTTACAAAGGTCAACTATGACATCAAGTTTGGTTAAGGTCATATGATATCTATATATAGAAAATTGTCTAGCATTGACAATTTCTTGTATATGTGAATGCATTCATGTCTTACAGATGTTAGGACTACTTTACAACAGTAAAAGACAGACATTTTCATGGTTTAGGATTACTTTACAGCAGTAAAAGACAGACATTTTCATGGTTTAGGATTACTTTACAGCAGTAAAAGACAGACATTTTCATGGTTTAGGATTACTTTACAACAGTAAAAGACAGACATTTTCATGTGTTAGGACTACTTTACAACAGTAAAAGACAGACATTTTCATGTGTTAGGACTACTTTACAACAGTAAAAGACAGACATTTTCATGTGTTAGGACTACTTTACAGCAGTAAAAGACAGACATTTTCATGGTTTAGGACTACTTTACAGCAGTAAAAGACAGACATTTTCATGTGTTAGGACTACTTTACAGCAGTAAAAGACAGACATTTTCATGGTTTAGGACTACTTTACAACAGTAAAAGACAGACATTTTCATGTGTTAGGATTACTTTACATCAGTAAAAGACAGACATTTTCATGTGTTAGGGCTACTTTACAACAGTAAAAGACAGACATTTTCATGTGTTAGGACTACTTTACAACAGTAAAAGACAGACATTTTCATGGTTTAGGACAGACATTTTCATGTGTTAGGACACTTTACAACAGTAAAAGACAGACATTTTCATGGTTTAGGAGGATTACTTTACAACAGTAAAAGACAGACATTTTCATGGTTTAGGATTACTTTACAGCAGTAAAAGACAGACATTTTCGTGTGTTAGGACTACTTTACAGCAGTAAAAGACAGACATTTTCATGGTTTACTTTACAACAGTAAAAGACAGACATGTGTTTAGGATACTTTACAGCAGTAAAAGACAGACATTTTCATGTGTTAGGACTACTTTACAGCAGTAAAAGACAGACATTTTCATGGTTTAGGACTACTTTACAACAGTAAAAGACAGACATTTTCATGGTTTAGGACTACTTTACAACAGTAAAAGACAGACATTTTCATGGTTTAGGACTACTTTACAACAGTAAAAGACAGACATTTTCATGGTTTAGGATTACTTTACAACAGTAAAAGACAGACATTTTCATGGTTTAGGATTACTTTACAACAGTAAAAGACAGACATTTTCATGGTTTAGGACAGACATTTTCACTTTACAGCAGTAAAAGACAGACATTTTCATGGTTTAGGACTACTTTACAACAGTAAAAGACAGACATTTTCATGGTTTAGGATTACTTTACAACAGTAAAAGACAGACATTTTCATGGTTTAGGATTACTTTACAACAGTAAAAGACAGACATTTTCATGGTTTAGGATTACTTTACAGCAGTAAAAGACAGACATTTTCATGGTTTAGGACTACTTTACAACAGTAAAAGACAGACATTTTCATGGTTTAGGATTACTTTACAGCAGTAAAAGACAGACATTTTCATGGTTTAGGACTACTTTACAGCAGTAAAACTTTACAGCAGTAAAAGACAGACATTTTCATGTGTTAGGACTACTTTACAACAGTAAAAGACCAACATTCTCATGGTTTAGGACTACTTTACAACAGTAAAAGACAGACATTTTCATGGTTTAGGATTACTTTACAACAGTAAAAGACAGACATTTTCATGGTTTAGGATTACTTTACAACAGTAAAAGACAGACATTTTCATGGTTTAGGATTACTTTAGGACTACTTTACAGCAGTAAAAGACAGACATTTTCATGGTTTAGGACTACTTTACAGCAGTAAAAGACAGACATTTTCATGGTTTAGGACTACTTTACAACAGTAAAAGACAGACATTTTCATGGTTTAGGAGGATTACTTTACAACAGTAAAAGACAGACATTTTCATGGTTTAGGACTACTTTACAACAGTAAAAGACAGACATTTTCATGGTTTAGGATTACTTTACAACAGTAAAAGACAGACATTTTCATGGTTTAGGATTACTTTACAGCAGTAAAAGACAGACATTTTCATGGTTTAGGACTACTTTACAACAGTAAAAGACAGACATTTTCATGGTTTAGGATTACTTTACAACAGTAAAAGACAGACATTTTCATGGTTTAGGATTACTTTACAACAGTAAAAGACAGACATTTTCATGGTTTAGGATTACTTTACAGCAGTAAAAGACAGACATTTTCATGGTTTAGGACTACTTTACAACAGTAAAAGACAGACATTTTCATGATTTAGGATTACTTTACAACAGTAAAAGACAGACATTTTCGTGTGTTAGGACTACTTTACAGCAGTAAAAGACAGACATTTTCATGGTTTAGGATTACTTTACAACAGTAAAAGACAGACATTTTCATGGTTTAGGACTACTTTACAACAGTAAAAGACAGACATTTTCATGGTTTAGGATTACTTTACAACAGTAAAAGACAGACATTTTCATGGTTTAGGATTACTTTACAACAGTAAAAGACAGACATTTTCATGGTTTAGGACTACTTTACAGCAGTAAAAGACAGACATTTTCATGTGTTAGGACTACTTTACAACAGTAAAAGTACAAACACTGGTCAAAATGACCCAATGTGGTTCCTGGTTTATGTATAGCTATGTCAGACTGGTGAACACAGTAATTATAGCCCAGTAAAGATTTATCCTCATAAAACTCCCTGTCAATAACATTATCTGTCCAGTTGAATCATTCTGCTGGGACCAGCACATCCTCCTTTGGTGATAGATCTACTCCCACAGTACTTTGATGTTGATGGAAGATGTTTAGTTGGATTTTCTAAGTGTTCTCTTCCTTTACTCACATGATTTATTCTTTTGTCAATAAAACCCAAGAAAGATGCAATTGTTGAAACGACCTTTGTTCATGTAGTGGATTGGTAGAAGGTCAAATCTTATTGTTAGATAGTTTTTTTTTTTCACTTTTATGACAGTTTGAATAACTGCTAGAAAGATGTGAAGGAAATGTGTTACATTGCTTTGAATAGTAATTGTAGGAAAGCCATTAAATGGTAAATGAAAGAACAGAAAACAATATTGGAAGTAGTGTGATAGTTTGATGGACGGGACAGAAACTTCTGAGGCACTAGGAGTAATGAAAAGAGCTGTGGGAATCTGTATCACCAGAAATAATTGATGATACACAGACAAGAAGACTGGAAACATCTTATAGGGAGACACATTGAGGCCATCTTGTCCATCTCTTACAGGCCAAGCATAAGTATATATTTGATGGGTTGCAGGGGACACATTAAAGTCAACCTATCCATTTCCCATAGGCCAAGCGTAGGTATATGTCTGATTGGTTTGTAGGGAGTTGGAAGGGTTACCAAAGGACTGAAAGATGTATACAGAAGGTCAGTTTTGTGCCTTCACTATGAGATGAAGGGTTATATAATGTGGATTTTGTCTGCCATCCTGCCGCTCTGTTTTAATTTGGTGTCTGCGCTTATTTAGTTTTTGAAAGTTGGAGATATTGAACTGAAATTTAGTATGTAGTTGTGAAATGAGCAGATCCAAGTTGAGTTCTGGTTTCTATTAACTTATTTTTATCTGATTTTTGTTCTTTAGAATTTCAAGAAACTTTCAGGTTGTGCTGATTTTCTCTAGAGTCTGATTGGATATTGATCTAAAAATTAATATCGAGCAATCTTGTTTGCACCAAGTTACTTATTAATTATATTTCGTCCTCAGCTTTGGTTCACAGGACACAATCTGAAGAGCCTGTCTTAAATAAACTAAAAAAATCCATAGTTGTCATTAGTTGCCACAGGGGTCATTTTTTGCCCTGTTCACATTTTGGAACATAACTTTACTAACTTAGATTGGCCAAGATTTCCATGACAGTTGTCTTTGATGAAACAGAACACATTATTTTACCTTCTGGAACACCTAGTCTTATTCTCCTTGTACTTTTTCAAGATTCATTTCTAAATCTTTCTTTTATTCATAATTTGCCACAATTTAATCAAATTGAAATCTGAATTAAGATTTTCTTTACATATCTATATTTTCCTTGATGTTTTTTGTAGAGTGATCAATACTGTCACAGTTTTCATGAATCTGAATCATTAGGGAGACAGTCTGTAACATTAAGCTGATTAAGAAACCTGTGTGATTGTACAGTCAGGAAACTCACAAACATGGCCCATTGTAGATGATTTTTCTTGAACTCTCTGCATGATACTGCAGGGTAAGGATGCAATGAGTGATATTTGCCTTATCAGTGAATACCATAGAAAAATATCCCTCTAATTGGAACCATCAGTAGTAGACAGCTTGATAACAGACTTCTGGAAGCTTTCTTCACTTGCAAATAGCTATGGCCAATTTTCTAAATATTTTTCTAGACATCCTTCTTGTTTTTATAACCCCAACACGTACTTCTGTATTGCCATCAGCACCAGTTTATCTGATGATAGTCGTTGAAAATTGTCCCTCCCTATACCATGCCTATTTACGTAAATACTTTTGATATGTTTTTATTGCCTCCTATTTTCTTCTACAAAATTACTGGGTTTAAGACCTGATGATTTGAGAAGCAATCTCTTGTTTGTATATATTGTCAATGTTTTCCTGACATACTTTCGATGTGATGACCTACCAGGGTAGAAGAATCAATTGAGTCTTGTCTACATTTCTTCTCAGACCTCTTTTATCACAGACTAGTTGGTAAGATTAGGAGACTTATCTTTCCTTTGAGATACAGAATTTCGACTCTTGTTGTACGTTCGCCTCTCTCACCACTTGAACACTTTGCCTTTCAGTATACTGGTAAAGAAATTGGTTTTCTTTTTCCATTTATCTGTCAGTCATCAGGAGAAATTGAAAATGGTTAAAACATATCCATCTGCCAAAATTTTACGGTTATAATTTTCATAAAACAATTCTACTCATTCATTTAAAGATTTTCTTCAAGCGGTCGTTGTAATTTTTGCTCTACAGTAAGTCCTGAGACCAACATACAAGTTCTATCGTAATTCAGGAGGTGGGCTAATTGTAGGCCAAATACTAATGTTATTTTACTTAACAGTTCCAAGTCTGGGATTTTGATCAGTGTTTGTAATTCTACTGAAAACTAATAGGTAGTACTGGGCTTATTACATTGTAGCCACCATGGGCTTACATGCCAGATGTACATGGTGTAGGTCAATTTTGAAATAATAGCTTTATTTGTTAATGTGGTGTGTAGTGGAAGTCAGTGGTGCAACGAACAGCCTACTGAACCTTGTGATCCAGGTAATCATATAACCGGTCCCTGTGCTAAAACTACAATTGACAACTCTACTAGACTCTTTGTTGTTATGGTGAGTCAGTAGGGAAATGTGACGTTAAAAAGTTTCAGATTTGAGCTGATTTTACGTGAATCATGATCACACTCTTAAAGAAATTCTTGAACGATTATAGAGAATTTTTTTTTCTTTTCTTTTTTCAATTTCGATTCATGTTGCATTAATTTATTAAACATTTAAAAAACATTTTTTTAGAAGATAAAAATGTTCATAAATTCAATATCACATGTTGCATCAAACAAACCACATATAGCATTTTTACTTAAAAAGTTACAAGTTAAACAGCTGTGATGTTTCTGATCCATAAATATCACTTTATCCATCGTAGACCTTGTGGATTTTACAAATGAAGCAGACATTTGTTTAGTAGCACAATGCATGGATATTCCCTGTGAAATGTGTAACTACATTGTCAATAGTATTACATTACCTGGAATACTGGTAAATGTTTACATAACCTTGTTTTCAACTTGTGTTGATTATCAAACACCACAGCTATTTAAGTGAGGTAGTCAGATAATTAAAGGGCCGGCTGGTGCAGAAACGGTACATGAACATTTTTATCTTCCACTTGATTCTATATTAAAGTCCCCTATTACCTGTGTATATGCACTAATGATTTAAATAATCATCGATAGAAAAGATGTAAAATTCATAATTGATCAGTTAAGTTTAGTTATAAATGCGATTTTCAGACAAAATTAAATTCATAGTTGATGCTAAATGACATGTTGAGTTTTGAAATTCATGCCTTTTTTGGACAATAAGAAGTTAATTCACGACACCACTGTTTTGAGATCAGATAGAGGATTTTTATACCATGCCAGGTTTGTCTGTTTCTGGGAAACTCTGGAATGAACTGGGATGTGCTAACGTGGTTGTGACCTTGGGTAAGGCACTTTTAGTCTAATTTATCAGGACCGCATGTGATGGGCCTCCTGTATCTTGTTCAGTGAGGAAGCCACTGGATTCTACCTTGCCTCAAATTGATACTGACAGTTCATGAGGCAATAAAGCCATTCAACAAACAAACTTGTAAAGGAATTTTTAAGAGTTGGACAGAAAAGCATGATACTTGATCTTTCTGCACATTTTTGCAGTCATACCGCAAAAAAGATATGTCTTGGTTTTATTTTTGAAATATTTCCTGATGAAGACTTGAAAATTATAAGATGTACAAATTTAATTAATGATTTAGATAATAGGTGTTATGTATTAATTTGACAATTTTGTTTTGACAAGACAAATTAAAATATCATTATTTATACTAATATAATGACATTTTTGTGTTGTTAAAATGAAAAACAATAATAGTTTATTGTTGCTATATTTTTGTATTGACTTTGTGATCAGGACACGTGTTGGCTGTGTACTGGCACTGATTGATGATATAAGCATTAAGAAGGTGAAACAGTCACATAGATACAGGTTACAGGTCAGTCATGACAGGAGATTGTCTATGTAACAGGTGGTGGGCTAATTGAAGAAACCGTTTACAATGCATCACTAAGTGACAGAAGCAATATTTACCTGAAATATTTGTTGAGCTGTTGATAATCCAGATATATTGTGTTTATTTGAAGTTTAGAGTGAATTTGAGACACATAAAATTTAAAATTTTAATTTGAAGTTTGAAAATTCAAAATTATGGAAGCAGATTTATGTGTAAAAATATATTGTTTTCTAAATCTCAAAATGTTTCTTTATTTCAAAATAGTACTATATATGATGAAATAGTGGAGGAATTAATTATGATGTCGTTGTAAATCTACATCAGTGTGGACCCTAGTACAGAATAGTCTTGAGTAAAATACAGGAGGATTTTCATGGAAATTGATCAAAAATCATATAAAAGTTTTGTTGATATTATGTTTGTAATAACTCTATGAGAACATTTTGTCTGCAAATCTTAATAATAGAAACCAATGGAACATTGTGTTGAGTAGTCCATTTTAAATATCACCTGAGGACATGCTAATCAGATCTATTGATAAATACTTGGCTTAGCTGCACGCCTTTTGTTAAATTTTCACAGGACTGTTCCTGTGTGTACGTGCTGTCAAAGGATGGAAAAGTACTTATTTCAAAGATCTGAATATACATCTGGAGCAAATGCTTTTCTAAATATTGCCTTCAAATTCTATTAATTGTACATGTGATTTGTCGTTCCTGATGTCAATTGTCTGGCACATACTGCTAGATAAGAAAACATGATAGTCAGATGCGTCAGTATAATGTTTCTTTATATAGGCTCGAGGGATTCATAATAGCTCTATATACTGTAGTTATATACTATAAATGGAAGCCAAACTCAAAAGTCTGATTCTGAAAGATTTATACAGATATTTAGGCTTTCTGATTATCTTGTCTGCTGACGTACCAAAGAAATAGCTGATTACTGAATCTACTGTATCGCCTGAATAGGCATCATATAGTGATCAACTCTCAGTATATCCATTTCATTGGGTTTTCCCAACAAAGGCTTCCCTGTAATAACTAACCTTTAGGCCAAATATACCTAAAGTCATACAATGTTTCCTTGCTGAAAATGCTTCTTTTGGATGGCTTTTCTGTTTTGAACGGCAATATCCTTAGATTCTATACATGGAAAATTTATTACAATGCAATCACTTTCCATGAACCCATCATATTCATATGTTATGCAATACTTCTTAAAAAATATGCTTGATTTTAAGGATTTCATTTTAGGTTGAAAGGTCAAAGGTCATTGTCACTGTTTCTATAAAGAAAACATAGGTTTCTCTGCTAAAGCAGACATCAGATAAGGCTTGATCCTCACTGAAAGTATTTGGTAAGATAAAATATCAGGTTTGAAGATCAGGTCAACATTATTACTTGGAAAAGAGATTTTTGAAAATTACAATGATTTTATTTCATGTAGGTTTAAAAGTGTTTCCAATTAATTATTATATCCTTGCTCAAGTTTTTTTTTACTTGTTTTAAGGTCAAAGATCAAGGTCATGGATGCCTAGCAAAATGAAATTGATATTAAATCACTTAAGAACCAGCATACTAGTACATACACCATTCATGTGTTATAGGGGGTTTTTGATATGCATCATAGCTACCACTGGCTTTCTTGGAACACATGCAATATATTATTGATTTATATTGAAATAAGAAAATAAAAAATTGAAATTTCTTTAAGGAAAAAAAAGAAATAAAAGAATTCTTAACATTATTAAGGACAAGTTTCTTATTCATAAATATAGCCATCTGAAGTTTCTAAGTTTCTTACTGTTGAAAGTGCATACAGTGGAAACAATGACTCACTTGTGGAGAGTACAATATTGTAGACTTTCTTTTGAATAACTGATAGCATTACTGTATTTCAATGATGTAATTTTTCAGCTGCTCTTTTTTGTGGCTAACTGGGGAGGGAGGTGGGAGGTGGCTTTTTTGTGGCTAACTGGGGAGGGAGGTGGGAGGTGGTGGACAGAGCAATATTATAGACTAGTATCACTCACTTCTCTCATGGACAAGTTACATTATTATTTTTCATTCAGATTACAATTAACCAACACACTGAAATAAGGGTTTGGACATTTTTCTGCACCATTGGGTGCAACATCAGTATTTGTTATCAGAAAGAAATTGAGGTCTTTTCAGTACAGTTAAGTAGAATCATTGGGCCAGATTTATTAGCCAATTTACCAGATTCATTGTAGAATGTAGAAAATTAAAACTGTCCACAACAGAAATGAATTTCATCAGATTGAAGAGAGACAATCATAGATGTTTGTCCTGATTAAAACTATTATAAAACATGTCAGAGATATGAAGGATTCTATTTTTAGATTTTATTAAATTATTTTCCTGTAACAGATCTGATTTTCTGGAAGCTTGGTAATCAATTTTTAAATGTATTTCAATGCCCGAGGCATTTTGTTGTTGGTTAAGCCGGAAATGAAAATAAAAAGGAAAAACTGTTTGAGTATCGAACGAGCACATAATCACCTGATGTAATACAAAGAAACAAAAATGATTGTACTTGCATAAAGTACACATCACATGCCCATTTTATTTCACTTGTGCATTCATCATAGGTATTAGTAGTGTGATAGTAAGTTAATCCTGAAATTGTATTGCGAAAAATTTTGGAACCAACGCCCAGTCCCCTTTAAAGACTGACAAAGGTTTTAATTGAAATTTCAGTGATTTCTGATGAAGGTGTCAGAAGGATACCTCAAAGCTATATCAGATATGAATTAAAGTTAAGACTTAAATTGCCATTTAAAAATAATGACTTTGAAATTACTGACTTTGTTGAAAATATAACAGAAACTAGATTACTTCCATTTGGCTGCTGTTAGTGTGCGAAAAAGGATTTATAAAACTGGTTAGCAACAATGAGAGACCTGGTAAGATAGGTCTTCAGCAAAATTCTAGAATTTCTTTCTGAAATTGTTCCCTTTAGTGGAATTGGCAGTGGTTGGATGTTGTACGGGGGTGGACATTCTTCAGGCTGCAATCAATACAGATAAAAAAAAACTGGTGATGGATGGAGTCATTATGGAGGAAACAATAGTCACATATCATTTGTGTGTAAAAGTGCAGTCGGCTGACATGATCAATATTGCTAAAGGTCTGAGAGGCCAGTATTCTGGTATATGCATTGTTATTCAAACATATTGGGCATTATTCATGCATTTTCAAAATGATATAATATTGTATTCTATATTGTAAATTGTACTTTTTCAGATTACTTTTTCTACAGATATTCATTTTCAAAGATTCCTGCAGTTTTGTAGCATTTTTTGTTTTAAATAATTTAAAACCCTTAATGTGACTTCAAAATAGCCTAGACTTAAAAGAGCTCTGAAAAATAAATTATTTTTATAAAAATGTTATAGCAGATAATTAAGTTATATATCAGGTTAATGTGTCTGGGGAGAGTTTGTTGTGGCATTCCAGTCAGGTGATAAATCAGTGTTTTACTGGAATTTTTCTTATAAAAAAGAGGAAGATTTATGAACGACTACCATTTACTGTAAAGATTGATATGTGGAGGTGATAAATATCACATATTAGGTTTTTAAATCAGTGTTTAATTACAAATTCAAAAATAGAATTAAGTAATGTTGTAAAAAGAACTAATGAACAAATAGTTGCAAATGTCTTCTAATAAAATTGATCTCTTATTTCAGCAATGAATAGAATCTGCCAACAGTATTTTCGTTTTCTGTTTAATCCTTTTTTTTCTGATAATTACATACAGTGGGTTGATTATCTAGACAAATTTGCATTAAACATGTGGGGTATACTGAAATCTTTTTCTAGAATTAAGGCCAAAAGTCAAATTCATGAAGTCAAACTCGGAGTAGAAAGGTGGGCTAAAGCATTAAACATGTGGGCTATACTGAAATCTTTGTCTAGAATTAAGGCCAAAGGTCAAACTCATAAAGTCAAACTCGGAGTAGAAAGGTGGGCTAAAGCATTAAACATGTGGGCTATACTGAAATCTTTTTCTAGAATTAAGGCCAAAGGTCAAACTCATAAAGTCAAACTCGGAGTAGAAAGGTGGGCTAAAGCATTAAACATGTGGGCTATACCGAAATCTTTTTCTAGAATTAAGGCCAAAGGTCAAACTCGTAAAGTCAAACTCGGAGTAGAAAGGTGGGCTAAAGCATTAAACATGTGGGCTATACTGAAATCTTTTTCTAGAATTAAGGCCAAAGGTCAAACTCATAAAGTCAAACTCGGAGTAGAAAGGTGGGCTAAAGCATTAAACATGTGGGCTATACTGAAATCTTTGTTTAGAATTAAGGCCAAAGGTCAAACTCATAAAGTCAAACTCGGAGTAGAAAGGTGGGCTAAAGCATTAAACATGTGGGCTATACTGAAATCTTTGTCTAGAATTAAGGCCAAAGGTCAAACTCGTAAAGTCAAACTCGGAGTAGAAAGGTGGGCTAAAGCATTATGCTGCCATTTCCAAGGCATCTACAATAGATGTAGGTGGGCTTATTACCAAGCATGGACTGTTACTGATTAAGTGCAATACAGAAATAGTAACAATATTATTTATAGCGTACTTTGGCTACACTGAAACCGTTATACTTATGATGGATTAAAAGTTCAATTTAAGTGCAAAAGCATTCCAATACATCATTACATAAATCTATAGATTGCAACATATTGTTTTACATGTATAGAGAAAATTGGCATTTTAACGACAGTGTTTATTTCTAAAGTAAATCATTATCATGGCTATCGTGCAATTAATTCAGTCTGGAGGTGGACTTATTACAGGACATTGAAATAACAGTTGTATTCATAGAATTTGATATGTATATGTGGGTGGGCATATTACCAGGCATAGGCTTATCCTGGGATAAATTTGGTAAAGATAAGACTTCAGTAGCAATTAAGGACTGAAAAGTTTTTAAGTTTGATATAAACAGTACAATGAAGGAGAAAATCCATTCATCATTTAGTGTATTTACATAGCATCTACCAAAGATAATTGGGGAGCGGACTAGTTGTGGTTGAATATGAAGTATAAACAAGGAACGTTTTGTTAGTGTTGAATCTTTTAATATTTTGAATGTGTTATCAGATTTGCATAAAAAATTCCAACAAAGAATTAATCATTTCAATGACCTACACTTCATTTGGGAAGTGTGAAATGACCATAATTTTTTTTTATTTAATGTTTCGTAGTGAAAAATTTCTTAAAAGATTTAGTTAATTGATAATTTCATTTGTCTTTTTCAGATTCTGGGTTGTTGGATAAAGTGAAGAAACCAGACTCGTAACAATTCAATGTGTCGTTTGAGGTAAATATATCTGTCCATCTGTCCATTTTCATTGGATTTTGATGAAAGTTGCTTTCAATACTTGACACCTGTCCATATATTTCTTAATATTAAGAAACTCAATCATAAGGGGTAGGTATTATGCGGGGCCCTTCCTCGACATTGGTCTAGTTTTTTTTTATTTAATGTTTCGTAGTGAAAAATTTCTTAAAAGATTTAGTTAATTGATAATTTCATTTGTCTTTTTCAGATTCTGGGTTGTTGGATAAAGTGAAGAAACCAGACTCGTAACAATTCAATGTGTCGTTTGGAGGTAAAAATCATTGAGCATGTCCAACTGAAGTAAGAGTGATCTCCCTTCTAGGAAATCTTTGTGAACAGAAGACCACAATTACAGTACAATAGGAACAATGTATTCCTGTTTCAAATACAAACCAGTGGGCAGAGCTGTGACAGTAAAGTTAAAGACATATGATGTGTTGCTGACATATAAATAGGTATGGTAAAAAGTGTAAAGGATTTATTTTCAATAATTATTACAAAGAGGAAAAAGGGTTTCACTGAGTTTTCCTAATAAAGATGAATTTTTTCAAGAATACTATGATCATATTAACAATTCATTGATAATTCTAGATTGTCCTGCATTAAGGAAGATGCAAAATTTTGAAGTGAAATAGGACAGTAATTCAATCAACTCTCTTAGACGTAGTTGCTACAGAGCTACTATTCATTATACCATGAGGAAATATCAGACAGCAATTTAGATATTTAATGATTTGTTAAGGGATGAAGTTTATTTCCATGTGATGAGAGTATTGTTGAGTTCAGCGAGTAGAGGCAGTAAATAGTTTTGACTGTTGAGAAAATTAAAGCTAGCTAGAGTATCTTGGATAGAAATGTGTTTGGTAGTATAATAACATCTTTCCATGCTAGTTTGAAAACTTTCCTGATCAATTAGACATAATTGAAGATTTATGAAATATTTGTGTTAAACGGAAAATAAACTACTTAATTCAGAACCATTATATTTTTCAATATGTGATAGATTTTGTAAATGTCATTATGGTAAACTGTATCAAGAGCACAAAATTCATTCATGGATAACTATCATACAGGTTTAGATTTCAAGGTCATCGACAGTCAAGATCAAAGTCCGAGAGAAAGGAATTAACGTTAAAGGTGAAGAGTGGGCTCATTGTTTGATATTAAATGTAAGAAACAAGTATATCCATCAATATTCTGCTCCACTACAGCCAAACATAATCTTTTGTTCAAAATTATTTCTAACTTACAACAAAACCTTTATAAATAAAAGCTTGGAGAATGATGTTGACTGTTGAGGGTGATATTCATCTTTTTTTTTTGTGATCAAGTTTATCTTATAAACTGTTACTCAAGAATTCTACAAATTCAATCCTGAAATCACAGATGATACTGTTTCATTTTGTGCGGCGGGGAATACATTCAGATTTGACAGGTTGCTTTATTTCGTTACGCATTCACAGGAAGTGTATTGGGAGATGTTTGTGTTCACTGAGGTACCAGTAATCGTAACTGACAGCTTTCTTTGTCCTGTAATCAAATCTTCATGTTTTGTTACGAAAATGTGACACTTTTCCATTCCAACTTTAGTATCATAGTGACATGCGTGCATCATTTCAAGCAGCAATGATAACCTGCCATTTTCTAGCTTTTGTATCATTGTGTGAAGTTTTATCTTTTTGAAATCTACTCTGTTCATTTTAAAGGCATGTAGTCCTTACATAAAAATCCAGTTTAAGCTAGCGTTCATATTTTGTTATCAATATTTGATACATCTTATTAACAGTCTTCGTTGAGAATTTATATTATATACAAATTAATATTGTAATATTTACTCTGTGTGAGCTCAAATTTGTATCAACATTCCGTGTGTTCTTTTAATATTTTGTACTTTGGCCAGATTTGTTTTTCTGCTGGCTGTTTTCAATATTATGTACTGTATTTAGATCTTTATAGAAACATGATAGATATTGTGATGCAAGATTTTTCTGATTTTTTTTGGTTTTTTCCTGATTTTGATGGGACCAAAACCTTGAGTGGGTCAATAGTACAGTTTTTTCTGTCTGTACCTTACAACCATGGGGTACAATTTTATATAGAATGTTTCTAATCACAAAATGGCCACTGATATTGTCATAGTCAGAACCTAAGTCTTTGACCATTATTAACAAAATTTGCATTAGAAAGGTTGCAGTTAAAAGTATATCTGTGACAAAAATTTAGTAACACATGGCTTTTATACCTTAAAGAAATTAAGAACTATAATTATTTTCTCCATTGGGTACCAGGGACAGGAAATTAAAACCTAAGAGCTAGGTTTTTGTATGAAATCGTTCTCAATTAACTCCAGCCAGGTTCTGATGACAAGAGTATTCAAATAATTTTTCCATCCACCAATTAAGAATAATCTTGGGTTGGAACTTGAAGTGGGATGCTATTTTCGTTTTTTTGCTTTTGTCGTATGAGTTAAGCAAAGAAATTTTTGGTTTTGGCACATGATAATCCACCTTTAAGCAAAAGGCAAGAATATTTTCTTGAATATGAGCCCTTGTTTAACAGAGTGGCTTATCTATATATCATCAGTTAGACTGCTGGCGTAACAAAACTTACTATGTTCTATGTATTGGTAGCTTGCCTTGCATTCTGGTAGCATTCCATGTTTCATGCTCAAGTTACTGTAAGATAAATATAGTATCTAATGTTACTTGACAGTATAAATTATAACCAGAAAACAGAGGTGATATTTCATATATCTAATACTGTAAAGATCTTCAGTTGGATTTGATGGATTACATAAACCATACATTGTTCAGATCACATGACTGCACAAAATGGAAACAAATTGTCCTCTTGACAATACAGACGTCTAATATATTTTATCAAATTCAAAAAGTAATAAAAAACTGTACAAGTATTTTTTTTCATTTGATTTTATTTTTGAATTCAAGCAACATTGGTTGTCAATTACAATTCAATTATGTTTTAATCAGCTTCAACATTTGTATAAGATTAAAATATTGGAAATATGAAATAAGCAGCGTTAGATTGTGATTACAAACAAGATGCAGAATGGAGATTTATGACATTGAATATTGTAGGCTTTATCTGAAGCTAGTCTGGGGAATTTTACTGGAATTTTTTAAAGTTTGTAAAAAGAAAGGACAATCACATATGTTTATGTGGAGATATAAGTTTGTAATATAAAATATGATTATCAGTTTGTAATTAAGTTTTGTAATAAAAAAAAGAAGTTTCAGACATAATATCTATCACTGTGTGGTATTGAATTTGTACTTAAAAATATGTACACAGTGAACTCAAGTGTTGTTGTACTTAATTAAGTGAATAAGCACTATGCTCTCATGGCAGAATCAGGGACCAACACTGTAGTGCTAAGAGTTCCACAATTTTTTTCGTAGATTAATTTTGTTCAATTCCATGACAATTTGTGTAGAGTATTTTGTATATGATACCATGTATATATATTATGTAACTTTGTGAGAAGTGGTAGTGTGTGTATAGATGAACAGTTTCCTTTTGACAGGAATTTGATATCATATTGTATTTATACTGCTGCCCAGACATCATGTCTAATGAGACACCATCAAAAGGGATATGTTCTTATCACTAAGAATCTATTAGGAAGTCAATTTTGATTTGTGTATGTAAGGTAAAGTTGTGAAAGAAAATGTAAACATAATTAATGATTAATATTATATGGACTGTGCGATGTGACAATGGAAGGCTGTACCATGTGACAATGGGAAGCTGTATCATGTGATAATGGCAGGCTGTACCATGTGATAAAGGCAGGCTGTACCATGTGACAAAGGCAGGCTGTACCATGTGACATTGGTAGACTGTACCATGTGACAAAGGCAGACTGTACCATGTGACAAATGCAGGCTGTACCATGTGACAAAGGTAGACTGTACCATGTGACATTGGTAGGCTGTACCATGTGACAATGGGAGGCTGTATCGTGTGACAATGGAAGACTACCTTGTCACAAAAGAAGACTGTATCATGCCACAATCGTGACTGTACCATGTGAAAATTGTAGACTTTTCCATCTAACCATGGTTTAATCTAGATATAATAAATACCATATTTAACCTACTCTAAGCTCAAGGTTTTAACACTTAAAATCAGGGATGGGCTTATATTACAGGACAGTGAGAAACATTTGTTTGTCATTCTAATGAAGAGTTTTGGGTATAGTTAGGCTTATTGCCTGGCATGGACTTGAGATATTACTTATGATTGTTGTCATATACCACAATTATCTGGCAATAAGCCCAATCCTGTTTCTGTGCATATTTTTAGAAAATGTTACATCATTGTTCTGTAATAAGCCCATTTCTGGCTTAGAGTGTAGAGATGTATTGACTTATTGCAGGGTAGATAAGGGTATATAGATAAGTATGTATAGTATATCTTGAGTTTATAAAACTAATAAGTATCATGTAGGACCTATGTACCATGTTATTTTTAATCATTGTGTTGGATGAAACACTCCATGTGTATATACAGTAAATGTATATCATTGCATTATAAACGTGATCATTGAACTGAAATTTTGTGTTGAAAACTTCAACAAAAATTTTAAATTGTCACTTCGTCCTTCATAACACAAAGATAACCTTATTAGGATTCAATGTTCATCATTTTAATATTGGAACTGGTGTAGATAAAGCTTACAGGTGGTGGTCTAAATGGCTATCAACATCATCAAATGCATGATGTGTTTGACTAGAACACAACTTGGATATTTTACTTGAAGTAGTTAGAACTGAAGTAATAGTGGTGCTATATATTTTCTGTCTTTGTACAGTTGGAGACCTACATTTGAGATCTCAATGCAGGAATCTGTATAAGTGTGTTTTACATGGCACAGAAAACTTGCTTACAACAAATATATTCAGTTATTAATGGTACACAAGAGAAAGTTATGAAGATACTTGACTAATTTAACCAGTAAAAAGTAGTGTTACTTAATTTGCTTGAGATTTTGTTTTTAAAATGTGATTGGCTGAAGGAAGTTGTTTCCATGGCAACTTTGTATGATAAAAATGCATTATATTTCATGCACTGTGATGCTTGTTTAGGCTGATGTATTTTTTGCACTCCTAATTACCCATATACTCCACGAATTTGGGTAGAGTTTACTGTAATATTGTGTACATATATAACTGTACAGTTATGCATGGAAGGCTAGAATTAAAAGCCCATTTGAATGTTGCTGCTCATTTTTTTCAGATCTTTTATAACGATGGATGTGCTTTATACATAGCTTAGCATCTATTTATTCATGTAAAATGAAGTATGTGCAAAAATATGTGTTGTGATATATGTATATTTCTTTCTAGTTTATACCAAATATTTAAAGAATACAAACAGAAGCTATTTATAACTTCACCTATGAATGAATGACATGTCAGTTTTAAGCTATATGGGTACTATAGAAATTACAACTATATTTGCAATGTACCTCACAACAAAGTCATGTGTAGCAGTGATTACAAAATGGGAAAGGATGTTAAAATCTGTTAAAGGTCATTAATCCTATTAACTCATTTAAAATCTATCTGTGATTTTTTTGGTTGAGAATTATCAAACATAGAGGGAAGTTTCATACTTGTTTTATGAATTTTGGGTACTTTGAAAACTTTTAGCAATCTGTATATTCCTTTAAAACTGTATTGCATGATCAGTTCTGTTTTTCAAAGAAAAAAATTAAGAAAACAATTTTATGAATAGTACTTTTCTCAGTACATGAAGTATTAGAGACAAAATAACACTCCAACTTTTTGTTGAAATTGAAAAAAATACATTAAATGTTGTATAATATTGTTGATCTTTTAAAGGGTCCATAACTCTTGTAATTTAAAATAAATTAGGATTTTTCCATTATGAGAACGTCCTGGAATGACAAACGGAACAGTATTTCATTTGTAATCCATGTTTATAATGATAATACCTCAAATATTACTTGTAGAATGAAAACGAAGCCTGCATGTTCATTTTGGTGAATTAACATGAATCAAGTGGCAAACACACATCCATCAAGATTCTGTGTCCGTTTCTTATACTGTTTATCAGATATTTCTGAGGTTGATTAATTTTCTTTATTTTTTTCAAAATTCTAATTCATTCTTTTAAGGACCAATTTTTTTACCATTCTTTAATTTTCATATTGTATCTGTGTTGTTGTCGATCCATTGTTACAAAGTAAAGCAATCTCATTTTGTTTCTGAGATTAAGTCACTCTGTTCATTTAGAATTTGATCCTTGCATATGAAAGCTCAGTATTAGATTAGTTGATTGTGTTACTCATTCCAATGTTTTTTTTTAAGTATTTAAGTCTGTGCTTTTCTGCGTATTTCATTGATTTCATCTGTTTAACTGTATTTGTAAAAGAAACATGCAGACATTAGGATTTATAAAATGTTGACATAATTGCAGACATAAACTAGAAAAAAAATTCTAGCAAACTTTTAAGAAACATGTTTACTCACTCTGATTTACTTAGAAATGTTTATGGTCCATTGTGTATAGGATTTCAGTTTTACAATCCCTTGATTAGTTTGGCCTCTTGAGAAATTAAATGTATTTGTGACCTACCTGTTCCAAATATGGCTTTTGATGAAGTCTTCTCAGCTTACAGATATTTCAGGGTGACTTAATAAATTATTAATTTGAAATGTCACAAAGGCAAGAAAATGAAGTGTTTTACATATGAAGTAATGTGTGTACCTAAGCATATATAACTGTATCCAAATACATTAAAAGTGATAAGTTTGATAAGTCCATTTTGATATCACTTTTCTGTAGATATCAGCAGCAATTCAAACCAGTGGAGAGCCCAATGAACAAAGCAGTATCACAATACAATGTGTATTATATTACTTTTTTTCTCTAACTTTTCCTCTTATAGAAAACCCACCCCCTACATCCCTTAATCTCCAAACATTACTTAAACCCTATATCCGCAATTCTGTTGGCTTTAGTGCTAAATTGGTTAACCCACCTTACACATCCCCAACTTTGTTGGCTGTAGTGCTAATTATAAGTTGCTTAAACCCTCCCCCATACATCCTCTGTTGTGTTGGCTTTAGTGCTAAATTGCTTAAACCACCTCACACATCCCCAGCTTTGTTGGCTGTAGTGCTAATCATAAGTTGCTTAAACCCTCAGCCCATACATCTAAAATTCTGTTGGCTTTAGTGCTAAGTTGTTTAACCCACCCCAAGTTTCTCCTGCTCTGTTGGCTTTAGTGCTAAGTTGTTTAACCCACCCCAAGTTTCTCCTGCTCTGTTGGCTTTAGTGCTAAGTTGTTTAACCCACCCCAAGTTTCTCCTGCTCTGTTGGCTTTAGTGCTAAGTTGTTTAACCCACCCCAAGTTTCTCCTGCTCTGTTGGCGTCAGTGCTTATTATGAATTGCCCAACCCTCCCCAGTCATCCATGCTTTATTTGCTGTAGCGCTAATTTGATATAGAATTAAGTTACCTAACCCCTCCCCCTCTCTGTTTGCTGTAGTACTAAGTTGCCTGTCTCAGCCCGGTATATGTTTGTGCCTTGATTTTCACCGAGTTAGATGTATTAATATATAGAATAAACCATTTATAGCTACAGTATTTTGTGTTTTTATTTACTTGTTGTATGGTCTTCACACATTTTCAAAATTTTCAATCACTCGTAAGCATTTAAATGTGCTGATTTCTATGCTATTCTATCAATGGATTACAAATGTGGTTTTAAAGTTTGCTGTATCGGCATTTGCATGACGTTCGTTTTAAATCTTTCAATAAGATTTTAAGTTTGACGTTACTGCAACACCCTATTTGATTTTAGACATTTCTTTAAACCAATGTTAACGTTCCTTAGTGCAAAGTTTGAACAAGGCTATTTATAATATAAAAGGAAATGGCACCATCATCAGCACATAAACCACATATCACCTGGATGTGCTGTGTCGCTAAAGGAAGTCAGTTTATGTTTCGGAATGCCATGTATCAAGGATTAGCCTCAGGAGAATGTTGTATAAAAAGTTAAAGGTCGCCAAAAAGAAAATCCGACACTGAAAACATGAGGAAAACGAAACGTGAAAAAATCATAAATCTTACTAAAAATCGATAAAGATGAGGTCAAAATATGAACAAATGAGATAACAGATCAACACGTTCAAAGTTAATAGGATGAGATGTTTCAGGGGACAAGCGTCTTCTACATCATAGTCAGCACAAGTCATTTACAGTTAGATCAAATACATGCAATGTGACGTTCTCAAAATAAAAATTGAGTCAATAACAAAACCATTACACTGGAGTTAAACAAAGAACATCCAACTTCATATGGTGCAGGGATATATTCATCAAAATTCTTGTGACATCGGTGACATCGGTGAATCTTTTAAGTTGGTAAACGGTGCGCCAGACTTCGACACCTGGATATCGTAGAAAATACCTGTGTTGATTCAGCTGTGGAGCAGAGCAAGCGACACAGATGAGCACTGAAACTAAGGCAACGGGAAGCATTGAATTAGTGGTATCTTCCAGAGCTCACATGTTGAAGATAGAAGGCACACAACCATCACCAAATAAATACCTTGTTGATATTGAGCCATTTTGTACAGTGTACACTGTGCGGTTGATGCGGTTCATGCATCCTGACTGTAGAATTGTTGGCGATCTGACCAGGTCTGCCAAGGCCGACAATATGGAGAAAAATGTGAAGAAAGAGGCCAGTGATGGAACACCAGAATCCGTCTCGCATAAAGTTTGTAAGAGCTGGGGAGCACGAAAACCGAAATCCCACCTTATATGACATGAACTTACTCTGCCCATCACCAGCTTGAGAGAGGAGAACGGACATCAACAAACTTATTATCTTTCCGAAAGTGCACACAGATAACCGATATTGTTATCTTAAGGCCACAGCGCCGTAAGACCTTATTGGAATTGATGGTTGCCTAGAAGGTAGGGTGCGATGAAGTACATAAACAGAAAGATGCCAAACACGAAGGAATTGCAAAGCAGTGTTGAAAAAACCAATCAAGTACTTGTACGTGCTATTTCCGGTAGAAGGCGGTATCAGAGGGTACTCTTTACAATCATTTTGGAAATGAGTTTAGAGCGGAGGACCGATGGATGCAGTACGGAAGGCGCTGAAGAATGAGAAGGCTGAGAGGATGTCACCTAGCTATGTGGCAGAAGAGGTTAGCCGAATTGGAGACCAGACAACAGCGAGCCGAGTGATTGATCAGCATTGTTGTTCCGTCAACCTCACTGAAAAAAAACAAATGCTCAAAATATATCAATGTAACCTGTCTAAACAAGCTAGGAAAGGATAAAGAATGTTCACAATTTTTTTCTTTTATTCATATTTTAGATTTTTAACTCCAATTATTTTACAGTATATACTAATGGAAAAAAAGGAAACTGTGTATTTCAATTGTTTTGCTGATAGATTCACTCACAAAATAAAATGTTACATTTTGTACCAATTATCTCTTCACAGCGCATTATCTTTATAATGTCGCAATGAACGAGACAATCGGTCAAACGGGATTTGTTCATCTCAACAAATAGAACTGATCAAATTACGCAGAAAAGCATTGAGAATATTCTCCCGTGCCCGACAATGTATGACGTTATGCAACCAACGTCGCAGAAGGGCTTGTTTCATGTCGCAGTCGTCGCTCTATTTCATCCACAATATGTTCATTGGAGACAAATCGGGTGATACGACCCTCAAGGTGAAATCTGGACTTCTCTATGAATAACGCTTCAGACAGGTTTCCTTTTTTGTATCCTGCAAAATGCTAAGCACGCAACTTTGTAATTTTGAAGCAAACCTGAACGGATAAAGGGACGTCGCGGGCGGATATTCGCCTCACCCATTCTGTTTCCTACGGTTCTGGAGCTAAACCGTGTACATCATGGAATGCTTTATATGGTAAATTACATGTATATAAAAGGACTGAAACTGATTAAGCAAATGCGACGTCTATATATACGTATCGTCAAACGCGGATGTCCTGTCTGTGGACTCATGCGTACCGTGTTCGTCAGTCGAGAACACCTCCACAAAACATGTATCGTATTAATAGGCACTTCAATCTATCTTGCTGCCTTAGTGTAAATTATCCCAGCCTCTATCATGCCAATAGCACGCAAAATTTCATTTTCCTCCACAAGTGGCATGTTTCTGGCAAAATTTTCTCCAGAAAAAAAATATAGTATGTGTTGCTTGGATTTGAAACACGCGTTGACCATTGAAGCGTAACAAAAGCAAAGTGTGAAGTTTTCATTAATCAAACAAGCTTTTAATATACCGGAGGTATACAGAAAACATACTTTTTATCTCGCTTATGATGTTGATATTTCGGGTTGATATCGCCCTTTCTCGCACCAGTTGGAAGGGCGTGATAAACACTGTTAATGTAAGTAAGCTCACATTGTTCTCATTTGAGAACGTAACATTACTTACATGGATTATGATTGTGAATAAGACGCTAACCCTTCCGGAACACTGGCCAGCTTTCTCTTGTACATTTGTATGGGTCTCTGTTAAATGAAATTGTCCTAATGATTCGCTGTAGTGTCAATGGTTTTGAATTTGAATTACGATTTTGTTTACTAATTTTCTTAAGTTTTCGTGGCGGTGCTTTACTGTTGTAGCGATCGTTAAATTCTGCTGGTTTGAGATTGTGACATTTATATCATGCAAAATTTAATTTCATTCCAGTTTATGTCAAGTTTTCACATCAAGGATTACATCAATTTGTTTTAAAACATTATTTTTTTTCGGTTTACTTCGTAAACAATATTTTTCATATTTTAAATTGATGTCGTATTGTGTGTAGCCATCACATAGCCTAGTGAAACCCACATTTTCACACATCATGCAATGTTGTAAATAGAAGATCCATACAATATTGACAACAATGTGTTTTGAACATCCAAAAAGCAAATCTTCATGTGTCAAAGCATTTCATCTATTCATATATCATACGAACATATTTGTACAGAAAAAGATAATCCAAAAACGATTAGGTGTAGTTTACGTCAAACACATTTCACCTAAGGGGATACAATACAGTGTATTTTATGCCTACGTTGATTAACTCGTTAACGCCTTTTCCGAACGTCTGCAAAAACGCTATGACAATGTAATAATACGCAAGGAAACTTAAAGACTTTATTTACTAACGAGAAAGTAAGGTTTTACTATTCATATATAATTTCCATGACACTAAATATTTTATTGAAAATGCCTTTTTATGGAAACAATAATCGAAATGATTTTGGAAGGAAAGGTATAATCTAGATCGCGGTTACGAACAGTGTTGATGGAAATACAAGCCAGCTTTCGAATTTCGTTTATGTCAAAATAGTTATTTATTATTTCCGTCTATCGACTGGTCCTAAGAAATACCAATAATACCATAAAATGATCCATATTGTCTAGACACTCAGAGCAGTGCATAAGGGCTAATGCCCGCTAGGTGTCACCGCTAACCTTGTCTGATGGCCACACATCCGTCATATCTCACCGGGAACACACATGCGCGGTGGCCAGACGCTATGATGGTTGGACGAGATACGCAAAATGTCCCTTAATGGTACTGGGACTCCAACTGATACGCCGTAACGCAGACAACCATTGCCATTTAGTGTAATTTGTACTCACTTATTGATGATAAATTATCATTCAGACTCAGTACTGACGACGATCAAAACTATTATATTTCGTAACTTTTTGCAGGATAATGTTTAACTAAACTCACAGAAAATGAATACAACTGCAATTATTCGAAACTAAAACCATGTTTGTCTTCAAATAATGAAATACCCGTTGTATTTTTCTGCGCCTAGAACAGTCAGGGTCCTTATGAGGCGGATAACCTTGTAGTACTTTTGTGGCTACCTCACTGAACACATACGAGAGGCCACCCACAGCATTCAGTGTAACATGTCTTACCCAAGGACAACATCCACGTACAGACCACACAAACCGCCACAACACGGGAGCCACTTGCCTTGGACCTTACCCTGAGGTCAAGTAGACCGATGCTCTGAGCTATCTCGGCCAATGAAGGTCCTATGCAAAACATCATTGGTATGTGAAACATCTTTTCGCTGACGTAGGACGGGGCAGTATTTCTAGGCTTGGGCAGTATAGGTTCGAATCATCAGATAAATCGGTCTAGTGATCTCGTCTTATTGGAAACAAATATCCGCTGAGTCATATAGTCGTTATAGATCAGAAATAACTTTGTTGTCCGGGTTATCATTCCGAAACACTCGGACAGTTTCTCCTCTCATCCAAGTATTATCATAGTCACTGGGTATTAATTTTTCACCTGTGTGTAATGATAACTTAACACTGTGTGTAATGAAAACTTAACACTGTGTGTACAGATCACTTAACACTGTGTGTACTGATCACTTAACACTGTGTGTAATAATAACTTAACACTGTGTGTACTGATCACTTAACACTGTGTGTACTGATCACTTAACACTGTGTGTACTGATCACTTAACACTGTGTGTACTGATCACTTAACACTGTGTGTACTGATCACTTAACACTGTGTGTACTGATCACTTAACACTGTGTGTACTGATCACTTAACACTGTGTGTACTGATCACTTAACACTGTGTGTGCTGATCACTTAACACTGTTTGTAATAATAACTTAACACTGTGTGTAATAATCACTTAACACTGTGTGTAATAATAACTTAACACTGTGTGTAATAATAACTTAACACTGTGTGTAATAATAACTTAACACTGTGTGTAATAATAACTTAACACTGTGTGTAATAATAACTTAACACTGTGTGTACTGATCACTTAACACTGTGTGTAATAATAACTTAACACTGTGTGTACTGATCACTTAACACTGTGTGTACTGATCACTTAACACTGTGTACTGATCACTTAGCACTGTGTGTACTGATCACTTAACACTGTGTGTACTGATCACTTAACACTGTGTGTACTGATCACTTAACACTGTGTGTACTGATCACTAAACACTGTGTGTACTGATCACTTAACACTCTGTACCGATCACTTAACACTGTGTGTACTGATCACTTAACACTGTGTGTACTGATCACTTAACACTGTTTGTACTGATTACTTTACATTGTGTGTACTGAACACTTTACACAGTGTGTACTGATCACTTAACACTGTGTGTACTGATCACTTAACACTGTGTACTGATCACTTCAAACTGTGTACTGATCACGTAACACTGTGTGCGCTGATTACTTAACACTGTGTGTACTGATCACTTAACACTGTGTGCACTGATCACTTAACACTGTGTGTACTGATCACTTAACACTGTGTGTACTGATCACTTAACACTGTGTGTACTGATCACTTAACACTGTGTGTACTGATCACTTAACACTGTGTGTACTGATCACTAAACACTGTGTGTACTGATCACTTAACACTCTGTACCGATCACTTAACACTGTGTGTACTGATCACTTAACACTGTGTGTACTGATCACTTAACACTGTGTGTACTGATCACTTAACACTGTGTGTACTGATCACTTAACACTGTGTGTACTGATCACTTAACACTGTGTGTACTGATCACTTAACACTGTGTGTACTGATCACTTAACACTGTGTGTAATAACACTGTGTGTAATAATAACTTAACACTGTGTGTACTGATCACTTAACACTGTGTGTACTGATCACTTAACACTGTGTGTACTGATCACTTAACACTGTTTGTACTGATTACTTTACATTGTGTGTACTGAACACTTTACACAGTGTGTACTGATCACTTAACACTGTGTGTACTGATCACTTAACACTGTGTGTACTGATCACTTAACACTGTGTGTACTGATCACTTAACACTGTTTGTACTGATTACTTTACATTGTGTGTACTGAACACTTTACACAGTGTGTACTGATTACTTAACACTGTGTGTACTGATCACTTAACACTGTGTGTACTGATCACTTAACACTATGTGTACTGATCACTTAACACTGTGTGTACTGATCACTTAACACTATGTGTACTGATCACTTAACACTGTGTGTACTGATCACTTAACACTATGTGTACTGATCACTTAACACTGTGTGTACTGATCACTTAACACTGTTTGTACTGATTACTTTACATTGTGTGTACTGAACACTTTACACAGTGTGTACTGATTACTTAACACTGTGTGTACTGATCACTTAACACTATGTGTACTGATCACTTAACACTGTGTGTACTGATCACTTAGCACTGTGTGTACTGATCACTTAACACTGTGTGTACTGATTACTTAACACTGTGTGTACTGATCACTTAACACTGTGTGTACTGATCACTTTACACAGTGTGAACTGATCACTTAACACTGTGTGTACTGATCACTTAACACTGTGTGTACTGATCACTTAACACTGTGTGTACTGATCACTTAACACTGTGTGTACTGATCACTTAACACTGTGTGTACTGATCACTTAACACTGTGTGTACTGATCACTTAACACTGTTTGTACTGATCACTTAACACTGTGTGTACTGATCACTTAACACTGTGTGTACTGATCACTTAACACTGTGTTCTAATCACTTAACATTGTCTGCCTTGCAATACTTAACTTTGTTGAATGTTGAATTACATAATAATATGTACCTGTTTGAAAATTTTCCTTGTTGCTCGTGAAAGAACACTTCAGTTCGCAACTTCAATTCCATCGCACGGTTTGTTTGATGATGAGATCAGTATTTCTTCATCACGGCTCATTTTAAGAAAACGAAATGTCAGATATTAACTTCTACAGCAAACGCATTCATTAAAAAGCTTTATGTTCTTTAAAAACCGATCGCTTTATGGTATGTGTGTGAAAATTAGAAGAAATTTAAAAAAGAACCAAAAAAACCAAACATGATAAATATTCTTCGAAGAAAATAATGTTCTATGTAAGAAAATGCATCAGGCCATATTCTGCTGACCGGAAGCAGCTGTGATTGTTTCGATGAGGACTCGACCCATTATATAACAAATGGAAAGCTATTGATTGTCTCGTTTTTGACTACCGCGTATAGAACTGACGTCATTGCTGTATGGAGGAAGACGGATCGGGTAACAAGGTGACCTTGTATCGACATTCTCATCCATTTAGCTTTGGCCTACATCTGTTCATGGTGGATCAAGGTCAGTATGTCGATATCAAGGTCAATAAGACATGTTTTGTTAAAGTTTCTAGTTGGTTTTAATAAAAAAAAGTTTGAAGTTAGGTGTGGTTAATGAATTTCCAGGCACCACATCAAGTAAAAACGAACTCTTATTTTTAATTCAATATCCTCTATTCTGGATTTAGGCACTAGACGTGTTTTCTGGTTTCCTTGTTGTGTTATTTTCACAGTAAAAAGTCATCATTCTGTTGCAAATCGGCCAACCTCAGCTAAACAGATAAATTTCTTTTTTAATGAAATACTGTCATGCGGATGCTTTGACCTTTGAATGGCACAGCCACTTTGACTCTACAGTTGCCATTTATGTGACAACAATCAAATGGAAGTCACGCGATCGATGTCATTTACAGTACAGGAGACTGTCTGGTTAATTAAGCATTGAACTATCTTTTTTATAGCATTGATGTCGCTATATCATACTGCATCAAGTGCGCAAGCCATCGTCGTTTTTATCAGTCGCTACCAGAGTTGTCGTTCCTTAACAGCTCTGGAGAGATGGCGTTTTGATGCCACAAACAATGATGATGAAGTAATATGTGAAAATATAAAAATGTTCTTTTTTATTACTGAGGAAAATCATACAATCACAAAATTTAATGTATATTCCGCTCCTGTCGGTGTGTCCTTCACTTAGCAATAGGAAAATATGATTACAATATGATGTGACAAATAAAGAGTCATCTGCAAAATCGGGAGCTTCCTCTCGCGTATTGAAGGAAAAAAATGGCAAAATTGTTATTTTCTTCTTTTTTCTACCTGTCGATTGCTTCGTCCATCTCCATACTTTTGATAAGTTCTGTATCATAAAATACATACCAAATTTCGATAGCTTATTTTCGTATTTACAGTCTGTGTCCCTTGCACGCTTGCATTAGATTTTTTATCAATCAATCAATCAATCAATCAATCTATCTATCTATCTATCAATCAATATATCTATCAGTCAGCCACTCTTCTTACAATATCAAACAGCCGTTTGCCTTGTTTATACTTCGCTGAGAGATTTATGTACATTACAAAGTCATTGGTGGTGTCTACAAGGTCAGTTTATCCATCACAAGGCCATCAATCGTTTCGAGCAGGTCTGGAAAGTCGTACTGGGTCACGGTGTTATGATCAAGTTCGATAGGTTTTAGGGGAATATAAAATTCCACTAGCTGCTGACAAGTAAGCAACACCACTTTATACAATGTATGTGAGAACTGAATCAATACGGTAGAGCATGGCTAACAGAGATAAGTGTGAGAGTGTTCTCGGATGCTCCCTCTCATCCGCGCCGCTTTTTCTTTAAACTCGGTCATTGAAAAAAAAATGTTTTTCTGGTTTAATCAATGATGGTGATTTAACGCCCACTTTGGTCATTTTATCTTCAACGTTAGCCAGTAATAAAATGTAAGTAAACAAATAAAGCATGCTGTTGACAACCTAATTGGTGCCATTTCAGACTTAAAGATTTCTTGTCGCTTGTAATATATGAAATGTACCGCTTACAAAGTGTATGGATCCTGTTTATCAATCCAATAAGTCTTTTTTTTTAACATTCTCCAAAAAGACACGGATGGCGATTGACATTTTCATTAATGACGAAGGTTGGCTTACGTGGAGTGGATATAGATGTCATTCAAACCTCAAAGTCTCGATATCGCGAGAAGTTTGAATCACAAACGTAAGTTACTTTCTTTCAAATGCCTTATTCTTTTTCTTTGATTGGAAAAACATGCTTATTTGAGAATCTTCAAGTGAAACCAAAACAAACGCATTGTTTCATGTGACACTAGACATGTGACCTATGCGGATTGCACACAAAACTCACATGTGAATAGTACCTTTAGAAGTAAAATTAGAATAAAGTTGCCCCATACAGCTGTTGCGTTCATTTAATCGCGTGAGTAATTAATTTTTTACAATGTGTAATTAAGCTGATAATTTTTACTCTGATGTCATTTAAGCTGAATTCAAGAAAACTGTCGCCGTGAAAGGTCTTCAGTGGGAATATTTAGATATCAAGCGACAAACTGGTTGTATTTAGAAAAAAAATACAAAATACGAAAGAGGAAAGAATAGTTTAGAAGTGGCAATTGTATATCTAAATCACGTCACTATAAAGTAAACTGAAAAGTCATAATATTTCTACATGGCATATCTTCCATTAAACACTGCATTATAATTTATTCATGAAAATAACAAAATATATTACCAAGAAAAACAAATTAGTTTCAGACGTTTAGAAAATTTCTCTCAATCATTCAGTGTAATTTTATCATGAATGTCGGTAAATGACAAGTACCATTGGGAGAAATGGAGTTGTATAACGGTATGGTAATGTAAAACACGACGGGAAAACAATGGATGCATGTTAGAATATCTAGACGTCCCGTAATTATGTCACTTCTCATTTGAATAATTTGATGATACGATGAGGATTGATTAATTTGTAGAACTTGTGTTTCACATAGATAAACGAATTGTACACGCAACAACGATTACTCTAAATGCGACACAATCCATTTTTTTTTTCTAAATCTCCATCGAACAAGTCGCTTTTACAAATAGTTGTGGTACAGTTACACAGATTCTCGTTTTTCATGCATTCAAATAATATGAGCGAGATTCTAGAAGATGAGAAATTGCATGTGAGTTTATAAAAATGATCGCGGTTATTGTTTGACTAACGATCTTTCTTCTGTATATATTATGTTTATTGCATAAGGAATTTAAGCACAAGGAATCAATGAAAATCAATTAAAACCCTCTCTTTATCAATAAACAATATACCAATGTTACATAATCGGCTTGTTATGTGGTGAATTCGCACAGATGCCAATAAAATAATGAACACTAGTCACGGTCATTCGGACTCTTGTTGTCTGCAAACCTTACGCCAATTGAATTACAAAGAGATCAAGCGGCTGGGTGAACGAGACTAATAACCCTGTGGCGTTTTTCATAGTCTGCGGCGGTTAAAAATCGAATGTAATGTCATAATCTGGGCAATGGCGCTGCATCATGAATTGTACAAAATGGCTGCTGAAATATAATTGAAGTTTAGTCTGCAGAATCTACGATAAATGATCTGGAATAGAACTGAAGTTCAGTCTGCAGAATCTACGATAAATGATCTGAAATAGAATTGAAGACCAGTCTGCAGAATCTACGCTAAATGATTTGGAATAGAATTGAAGCTCAGTCTGCAGAATCTACGCTTAAGGATCTAGAATAGAATTGAAGTTCAGTCTGCAGAATCTACGCTTAAAGATCTAGAATAGAATTGAAGTTCAGTCTACAGAATATACGCTTAAGGATCTAGAACAGAATTGAAGACCAGTCTACAGAATCTACGCTAAATGATCTGGAATAGAATTGAAGTTCAGTCTGCAGAATCTACGCTTAAGGATCTAGAATAGAATTGATGTTCAGACTGCAGTTTTTTGCCTTTCATACAGGAGTTTGGCCAGGCTCTATAACACTGGACGTACCATTGTGTAAAAAAAAATAATTAAAATTCAGTAAGTTCAAGACCATGGCCCCCAAAAAATTAATTGACAATAACCAAATAAAAACTGGATCTGCATATCATTATTATTCAACTTCATACCAAATTACAGTTCTAAATTGATATTCATTACAGAGTAAATGATTGAAGACAGGAATAATGACAGAGTATCCCCGACCAGGAAATGTTGGAACGTTTAAAAAAATAAAACGAAAGAAAATCATCGAAAATATTAAGAACGAACGTGACCCGTGATTTTGGGTAATCTTTTTTTCTATTCAAAATATCTTTTCTTGGATCGAGTCTGACGTCATTTGATTTATCAACATATTAGTAAGACGATATATTTTTATGTGCTAAACTGGACCTATTTTATTCGTGTTTCTTTACGTATATTTTCATCACATAGCGCTGGTTCGGCATACATATATGTGTTTTATAGATTCTGTAATTTCCACGAGATATACGACTCTCGGTGCTGATTTTATTTTGCTTTCTACTGTTTCACTAAACTCTATTTCTGAGCTAAGTAAACACTTACAAGTACATCACTAGAGGTTTACTAACGAGAAAAACCCGAGGAAATCAATAATTTTGCCTAATAATTTCCATTTCTGATATTCTTTGGGACATGTCTGGGCTATTTGTATGGTAATTCAAAGAGAGTAATCTTTTACGATACATAATAAATTACTTGTCTGGGTGATATAATCAAGAAAAAATGTTCAATACCTTGTCATACAGAGTTACGGAGACAAATTGTTTATCTGCGTTGAATACAGTAGAATTGCCACATGTCGTTTTTAATCAATTTCAAAATGCTATTTGAACAAAAATATAACTGTCATGATGAAAAAAATAATAAATCGCGCAAATTCCCTATAATACTTAGTATGTTTTCTTGATATCCTGATAGCCTGTTTCCAGCACAAAGAAATAATAAGTTGTGGCAAAATGATGATTACATTGGTTTTCTGTGTTCAAAACGACACGCTCAAATATTCTATGATAAGTACATTGTCAGATGTGTTCGTATTTTGTATAAGATTCTGGAAGACCTGTTGTGTTTTCATTATCATATCGTTAATAGGCAGAAAGCGCTCTGTAAGCTGCATGTTTACAATTAACAGCTAACGAGTTGTCATATATTAAAATGGCTGTTTTTGTCCAAAGTAAAATTCAACGCGACGGATCATTCTGATAGGACAACAACGCGGCTTAAAGGGATAAAAAAAAATCATCTGAGGACCTATACTAAGATGAAAACTTCTACAAACGCAATGATTCATATTGCAAATTTTCTTGAACCTTACAAGTGTATTAGAAGATGTCTAAAGAGACCATTAAGTTTCTCTTTCCCAGTTTAACAGGACTACAGAATTACCTACAGTATTAGCATTTTTGATGAAAAGTTAGTGTTTTGTTATTCCATAATTTTCGATTTCAAATTTTCGGGCTCTCATCGAATAACTTTATGTCATTTCTGACGTATTTGTTCAGTCATTGTAGCAGGATTACACCTTTTGTTGTAGTTAACGAGAACCTGAAAAAAAAACCTTTGTGGTGGCATCCATGTGATTCATTTGCTTTTATGGACCAATATGTCTAATGTCAACAACAGAATAGACACACAAATGTCTGGAGAACGAGCAATTGTTTACCCGGGTAGACTAACAATGTATATATACTTTTCGGGTGTTGCCAGTTAAGCAGAAGACATTTACCCTTGCAAACAATAACTAGAAGAATTTGTAAACATGTCTGTTTCACGAATAAAGAAGTTACGGCAAGTAATATATCTCATTTCAGCACACGAAACCAAGCTGTGTTTCACAAATGTTCTTATGTAACATTCCAATTTGATAAAAAAAATCAATCTATGTTCAATTTGCGCAAGCAGATTTGGTTTAAGCCATGAGGTATTTCTTCCTCTAATGGCTGACGTGACCTTTTCAAAAGGTAATCTGTATCAATCACTGCTCAACTGCATTTCTTTTCCTGTTTCTAAATTACAAGGACATGGAACATACAGTGTCGTACTTCCAATTTTTTAACGGTGTTTGGTTGGTGAACAACTCTTCCGAATGGATAATTTTGTTTTCTCCTAAATCAAATGAAATTTCCTGGTTGGATTTTCAAGACAGAATTGTTTCAATTTGAATATCACTTAAAAAAGTCCTGTATTTATCAATATCGTCTTTTTTCTGGACATTTCAATAGATATATTGTTGGCCACGTTGATTTTAGATCACCAGGCTATACATTTATTTCTTTTTTCAATTCTCCTTGACTATGACCTTCAATTTACCGTCATTTGTTTTAACCCTAGACACTCGATTTGAATATACTTGTTTACGTCGACAGGTCAACGGTAGCAATACAGGAACATGTTTTGACTTTTCTCGAACTTGCTGAGCTTTAAATTCTCAAACATTCTTCACATTTCTCGCAAAATTCGTTTACCAACCGATACATACGTTGACATTGTTTTTCATATCTTGGCATGAAAGCGGAACCATTTTCATCGCAATTTTTCTTTTCATATCTTACAGTTTTGACCTTTTCGCAAGCAATTTTTCCTGCCTTGTCAGCTATTATAGTGGTCCGATGTAGAATACACGCATGCGTTTGACGTTTATCTGATATTAGAATTGAACTTATTGAATTTAAAGCCTCGATTTGGATCCTTCTTTCCATCCTTTTAGGATTTTCCCTTAGTCGCCTCCAAACTTTCCAAATGTAGTCCTATAGCATCACCGGTGAGTCCTTAGAATGATGAACAGTTGTATGACACAGTTTTCTTCACGAATTGGCACTACTCTAGCTTTTTCTAATTTTGTTATATAAAGATGCTATTCAGTTGTGTGTCTTTCGTACGATCTTCGAGATCGCAGTTGACAGACGCCCTTGGTTGACATGAAGTCCTCGATATTTACATGAACATATTTCGTAAAAGAGTCATGGGGTTTCCCAAGCTATGTCATCATTCAACAACCTTAAACACTTACGATGCCCCCCCCCCCCCCCCCCCCCCCCCCAAAAAAAAAAAAAATTTCATAACCGATAAAAATAAATTAAACAAGATCCCATGAATAAACACAAGGAGAACAAGGCCTGGCCTTCTGGAAGGATAAGCCGGTGTTGTTTGATTCATTACACTCGACATGCATGTAAACATTAAGCAATTCAAGTAAGTTATGTCAGGTTCCTTACTGAGAATAAGGTTAACAACAACGTATACATCAAACATACTAACGAGCAATAAATGAGCTCAATTTCATACTGTAGAAGGAAATAAAATATATCATATCCTAGTAAGATAACTGTAACGGGCATAAAACGCCCCCATAACCCCCATCTCTCTAAACCCTGTTTCTGACCATAGGGATCAATTCCCTGAATATTCACAAATAGAGGAAACAGGCATGTTGCTATCTAGAAATAGAACATTGCTTATAAGGGAATTGAAATCGACAGACTTGTCATACAGCTTGATGGACTTCATCATTATATTTTAAAGTGAAATGTAATGACTTGGCAAGGTCTTCTTAGTGATTGGCTTTGATACCGTATCTATTTTTTGCTATGATTGTGATATTAATTACAAACCGAAACAAAATTATATTTGAGCACAATACCTCAAGCGATAAATGATATTAAGCTAAAAATGTGCGTTTACAGTTAACGCTTCAATGAACTCAGCCTCGGAAAACTAAACAAAAGCAAAACCATCAAACAGCAGTACATTTTGTTTCCGTAGGTATGTAAGTAGTCTGTTTGAAGATCTTATCACTATCCTGACAGAGATATTGTTAATCAGTGTATTTTATAAAATACTCTCCAGCAAAGTTCACAACCGTGTGATTGAACCACAGTTAATATTTTTTTCTGAAAAGAAAAATTCATAATTTTGAATGCAACATGATAGTGTACAGTGATATTGAGGGGAGGGTCAAGTATGGTAAAGGTCTGACCAACCTTCCTAGTTTGGCTCCCGCTAATAAACATCAAGCAACTGAATATTTAATGATATATGTAATGAACTTCCACTTCATCAGACTTAAGAAGAAGCTTGCAGTGGTGTCACAACCACGTGAACTTTATGAAGTTGTAACATAAGGTCCCCAATTCAGGCGGTCAAATTCACAAAAAAAATCATTGCATTTCTTCTCTCTTTTCCCCCGTTTTACCATCGAACAATTTACTAGTAGTAAGACAGACTTTTTTCAAACAGGTGGTGTCTTGATTTTACTCGTTGTTTTGAAACTCGTTGAATTGTTGCCTTATAACAAAAAATTGTTGTTTTTTCTCAACACTGAAAAAAATCCAACATGTTAACATAATCATATTTGAAACTCACATGCAATAACACTAGGCCAAGATATGAAAAAAAAGAAACCATTTAAACGTAGATCCCTTGAAAAGTGAAAGGAGAATAAGACCAGGTGTTCAGGAAGATTGAGTGTCTTCTGCTCCTTGGTCAATCCATATATGCATTGTCATCTCTCTTTTTAAAAGAAACACGGTATACAACAACGGAACCAACAGGCAGACAAGCGAATATCAAACATCCTGCTACATATGGCACAAAAAATAGAATCTTTCTCAATTAGATCACTTTAACGACCGTAAAACTTCCCAATAATTTTCATCGATCTTCATCTTTTGAAACCCTGTGTTCCGTGTTTGGCATCAGTTGACGACTTCTTTAATGCAAAACTAAAACTCGCACTCAATTCTCTTTTACCTTGACCTTGTGGTGACGTCAGAAGCACGCAGCAGCAGTCCCGTATAGTTAATTCACCACATTGTAAAAGTTAAGCTTTATTCTGATTGTTGTTAATCACTTTTCCCATAACGTTTAGTTCTTAATGTTCACTCTTATTTGTTAGCGGAGACAGTTTAGCTGGCCAATTCCTTTAACTCTTATGTGATTAGCGCAGCCAAATTGTTGTTCTATCCTTTATGTCCTTTTTCTGTTGAATGGTGATGTTTGTCCTCTTTGCCAAATATAAGCTTGCCCGCGATTCAATCAATCAGTTCATCCAGTTCATTTCCATACATTAAATATTACTGCAATGAAAAAAAATGTGTCCTATAATTTTCAATGCGCATGCTTAAAGCGATGGTAAAATAGATTAAGCATATCATGAGCATATATCTTCGCGAAGAAAAAGATGATAATCATAAGATTTCAAGTTTAAATATATGTTTGATATAAAAACAATACAATATTTATATAGTACAGGTAGAAATGATTGGAATTCTATGGAAATGGTTATGTTGCTTTTAATAAGATGAAGCATTAACAGGCAAATTGTCAGGAATATAATCAGCTCGATAAGAAACCTGCCTGCGTCCAGCGTGGAATTGGCCTAATAACAATGATGTATGACGTTAATAGATTGTAATGCGTGGATTTCAACGTTATTTCCAGTTCACGAGAGGTCAGATGGTTGTCAGTGTCCATCACGTTCCTGGAAAAGTTAAGCCTGGGGCATTGGACCACGAATTCTCAAAATAGCCTCGCATTCGGTTGTTTGTAGAAAAAAAATGATTCAAAAAGAAGACACACACCCGAAATACTTCTCAGGAACTGTGGCGTCAAAGCGTTCAAAAATTTTCGCGAAATGATTTGGTGATTTTCATTTGATTTATCATTAGAATATCACAGAATATGACATGCAATCACATGTATGGAGATCGGTATATTATGTTCTCAGGGACAGATGGTGCCACTTTCATGCCGTTTGGTTATTTCTATATCGGGGATACCAAAATGAGGCATATCCCGACCAAACAAGGACGATACGTAAAGACAACATCGAATTTAAATATAGACATTAACTGAAAAATTGTTCTGGTTTTATCAAAACATTTTTTTCTTTCATTCCAAATCAAAAGGAACAAACATAGGAGGAACACACGAAGCCCAATTACGGACTTGCAAGTCATGTGTACTTGTACATGATAGAAGTTGGAGCACGTTATGATATATAACAAATAAAACAATGTGTACACAGTTAGTGGAACACAAACATGTTGTACTTGTACATAATATTAGTTGGAGTACGTTATGATATATAACAAATAAAACAATGTGTACACAGTTAGTGGAACACAGAATAATCTTTAAATTGTGTTACTGAAATACAATTTTGTAGTTCAGTAGAATCATGCTCATACGTTCAGTGGCACATCTCACTGGGTAGTGTAAGTATTAGTTTGCAAATATTCTTGCGATGTGTCTCACTATCGTGCTACTTGGTAGAAGTACACCACAGATGTGTTGTTTCTGGACGATAAAGTGATGTATGGGTCCCCACTAAATCTAACAGTACCACATCATCCCATAATTAATTCTCAGCTGGAACTAAAGATAGATTGATCTAACGTAAACATTGATGTTAATTGCTGTGATTTTTTTCTCTGTCAGTCGGACCTTTCCATTTGCCCTTTGAGTTTCATCGCACTGCCAAACAGCAGGATGTAGTTGAGTTAGAATTTCAGTCTGTGATCTTTCTCTACATGATTAAGTCGCCTGTTAAAGTAGATACATTTCATTATTTGACACAACGTGGTGTTAATCAGGAATTTTAAAATCTCAGATTATATCAATGATGTATTTTCTGTTATTGCAATGATAGGGAAGGCAACTCCATTGTGTTTGCTTTGTGCAGCAGCTGCCGTAAACGTAAGGAATTATTTGTCATTATCCCCTCCTTTAAACTCTTTTAAACACTGCTTTATGGTACTTTTAGTTATAAATGACCCTTTATATCGGGGGACAACAAAAGTTCAGTTGGTGCAACGTCAGATTTTGAAACCTCAGGTGGTCCGAGATCTGGATTGATTTTTACCAATGCAGTTCCTGGTTTTTTTTCCAGAATGTTGAGACCACAAACTTTCCTGTGTTGTCGTGTTTGTATCCTAATTGATTTGGGTAGTGGGATGTTCAGTGAGATAGTCAACGGCTAATCCGACAATCAAAATAATCCCAGCTATTCACAGGACAATACACTCGGCAAACAGCAAGCAGACATCTTTGTTCTAGTAAGCTGAACAAACAGGTTTTACTTTGACCAAATATGTACATGATTGCAACCCTATCCCTTATCTGTTTATATCTAGAGAGGCCCAGACATATTATGCAACTCCGTTTTAACTGGAAAATGGCACGGCAGGACGGGAATCTTAACTCTGACATTTCGTTGTGTTTTTGTCCACAATGGCACTAGATATATCTTTATAGTCTGTCAAATGTTTGTTCTGAAGATGAAGATTTACATGGTAACAGAGATAGATTATTATTAAACTATTGTTGAAATATTGGCTTTACAGTCAGGAAAATACTACACTGTACAAAAAGCACATCGTCACCATTTTGTGCACAAATATTAAAGAGATTAATGAGTTGGTATTTTTTTCTTGTTTCGTTAATCAACTTGATGTACTCTATTTTTCTTGCTTTGTTTACGCTCTGCGGAATTCGGAGGTCATAGGAAAAAACCGTCAAACCCATACTTCTTCTCGTCCGATTGGTAATTCGAATCTGGCCATCTTGGTATTCGGACTGAGCGTGCAATTTCTTTACATTATGACGTATGTGGAAAAAATTACAGTACACATGATTTACTTATGAGCTCATCAGTATAATTGACTGTATAAAATTATATTGTGACTGAAATAGCAGGTATAATGTATCATATTCAAGAAGTAATAGTAACGTTGAAAACGTTATGCGTTAAAAACGTATCAATATGCTGTGTCTTTAACAGCTGTTAAATAACGGTGTGAAACAAATAAAAAGAGACATGAAACGGATCCCTGTGGAACACTTGCTGCTTCTACAAATTCGGATTTAAATTTCATCTTGATAGAAACTAAATACAAATATAATTTATCAGACTTATTTTCCGATTCCGACTGTACTGTTCTAAACATATTATCAAACCTGACTATGGTAGAAGTCTGTAGTGTGATGCCTAATAAAGTGCAATATATTCATGCATGACAGTCATACTGCTAGCTTTCTTATCTCAGATATCTTATTAGTGTTTCTTGTGTGTGTGTTTGCATAGATGTTAAATTCCATTCTTTCTTCATGCATGTATCCTCATACTGTAAAATATGTTCGAGATGCAAGCTTTAAATCTTAATGTTTGAATAAAAAAGGATGTGCTTCTCTTGTCGGACATTAGGATTTGTTGGTGTTTTTTGTGAAAAATGAACCCTTCAGTGGAAAAATAGATTGAAACATTTTAATAATTACTACTTTGTGAGAGGAAACTGATCGCTGCAGAAAGAACGGTTCAGCGTTGCTTTTAGATAGGACATCTCACGATTTGTTTAATTATTCCCCTGAAAGATACTTTCCTGTAATTATTTATTGCATTTTTGATTTTTAAAATATCTATTTTATTGTGGATTCATTTCATTAATATCTTGACTTTTATATTTTATACCAAACTGTATTTAAAAATCATGAAATCACACAAGTTTATTTTTCCTGGCTTGTTTGTTATCTCTTAAACATAATGTATACCTGGAACATGCATATATAGAATGTACAGACGATATTGTCACAAATGTTGGGATTCTGCTATATCTAGAAGGTAAGTGCTTTTAGAAAATAAAAAAGTCCAAACCCCATTTGCTGACTTTTTCCAGAACGAATTTCGTTGTGTTTGAATCAAAATTGATTGTGAGAGGTTCAATTTGTGAAAAGAAATGACCCTGTTGTTTGTAAGATTTCGATTTCTTGCAAGGATGTGGTTGAGGAGTTGGGTGAACGTTATCAACATGTTATGGATCAGAAACTTTGGTTTCAATATGTTACACACGGATGTCTACTAGTCAATCATTCCCTTTAAACAATGATGTATTACATGAATTTAACATCTTTTTGATAGCACTATTGAGAGTAATATAGACCATGTCTCGTTTTGAGTATATCGACAGACGAAATGGTATTGCACTCAGAAGGAAAGGTCCATGATAGAGTGAAATACAAGGTTTTCCTTTTGATGAAATCATCGAGTTTTATGACAAAACAAGATCAATATCTATCTGTCTATATTTACCAAAGATATTTTTGGTTCGTTGATTTTCATTCCAAATCGATACACAATCTGTATCACGTGACTAGATTTCCTAACCTGTCATTTTAAAATCTTCTCAGCCGAGTTTTAGTTATCCGTAGGGTCGGGTTCGTTTGTTATCACCTAAAGCATGTTTTCAAAAACTAAATTTTTTCGTGACTGTATGCTTTCTTGATGTTTCCTTATGTAGTTCTCATTTCAAATGTGTTTGTTTATTTGAATAATTAATGATATTTACACTTACTTTGTGCAGTCTCAAGATGACGCTTACCCAACGCAGTGTTTTTATTTATCAATAAAGACTAACTTGCGCATCTACTTTATGTATATTTTGCCTTAAACCCCAAAGTTTATATACATATGCCTTTAATGTGAATATAAAATTAAGCCATCAAGATACAAGGCTACATGATATATGACTATTTTGTTGCCGTTTGCGTTGTCAATGACTCCCAACACCACCTATATGTGAACTAGTTCCTATATATTAAGGCAGTTTAATTGAATTCAAATGTAAATACAAGAATTTCTATTCACTTCTACTCTTTGCACCCAATAACCACGGATTTTCGTTGAACAAACTAGCCGGAAGTAGTATATGGCGCTGGGCGTCATTGGCAATGCGAATAGTAATAAACTAATTCTAATAGTTAAGTATCATTTTATTGCAGATACATTATGTGACCTTTCATCCTGATGTTTTGCATGTCTCTTCACATTCAGATCACAGGTCTATATAAGATTTAAGGAAAATCACACAACAGTTTGACTAATGGAAAACTCTCTCCCAGTCCGTTCATTAAAAATCTATATAAAAACAGACAGTATTGTATACAACTGTAACGAATTACCTATCTAGAAATTGCGACACGAAAGGACAATCTTTGAACGAAAATATACTAAGGTAATCGGATTATGATGATATAACCTCAGAAAGTCCATCATAGCGTAGAGGAAAGTTCAGCGGAAATTTAGGAATTGTTTCTTCATCATTTGAATGATAATGGCACGATTATATCTTTGATGTTACCAATTAAATTTTCTGAAGGATATTGATCATATATCGCTAATTGGGTTCGTACAATGACGATAGATTTATCAAGCTTTATTTGCTTCAATTGGTACATATGGAAAAAAAATCAGTTGGTTTCAACATCATTGGTTCATGAACTTACGAGGAATATCCTTACTAAGGTCCATCAATGTACTACATTCAAGGACATCAAAGTAATGCAAATTGTGATCAACATTTCCCTCCGCATTTAAGGCCCTTAATAATAAATAATTTAGATTTCATTCAACATGGGATTTAAAGCGGAGCATTATATAATGACATAAGATCAGCTAACATTAGGGTTTCTAGATCAAACAGACACTAATTTAAATATAATTACTTTGTAGTATATTGTTAAAACCTTGGCCGTAATCCTTTATATGCTGTAAACGTGACCTCTATTCCGACAGTCAATGTGGGGATGGGATTGGAACATGTAAATGTATATCAAAGGGAAAGTGAAAATGACGCCTCGAGCTCGTTTATATACAGTATATATATACTAAACCCTCGATAAAAAATGTCTTTCATTCAAGACAAAATGTATTATAATGCCACTCATTGCATTAAAGCTAGTGAACCAAAAGCATTATTTCTATATTTAAGTGATTTCTGTATTTTGTTTATCAATTATGTTCTCTCTAAGAATTCAAATTTTATTTTTCTTTATTTCACTCTATCTTTTTATAATTTTTTGTTGTTTGTTTTGTTTTTACATTCCTTGAGCAGTCAAGGTCAGCCAAGGTCATTTTAAGCGGGATCTCACGGTTGCTATTTGAACACAATGTCGCCACACACAATAACGTTTATTTAATGCTTTGGCAGAGGGTATATAGTCGACCAGAAGTGACCAAACTCAAAACAGAAAATATTAGATCGCTTAACAAGCCTATCGATCTATGCTCGACCGTGATCTTATCCAATATCTTGTAGATAACTTCAAGACATTTTTCTTGCAATAAATACAGTTTTATATTATGTTTCTTGCCTCTTTGGTTCATCGCCCCAATGCATAGCCAGCGGCATTTTGAGGCAGGGTTCCCTTTATAGTGGTTGGTGGCTACATCACTGAACAACATTCGGGAGGCTCGTCGTATTCCACGTAGAACAACTAGGGTAAAGTGCCTTACCTAAGAACGTTTTAATAATATTTACAAGTATCAATCACAGTTGTTAGAAATGCATTGATAAAAATCACAACCTTGTGTTCATATCCTTCTATGTGTGGTAGTAGTATATGCGTATGTGACATGTATAATGCGCTGTTCAAACCGTAAAATTGTTTGCAATGTATCGCATCGTTTTTCAGTGTTTCATTGAATGATTTTCATACAATAAAACCTCTTAAGTTTGTATGGTATTTATTTTTTTGTATTGTCTTGTACAGTTTATCTTACCATTATATATATTTTATACCTGGTTGTCAAAAGAACAACACTGTCACCTTCATCTTGATCTATTATTTAAAAGAATCACACACTCTCTTATGTATATAGTAACATGGAATTTGTAAAATGATACGGCGAGATTTTAGCTCTTGTTCCTACCTTGTGTTTTTAAAGCCATTGTATTTCTGTATTGTGTATATTGTAGAACAATCATTATGATGATTTGCCAGTGTTTCTCAAAGCTTCATCCTTCTACATGATTGTCAAAAAACAACCCATGAATTACTGTTTGATATAATTCAGGAAAAAATTAATGGATTGAAACATTGTGTATTGTTTTGTCTGCCATTCTCACGTGTCGGCACGCAGGCTGAGCGCGACTTCCTTGATTAACGTGGTTTGTACCTAAAATAAGATTGCTTTATTTGCTTTCTTAACACCAGGAGGCAGACCTGGCCTAAACGACATCAAGAATCTTTCTGTAAACACTTTCATAGAATTTGACAAAAACCGACACGATAGTTTTTATATTGTTTTCAATGAAATAATAAGAAAAAGCCTTTTGATTTATTCTTGAAAAGACGAAAATAGCTTTTTAAAAACTTTCTTTTAAATAATTTATTTTTTTCGAGTGTTCTGAAGCTCAGCTGTTGATTGTGAAGGACTAAGGCACAGTTAACACTAAGAAGCCTTGAGAATTAAGTTTAGTACTCCGATAACACACAAAGGATATATATCTACCATCGGTTAGTTTACAGCCAGTCAGAATGGTTAGATTAAAACTACTAACAGCATTTAAAGCTGAATGATGCAATTCAATTCATTATATGGATCTTCTTGTATCTAGTTCTAGATATTTATTGAAAGTTGCTATTATTGTGTGTCTTTTGTAGAACTGTTTGTAGAACACATTTTTTGTTCTAAACTATTGGACAATAAAGACTCTTTCGTACCATTCCACTACAGCTATAACGATAGGGACATGTCATGTATTGAATGAACTATAAGGTTAGTACACTTCCCCACATGAAGTCCTAGACGAAACAGTTAAATGATTAAATTGTATTAAGATGTGCTACTCTCTTGTGTAGTTGATAGACAGTGCTGGTGGACTGTTTGTCCTCAAGGTGTACCGTCATCTACATTATACGCTTGAATTTCATTAAAATGGCGGCATTGTTTCGAATATGTACGCGATATTCTCTGAAATTATCATATTTATGAAAATATAAAAAAATTATTGAAATATGCGGCTAATGCCACCCGCCCCTTTCAAAATTTTGACACTTTTTCGATCACTTTAAATTTTTCCTCGGTCGCTTTCTTGGCTTTCTATATTAGGTCCCTGGCCTGACTGACGAGTCTTAGCAGAACGAAACAAATGTGAAGCAGTTCAATTAAAAAAAGAAATGGTGCAACTGTATCTTATTCTAAATTTTACAAGATGTACTACTTACTTATGTGTACAATATTTTCTTCTATTGTCTTTCGTATACCTTATTTAGCGATATTTTTCTTTTGACTTTGGTATTTAACATTGACCTACAAGTAAGACAATGGGGTCTGTCCGCTGAGTAAGACACTAACTCAACTCTCCCTATCATTATCATTCAGTTCTCTAAACATTTGCTGTTACTGAGGTACCACGATGAAACGGTTCACTACAATGTCTGTGACATCATATTATTGAGCTGACATGTTGATGTAGCCTAATCGACGAATTAAATACGACTTTAACAGACACCAACATGGCATTAAAACAGCGTTTCAATTATTACAAAGCCGGTAACAGAAACAAAGCGATAACATATTACGTAAGGAAACTTGCCCAGGTCGTGTTTACTTTATGAAAATTGTAACTGTTGTGCTGGGATAGAAAATGTCACTAGTAAATACAAATCAATATAAAAAATAAATATGTATGAGATGAACCAATCAAAGACATCAGTAGCGCAAGAAACGTAATTGAAATAATATCCCTTATATGTATAATCTTATAAACTTATCCCATCCGTGAAAACAAGTCATTTACGTATACCCTGGCCGTGTTTCCGCACATTGCCGACAGCTGACGGTTCCGGATTGAGATTGGTATGTAGATTTTTTTCGACCGAAGGCCAGATAATTTTTAGATATTGTACAGAAATAGCCCAGGGATGTCTTCCTCCCTGCTACATATTTATAACACTATTGTGCTTTTGACAGCTAATTTCTTTGAGAGCTCCATTATGTATGTTCTATATCTTTTTCCTATACGACTTGTGAAGTCTTCTTCGCCACGCGACATTAACCATCGATACTTATATCAGTTTTTTCTTTGTATCCGGATTGGTTTGTCACGTCAACATCCCGAGGGTTATAAACACTTCTAGACATCCGGTTCATTGACGTGGACATAATTAGCAGAATGAGGTCTATAGGGAGTCGGAAACGCCAGCGTAAGCACTTTATGTGTAGCTCTATATCAGACTAAATTGTCAGTTCAAATAGTTAAAATCTAATAAGAGACCAACAGATTCAATCCCTCTTCCAATATCATTCACATATAGACATATTATTCTTGTGGAATGTACACACCACTTTACATTTAAACAACGTTTAGCATACTCTCGGTTCAAATTACATATCTGTCAAGGCTCTCGTATAGAAAATGATGTCATCTCTTGTTCTTTGTTATACAGATACCTGACTACTGTGTTGTGTTTGTCACGGATACAAATCGTAGACATCTTTGTTTGGGATTGTTTTTTTTTTTCTTCAAATTTTCGATTTTCAATTTTTTAAGCAGATTTCAAATTGATATTTTTCCCGGAAAATGATCATCCATATGAATTTTGTATATCAAACCAGACAAAGAATACAGAAAGGTACATATTTTATTCCGATATTTTTTTCATCACTCACCAAATGACAAATTTCATGTTCAATATTGAAATGAATAAATCATTGACAAAATGCTAATCTCGGAAGGTCGAACATGCCGCACTTGGCCACATTATTCCATTTATTTGTCTCGTGTAAGTAATTGCTGAATTGATACTCTGTCCATGAATGCAATCAACCATGGAAAGTTGTGTTTGTAAATACAATATCAATGGGTATGGATATATCTTAGTGGTTGGGATGGAAACGTGACTATATCTGAATACACCACCAAAACACTCAATAGAATACAGAGATAGCCAATGTAACCACAATTGAAATGTAAAACCGATAAAAAGAATGCCAAATATGAATAAAGGAAAGATTGATAATTACCCCTAGCACATCGTACATGCAGGGCGGTCTAATACATCCATATGTTCCTTAGGTTTATGTCTTCTTCATAGACAATACCCGCCATATCTACATATGTAGGTCAATCTTAGCAACGCCATGTTCTGAAGGTATGGACCTGAGTTTTCAGAACAAAAAACAAATAGCAATCGTTATCTCAATTATGTAATGCGGCCAATATGAGGTCGCATTAATGTTTTTGTTTGTCAAATTCCTTTCTTGGGTGCTGAAGTAACTCGGGTAACAGATAATTGATTTTAAGAGTACATCCGGTTTCAAATAATATCATCCTCGGTACTACACGGGTTATGATCAGTTCCGCTCTCTGCACCCCTGGAACATGTTATGTCAAAACTGAAGGTTCAATGTCGACAAGGCGAAAAGACCAGTCTGATCATTTGATGTACATCAAGCGAATCTCAAGTTGCATACTATTGTATTATAATGACTTTGAAGTTGGGTGTCGCTCCTTTGTAACCTTTTAAAAGGTGCGTATCAGCCTGTGGTTGGTTAGTTTTTTTCTTCTGGAACCAATCAAATTACTTCACTTGTGCCTTCAATTTTGCCACGACATGTTCCAGGGGTACAGAGAGCGAAAGTGATCGTAACCCCTTGAGTATCGAGGATGGTGTCGAGGATGAACATAAGTTGTATTGTTCATATCTGTTTTAGATCATCTGAATTAATAAATGAATCACAACATCTGATGTTTTTTTCTTTTTAAATATGACGGACGATGAATGTGTCAATATCCTGTTTATTTGATATAGGTTTCACCAAAAAGTGGATAATTCCTCACGGATTCAAGGGTAAACGCCTTTGTCACCATGCATATTAAAGTTTAATAAGTATATTCGGAAATGTACATTCTTCTCCATGATCTTGACCGTCAAATTTTGTCTAGGAAACATCCTGATCAAAACCAACATGTTTACAAATATATATATATCGCAGATTGCAGGAAGACAGAATAAGATAAAGAGGGACAAACCCATTCCTAATGATAAAATTTAGATTTTTGTTTTAATCACTATTGCGTTATATTTTTACTATATATTATATAAAGAGAAATCGGTTTTATATTTCAATCCTTTACACAAGGAATTTTAGATGTGACTACAGTCCACGAAAACTCGACTCGGTATAGTTTAGGTGAATATGCCTGTTTAGATCAAATAACAATTTCAGCTGTGGGTGATGTTTGCCAGTCTGTCTCTTGGGTATTGTAATATTATCAACATACACTATACATACTGCATAGACATACAAATTCGTTGTGCAAATTGTTCAATAACATGATTATCTATACCAGACTGTTCGTTGTTTTTAATTGTAATTACATCTACAGAGTTAATTGAAATAGATAGTGTCCGATTGTAAGCAGTAAAAGGGTAGTGTACTTTGACGATAGGTAAAGTATTCAATTATCTATGTTGACAACTTAACTCTGAAATGTATCTTGTCAAAATATGAAGGCTGAGAGAATACGCGTTTTCATGGTAACGTTATACAATTTTCTGTTTCACTCTCTATTGTAACATTACAGTTCTTTTTTTTTTTTTTTTTTTTGGAATGGCAAAAGTAATATTACAGTTATTTTTTCTGAATGTTTTTTTTTCTCGGGATGACGTCTTGTATTTGAATAACAAAACATTTAATGACAGTGTTCATCATGCCACTCGTCAGCATTGATAACCACTTGGCAGACTGTTTTAAGGACCAGTTACTGAAGTTGTATGATAAACATGATGATTTGAATTTCCTAATGTGAATTTTCCATTTCTTGACAGCAATATTCCAGCATCCCCAACCTATGGTCTTTACATGTTGCACTTGATTTGATATTATATATCATTTCCTTGTGCGACGTTGGACGTATTTGATGCTCGTTAGTGTGTTTGGCGATTTCTTAGTTGTATAGCTTGTTTTCATTGGGGAACGTGGCATTATTTATGTTGACCAAGATTTACATGGCAAGTGTCCTTGATGGAGTAGATGACGTTAACTCTTACGTTTCTGATGTGGAAGAGTGTCCTTGATTTCCAACTTGGTATATATGATGGACGTGGTCAAATTGTGTCTTATTTAAAGATAAGACGTCATAAATTTAACGACTTTGCAAGGTCATTGTCATCTGTCTAGTCAGACAACAGAGGGGCGAAGTTAGTTCCATAGTTATGCCAATAATATGTTGAAAGAGCTTGCCTTCAAATTCAACGAAGATGTTGTCAATCAGAAACTCGATTAATTTTATGAATTTGTCCTCCATATGTTTCTTCTTTGCTTTGGACGTATGTTTACATACAAATTTTAGTATAGTTCATAGCCATGTATTTATACCGCCGTTCACCTTTCTTGGAAAAGAAAGTTCTCGTATCAAGAGGACGAATGCGTTCTTTGAGTTTAGAATGAGCTATAATGGTGTACAGAGTGGAAAAAACCAAATGTGTGTACTGAAGAAACGGCTTTTATTTTCAAAAACCGTAAGTTCTTTCGAGTTCTTTTAAATCCAGATGTTATCTATTCCATTTCTTGAATAAATAGTATCACCAAAAAGAGTTGATATTGCCCAGAGTGAAGTAAGCAGTTTTGACAATGGTTTGGTTGAACTGCATCAAATACGTCCAGCTTCATAGCGAAAAAACAAACCTTTGAGAATGGGAACACTATTACGACCGTAACATTTCCCCATACATTGGAAGCTACTTAAGGAAAATAAAATTATGTGAAATAAAATGCCAAGAATTAAATGCGGAGGTGCACAAATCCCAAAATTCAATAAATTACACAATGGGACATCGTCACTGATGCAAAGGGCCGTTAGTAAGGAATTCTAGATAGCGAGGCAGGCAATTGAAAATCAATCAAAACAAATATAGGATACTTCGCCAATGATTGCATGAATCTGACAAAAAAATCGATATTGGATTATTAATAGAAAATGGATAATAAAGAATAGATATCCGTATATAGAAACGGAGCTTGTGGGATTATGGGAAAATATTATCTTGCAAAATACCAAAATTATCACGAAATTGTTGAAATGTCAATAATTTGTAATTAAGAAAACAATGCCTAATAGTGCTTTGAAATAAAAGGGTCATTGGAACAAATATAGTAATCGATTAGGAGCAAAGGCTTTACCTACAGTGAAAGCCCACAAGGTAATGGCTGAAAGGAAATGAAATCGCAAAAGCAGAAAAGAAAGTCAAGCACCGAATAACACTGTTTTATAAGGAGGTGCTGATTTGATATGAAGTATGTACACCAACAAATCGGCGACAGCACATAACTTTAAAGTACACAGGAAACTGCACACAATTTTGTCAAGTAAAGACATCTGCTATCTTGGTAATGTTTGGCAATTTAAAAAAATGTTTATAATTTGATGTATCATTAAAAATGGAACATGGAGATCCTCGAAAAGTATACGAACAATAAGACCGGGTGTTTGAAAGAGAAAGCGTCTTCTTTTTCACCGACGGCATGCATCATATAAATAATTGTCAATGAACGTAAGCACTGTCATATTTTACAATTAAAAACGTGTTTACTATTACAATATACATATATGGTCATATATGGTCAATAGACTCCTTATCAGTAAGCATCTCAATAATATCTGAAGGTAATAAATTATCAATATGTGAATGCAGTGAATTAAAAGGACTTCAAGATCTTCGTTACATTTCTGAAAACCATATACTGCATAGCCTACAACTTAATGCAACCCAGAGATGGGCACTGACCTTGGGACAATGGCCTTCGTATCTAGAGATTTTGACCATTTTTCTGATTAATTTTGGTATCCCCAGTCGCTCCTGAGGTTCCATAATGAAGGTCATTTGCATTACTGATGACTGCTAGAAGGTCAAAACAGATGCACGATGCAATTTCATTCAGGACATGGCTCCAACGTACCTTATCCTAATTTGTATTGAAATGTGGTATTCACTTGTGTGTCTATGTACAATCCTTGATATTGCAGATGGTAGACACTGATTATAGAATGTAGTCCCCGAGGTTTCTGTAACCTGCAAGCCACGTTAGAATAGTGGCATTGTTCGCAATATACACATGCACTTAATGATCCTTTCGAATTATCAGATATATGAAATTCAGGAAAGTTATTGAAATAGAAGGTTAGTGAACCTACACTTCTCTTAAAGAAATGTGTCATTCACCTGTGTGTCTATTGTACAATCCAGGAAGTTGCAAGTGGTAGACACTACTTATGGGAGGACTTTTAGTACTCGGTGTGCGCCGAAACCTGCATGCTACGTTTAATTCATTGGAATAAGGAAACTTTTCAGAATTCTCACGTGTACTTGACACGAATATTACAAACTTTATTGAATTACGAGGCTAATGCACCTTCGCATCACGTTTTTCACGAGAAATACTGCATGCTTCATTTTCTCCTTTCTTGGAAAGTAAACCTCTTTTAGCAAACACTAATTTAAATCGGCACAGTTTCAGAAGCAATTTGGAAAATGCCTGTAAACTATAAGATAATGCTCTCTGTAATCAATTAAGTTTACGTTTCCCTTTTCTTATTCCTCCTGTAATCTAAACACCGTTTAGCCCATAGTTCAAAGCAATTTTACTTAAAGGTTCCATTTAACATACACCTATCTTTATGCCCAATTATGAACGCATGCATTCCCTATTATTAGGAAAAGCAATTCTGTTTACGTGGATACTTTATTCTCAGTATCTCCTACGAAGGTCCCGGGAAAAATCGTCAACTATATTAAAAAAAAATCATGGAGTTGTGAAAGAGTCTCCGTGTAAAATTTTCTTTTGTTAATATTTCCCCCTAGTTTTATGGAAATTGAGTTTAGATCATGATTATGTTCACATGTTAGTTTTTTTTGACGTTTTTGGAAGCAGTTGGTAATTTTACAAGGAAAATATTATTTAAGTTAGCAATACCTAAGAAAATTTTGTTCTGTGTTATCGCATACATGTACAGATATGAAACTCAATGTACATGAAAAAAGGCGGTCGGTTAGCGCCGGAAATCACTTACGTATAATTCCTTGCCGATTTTTTAAATACCTTACTGTAAAACATGTACACAAAAATTCATTTTCAAAATAAATTTATCATCAAATACAACAATTGGATAAGTTTCACTTAACACAATATACACGGGGAAAACAATTTTGGTTGGCTCCACAGCCACGTACGCAAAGAACATCAGCTCAAGAATTTATTAGTGACTGCAACACTTTAGTACAGCGATTTCAACACTAGACAACATACAAATACAGGCAAGAGAAGTAATCAGAAGTTTGCAATGAAGTAATAAATAATTGTCTGATTGGCGAAAACAGTGAACTTGATATGTTTTGTAATAGCTGGTGATCATAAAGACGTTGTCCTCAAACGCTGGCGTCACCACCTCCCACTCACAATACAGTGTTATCTACATATGTGATGTCATCTTCATGATATGCCTCAGAATGGTTATGACACTCCACTCTCAAACATGATAAACTGTACTTAAACTAGACTTTCACGCAATAATTCATTTCCGAAAGTTGTACAAAGCGCCTTTCTGAATTACATGTCTGTGTTTTTCTCGGTCAGTGAACAGAAGACACTAAAGTTATTGGCGTTGGCGTGTGCGATGGACATTAATGCCAAAACCATTTCTTAAAAAATATATCGGGAAGCTAAAATAAAAGATTCACCGAAGACACCTGCCATATAAACCTTGGTCAATCCAGGTTAACAGGCAAACTAACGAGCAGTAAACACTTCCAGCTTACTATCTTACGAAGAAACAGAATAGTTCTCTATGAGATCACTTATGTTATGAAATATATCATTGCATCATTTAGCTAGTGCACCTCCCCGTGTTGTTTTTTTACCTTTTTTTTGCAACGAATTGAAGCTTTCCTCGGTAGTTTTATAATTCAGTTTCACAATTAACAGCTGTGTGGTGCCGTTGGTTTATTAGCTGTCTCTACTGTACATGTTTCTAGATATGTACTGAAATATGTTATTTACTAGTGTGTTTTAAGTACAATTTTCAAAATTGCAAATGGTAGACACTGCTAGTTGAATTTAGTCACCGAGGCTTTCCGTAACCTGCATGTCACGTTTTAATTCATTGAATAGTAGGATGGCTCACAATATACACAGGCACTTAAAGGTCTTTTGGAATGATCTGATATAAAACCACATAAAACGTACTGAAGTATAAGACTAGTCTTTCCTCTCCTCTGGATTCTAGCATTTTTATCGATCAATTTCAGATTTTTCTCGGTCGTCTGCTGGGTTTAGCATTTAGACTCCCAACGCAATTGATAAGTCATAAAATACCGAAACATCGGTTTTACATAGATGATCTGTTTTCTGGCTCTACTTATCTGATTCTAAATTTGTATGGAAGAGTGGTTTTCGCCTGTGTGTTTTTCATAAAGTCTTAAAATAAATATGATTCAAATAAGTACGCTTTCGAATAGCTAGAAAGTTGTGTTTGACGTTTCAATCACTTCACTCTGATAACACTACTTCAGACTAAAGGAACTTATTTATCACTGCGCGTTGTAATGTATTTGAAAATAAGATAACTATATATAGAATTTTGTATTTGGTCAATTGGCACATATAAAGCCAGTTCATAGAACAATTCTAAAGCGATGGTCAAACCATCCAGTTGTAAGGGAATCTGCCCTTCTCGTACAGTGCGTGCTTTCGCAATTTTCAGCGAGGATTAGTAACATAACCATGTCACAGATATATTCTATGTTGGGGCAAATATCTATCAGACTTCATTACAAAGATTAAGGCGTCTGTTGTAAATATGATGTCCAGCTAAAGTCCACTTACTTGAGACCTAAATGCCAATACTGACCGATAGCGTTTGACAGATTTGACAGGATATCGGTCATCGCGCGGACTTATGTTTAAACGGAAATGAGTGATGAGGAAGGGGCCATTGACCTATTCCCGTAGGAATATGGTCACGATGATATATTGACAAGTTTTGCAGAATGACGTACATAAGATGATATTTATAGATGAGGTGTGTGTGTTATGTCGTGTTGGGGAGAACGCTAGTGTCTTTCCGTCATCGCCACGTGTCTCGAGGGAGGAGTTCTACAAAGGTGAAGTTTGTGACGTCTTATAGGTCATAATATATATGTACCGACAGGTTGATCATGAAAATATTGGAGTGCGAACTCAAGATCATATACTTGTTAAAGTATGCCAAATAATTATGTTTCAACAGACAGCTATGAGCCGCTTTCCAAACAGTTCCATTTTAGTAATTTCACAGTTAATACTGTATTAATCATTCTTACATAGAATTTATTTTTAGATTTAACTTAGAATTAAAGTTTGGTGATATAAGATTGTCATCAGAAAGTTAATATCTTTATACAAAACATTACCTACTGACTTGAAAATTGAATTGCAAGCGTAAAAATTGAAATAGGAAACAAAGACTCAGAAAATAAAGATACGAAACTTTTTTATCAAAATACGAAACTACGACAAATCTTAACTTTCACAGCTTTATATTCTATATCTGATAAACGATGTTCCAGACAACAAAATATCTATTTCACTGATACTATTTGGTTAAAATGGAAGATTTGTAATTGCTATGAGTCCTCAGTGGTCATGTCTCTCTGTATAGAAACCATCTTTTATTGATTTTATTAAAACGACAATGGCATTGCTCGTCCTATAATTAATTACAGTTTTCTTGTGGTCATGACCACATAGAGATCGTCAGCGTTCTGTTTTCTAATGTTGAGATATATCATACATTTAATGAATTGTCACAAACGTAAGTGAAAATCAGACACTGAGAGCGTAATGGATCACCAAACAAAATTACAACGCACAGGCAAAAACCGGGACAGAAAAAGTGAACAAAAATACAGCGAACAGAGAAAAAAAACAAAAAAAAAAAAAAAAACAGAAAAGGTGAACAAAATAATAATATACAGACGAAAAATTGGCCAGAAGAAAGGAGAACAAAATTACAGCTTACAGGGGAGAACTGTGGCAGGAAAAGAGAATAAAATGCTAACTCAGCACATTGAGTTGACGTAGAATGAAGATTGTTACAGATGTGTCTGTGTGATCCGTGGTAATATCTAAACCTTATGTTAACGACTCGCTCGCTGTCGTTACGATAAACACGTTTTCTAGTGTGTTAGCTGATGGTATTACCTAAGAACTCGCATCTATCGTTAGACGTTTCAAGTGTAGATATGAACTTTGCTGTATCATCAATACAAGAAATGCACACACCGGTATTGCTGGTATAAGAAAAGTTCAACATTAGTGCATAACATTTTTTACTAATGAGTTGACGTCATAGCAAAATACATAACGATCTTATTCACCTCCGTAAGAGTCGAATCCCAGCGATGTTAGATTTCTAAATTGTATACAGTTGATCAAGGAATTATATGTCCACTTCATAGAATTAAGACAGAAGTGCATGATTTGTATACTACAGGAATATTAGATTTGACAAATTTTGATTTTCTCTTATTACAAGAAATAAGTATTTCTAGAGAAAGGCTTGCGTTAAGCTTACAATACTTTATTTGAGACCACAAAACATAGATAAGCACAGTTCAGTTCCTTTTCAATTGCTGGTATTCTTGGTGGAGAAAACGATACAGATTGATAACAATGAAGAAAAAAACCTATAAACCACGTGACTATATCAGAGCATGTAAGTGCAGTTGGCGACCTTTATATCATCTGGGCACACTCTGATTTATATATTTAAAACTTTTTCAGAAATTAAACGTTTTTGCCGGGATGCTGCGTGTTATCGGAGGCGAAGAGTTTGACATGATTTAGGAGCACCTACCTCAACCTCTATCGGTATCGTATAATCAAATCACCTTGCGCGTGACGTCACGACAGCGTGCATGCGCAAATCTTCCCTCTACAAAGTCCTCGAGACGATTATCTTGGAAACAGTACCAAGGTCACATGACATATACTTCACACACGCCTCTCTATTATCCCTTCCTTTGAAATAAATTGGTTCGTATTGTCATTAGGAGAATATTACAGAGGAACTGAACGGTTAAAACTGACTCGTATATAGCATTTCCATATTTTTTGTTCAATTATCGTGTTACGATACTTTGACACGTGCGATATACTGTAAAACCAATTAAGGATTTGGTTTTTTCAGTCGAAAGTTTTGAAACACGTTCATTTATCACAATCTTGGGCATGTATTGTCACTTGTTCGAAAGGTGAAAAAAAACATGATTTATGATTTCGAGCCAGTGTCGATCTGTCAACGTGTTGCTAAAACACGTGAACAAGAGTAGACACGTTGAAGCATTTAAAGAAATCATGTGCCACATAATCACGTGATTGAAGAACGTGCTTAACACGTATATAGTGCGTTAGCCACATCAATAGGGCAACAATGACACTACGCTCAAGAAATTAGTTTAGAATCGTTGTCAATGTGATAGGAGCTGAACAAATTTCAGCAGACATGTCCTGATTCCATTACAATCTTTGATACTAAGTTGAAATGAACGAGAAAATAAAGAAAGTATATGTCTTTTTGTGAATTGTAACATCCTCGTGTTTATAGCATTAGTCATGCGCAGAGATTAAAGCAAAATAGGCATATTTCCTGTACATGTTTTGAATCTCCAACATAGAAAATTTCCTTCAATTTTCTGCTTGAAGGAAAAGACTGATAGCTTTGATCTTTGATGGAATTTCATCAGCACTACATGGATGGTGCCACGTGTTGAACTTCCAACATTCAAAGATAGCAAGAGTACTGATATAGCACTGTAATGTGAAAAATATCAACTTGTAACTTCGTTTAACAGCATGTCACTTCTCATCGGAATGTGTGTCGTTGTGTTATTACAGAGTTTTTTATTGGATTAATATAACTGGGAAAAAGTGTACAAAAATGTCCGCAACACGATATATATATCACAATTATATGTCACTGGAATGCTCACTCTTATTTCAGAGCAATGCATTCTACTTCGAAATTGGTTTCAAATCAAATTGAAATTCGTGATAAACGAGAGGTACCGATATTTAATTATAACCATATAGATCTCAAGAGCCACGAAAGAAACGCTAAAGAATATGGAGACAAATTGGAATAAATCAAGATAGGGAAAGCCAGGGTTGGTAAAAAGTTACATATATAAATATATTTTTCCAAAAGGCTGTACGCCCTATAGATGTCTAATAATGCTAAATTTTATTTTTAATGTGAATATTTGTACGACATTTGTTCCTGGAAGCAGTTTTGAGTCGGTAAGCACATACAACAGCGTATTCCTGTACATGGGGTCTATATTACACTGACAGCTTAATCAATAGTTCTCCTCCATCCGTCCTTCTAGTTTAAGTATTCGATATAACTTCTGAAATGTGCGATAAATCTTGCACTAACCGTCGATATCCCTGGTGATAGAACTGTCTATGGCTGTAAGTTATCCCAAGATGAACGAAGTTTTCAAGATCGAACCAACTTTAAGATATTGTTTAAGAGATTGATTGTGGCAGTGAACAAGATCACATTGTAAACTGCTGTTGTGTAGGTCTTGTTAGAGGTGTAGAAGAAGAAACAGGTGAAGAAGGAAAAGGAAATCGACATGGCAAAATGTCGATATAATTACAAAGTTAACGACTGTCTGGGTTACAACCATGGAATGGTGTGGTCTCCTCTTTCAGTATGCATGCCTTTGAACGGTGGTAGCTTACAGGGATATTTCTGATATATGAAAAGGGGCCGCGGTGACCCAGTGGTCAAGGTGTCTTCATCACTAGCCATCCACCGTTGATTTTTGCGACTCATCTTGACTATTCAGAGACAATAATTTTTTGCGAATCTTGCAGTCTCATATTAGTTTGTGAAATATTTATGTTAGTTCACAGTAATTCATACTTCCAGTCTCAGTGTTCTTGTTTCCTTAAGTATTTTGCATTCTTTAAATATTCAGTTATCTTGTACGTACAAAGGCATATGTGTAATTCTTCGCTTGGTTGGTTAATAAGACATATACATAAAATTTAGTAAATAAATTCAAACATTAGTAGATATATATAGATATAAAGATTACAGAACACGTGATAGTCGGATACCCTGTCTCCAAGACAACCTAAGTCCACATTAAAGTAAATAAATGAATAAATACATCTTTTTACTAAATTACTTTGTAATATACAAAATTGTTTTATGTACATATTCGTTTGCGTGAATGTTGAACTGCAAGCACCGGAATTGCACCGAAGTGCGAATTACTTCATAACCTTTCTGCTTGCACGTGATCTGTTCAAAACCAGGACATAGGTTATGGTGTTCATCATGTTTATTCGTATAAAAGATAAGAAAATATTACAAATGTTTACAGTGATAACTTGTAATATATAGTGTTACTTTACAGGGAAGGTCACATTCTTCATGTCATGTTTTATGATAAGATGTGCATATGTTTAATAAGTTGTTTTAAAACGCTGGGACAAAAAAAAAAAAAAAAAACAACAACAACAACCTGACGTTTGTAAGATTCAAAAATTTCATTCTAGCCTGGTGAGCATATATTGTATATACCGAATAAATTACATTGTAGATGAATTATATTTGCTAATTCATTCTTATGATGAAAAGAAATCAGCATAGATTGTTTTCAGAATGAAATTATGTCTCTCATATTTTCAAAAAGTGACTGTCAGTTTGTCTACAACATTCAGGTTAATTGATGATGTGTATTCCAAAACACAATTAACATATGTCGGTAAAAAAATATGTGCGCCCTTACAAAAGTGAAAAGCAAATAGTGTCTACATGTGATAGGACTTTTTTGGTATTAAAATAGTATAAACTTGACAAGGTACATGAAACATAGCGTTAGCTTAGTTTTATGATTCCAAATACAGACTACCTTAACATGTTTAGAGAGACTCCGGATAAGAACATATGGACAGCGGTCCCAAGGACGAGAGACAATAACGATCTGTCAGTTGTGGGACATTCTAATATATTTTTAAGGGTAGAAATTACCACAAACAAAACACAAATGTCATACAACGTCTACAAGAAGCTTTGCCGACTGAAAAAAAAAAGAAAAAGAAATGAAAAATGCTGTGATGTTAGTGTTGCCTTTTGTGGAAACATGCGAGATATTTGGAGTAGATAAGAGATTTTTTATGTGAGCTGTAGTCATTTATTTTGTTTTTGCTCTAAAGTGAATCCAAACCGCCAAACACTTAATTACCTCCCCTCTCTGACCTTTAACGGGGTTCAATTTTAGTCGTCTGACACTTTCCTGTGATAAATACAAACAGTCAATTCTGGAGATCTTTGGGATACAATTTGGAAGTCAATATCCCGAAAATTTTTCGTGTTTAGTGTTCTTTCTGTTATTGTTTAAGAGTGTGAATAACGAACACGTTCCGACATTTAGACAAACCCTATCAACTATTCTGCAACTCTAAAAAAACCTGGCAACATTTCAAGGCCAAAGCAATCCATTAAGATAGAGACGTGAAATCGATATTTTGATTTAAAAATCAAGAAAAGTGTCTACAGATATCAGTATGGTATGTTTGTTTTATTTTTTTTTATCATATATTGGTAAACAAATATCTTTATCTTGTAAAATTTTTTGATGTGTACATATACATCTGAAACTACATAATGTAATTTAGAATATTCGGTATCAATTATGCTGCCTTCGGTCAGACGAATACATCTATGTTTAAAACAGACTAATGTACTGAAAACTGTAACTTCAAATTGTAGGTTTAATAAAATAATACTTGTGAGCATTATGTCTGAATTTCATATGTAATAGTTAATATTGAATATTGATGTAACATCCTCTAAATGTTTGGAGATTTTTAAGAAAAGGTCACTTCGCTAGAAGGTCATGATTGGTAGTACCCTACGTGAATCCAAGTTGAAATGGCAGCAGTTTTGAAACCGTGCCCTAATATCGTGTGTGTCCTCCTCGAACAGCTATAACATCTCTAATTCTTCGTTGCATCGAGTTCATCAGGGCATTGACTGTCCGTATTGGAATGTTATTCCATTCTTGGACGAGTGCATTTGCTAACTGGGGGAGGGTATTTGGGGGGTTACGGCGATTGCGAATTCTTCTGTCTAGTTCATCCCACAAATGCTCGATTGGGGACAAATCGTGGCTATATGGAGGCCAATCTATAGGAACAATGTTCTGTGTCGCAAGAAAGTCTTTATAGACTCTTGCAATGTGTGGTCTCGCGTTATCTTGCTGCAAGGTTAGATGATGCTGCCTAACAAACGGCACAACATGGGGCCTAAGGATCTCATCCCGATAGCGTATGGCCGTTAAATTCCCATTGACTATCACCAAAAGTGTCTTCAAACCATGGGAGATTCCCCCCCCCCCAAATCGGTCATGCTTCAAAACACAGGCGTCAGCAAAACGTTCGCCTCGACGCCGGTACACACGTTGACGGCCATCTGCTCGAAATAACGTGAATCGAGATTCATTGGTGAAGAGCATGGACCTCCAACGTCTCATAGGAAAACGTCTGGGCATATGTGCCGTCAACCATTGCATACGATGTGCTCGACGTTGCGGTGTTAGTGGTAAACCAACGTACGGTCGCCTTGCACGCAAATTAGCCTCACGCAGTCTGTTGATCACTGTTTGGGGATGAATCCGATGGTTATGATTACCAATCGTATTCCTTGCCGTTTCAGCAGCCGTTAACCTCCTGTTACGCAAGTGTGCCAGCCTAACAACCCGGTCTTGACGTCGCGACGTTACGCGTGGACGTCCTGATCTCGGCCGGTCATCGACTCTTCCTGTGGCGTTAAGACGTGAAACTAATCGACTAATAGTCGATTTGTGAACTCTGAAGTGTCGAGCGACGTGAAGTTGCGTGCTCCCTGCCATAAGCATCGCGATAGCACGTCCTCTATCAACCTGTGATAACCGTGGCATAATTGTAAAAGGAATTATTGTTTGCAAAAGTATTGGCGATGATGTGTCTCGATGTTAGTGATAAATTGATACTGGTTTGAATGAAAAAGAACGCATATGTTTGTACAGGCACGGTTTTTGATGTTTTTACCGCGCCGGATGTGCATAGGTTTCTCGTCACACCTGGTTGATTTTGAACATTGGTTAGGGTGATAGGCAGGGTGCACTTTTATTTCCGCGATTTTTATACAGCTATGTATATTTAATACAAAATTAATAACAATTTTCCAAGTTGCGTTTTTTGTTCGTTTCAGTATATTATCCTGCCGAAACAATTAATTAGCAAGGGTTCTTATCGACTGTCCTTTCAGACAATACTGAAATGACCTTAGCTGTTGAAAAGACGCAAACCCACGGAAGAAAACAATTAAATGTATTCTATCTCAGAAATGATTTTTTCTTTATTATATCCCTAGTTTCTTAACAGAGAAAAATGAAACCTCAAATATTTCCTTTCTCAACTGAAAAATCACATTTAACAGGGACAGTGTTAAGTCTACCATGTGTAAAATGTAGTAAGTTTCTGGATGTGTTAAAATTAATCAAATCTTGCGAATTATGACTTAATATTTTCATCTTTATATGTGTCAGGATAAAAGCATGTATTATATGTATCAGAACTTTCTCTGTTATACCAGTACAGCTAGTTAATGCTAGATTAGGCACCCATAACCATCGTCAGACCTAGTCTACATTACCACTTAAACATTTTTTCACACCTGAGTATCATGGAGTTATGTTTTCCAATAATCTAATCTATGTGTGTCGGTCATTGATATAAATGTTTCCTGTAAACATTCAACAGTGTATTTTGTATATTGTTATTGAATGGTAAACGATAATAGGTTGATAACATCGTGGCAGGATCAAGATAGCAGTTCTTATCAAATTGTGGTAGAATTGTAGAATGAAGCTGGCTTTTTTTAATATAATATCGTGGTAGAGTGAAGATGGCTTTTTGAAAAAAAATCGTGGTAGAATGTAGCTGGCTTTTTTGATAATAATCATGGTAGAATGAAGGTGGATTTTTTATGATATCGTGGTAGAATGAAGCTGGCTTTTTTCATAAAATCGTGGTAGAATGAAGCTGGTTTTTTTATATCGTGGTAGAATGAAGCTGGCTTTTTTCATAAAATCGTGGTAGAATGTAGCTGGCTTTTTTTTTTTATAAAATCGTGGTAGAATGAAGCTGTCTTTTTTTAATAATATCGTGGTAGCATGAAGCTGACTTTTTTCTTATGAAATCGTGGAAGAATGAAGCTGACTTTTTTATATCGTGGTAGAATGAAGCTGGCTTTTTATAATATCGTGGTAGAATGAAGCTGGCTTTTTATAATATCGTGGTAGAATGAAGCTGGCTTTTTTAATATCGTGGTAGAGTGAAGCTGGCTTTTTTTGTATAAAATCGTGGTAGAATGAAGCTGTCATTTTTTAATAATATCGTGGTAGCATGAAGCTGATTTTTTTCTTATAAAATCGTGGTAGAATGAAGCTGGCTTTTTTTTTTTTATAAAATCGTGGAAGAATGAAGCTGACTTTTTTATATCGTGGTAGAATGAAGCTGGCTTTTTTTTTTAAATCGTGGTAGAATGAAGCTGGCTTTTTTATATCGTGGTAGAATGAAGCTGGCTTTTTTTTGATAAAATCGTGGTAGAATGAAGCTGGCTTTTTATAATATCGTGGTAGAATGAAGCTGGCTTTTTATAATATCGTGGTAGAATGAAGCTGGCTTTTTTATATCGTGGTAGAGTGAAGCTGGCTTTTTTTGTATAAAATCGTGGTAGAATGTAGCTGGCTTTTTTTTTTATAAAATCGTGGTAGAATGAAGCTGGCTTTTTTTGATAAAATCGTGGTAGAATGAAGATGGCATACTTTCTTTATAATATCATTGTAAAATGAAGCAGGCCTCTTTCATAACGTAATGGAAGAATAAAGCTTGCGCTTTTATAATATTGTGTAAGAATAAAAGTGGTTTTTTATGATATTGTGATAAAATGAAGCTTGTGTTTGTAAATATCGTGGAAGAATGACGCTTGCCTTTTTTAATATCTTTTTAGAATGAAACTATTTTTTATAATATCGCAAAAATGCGCTAAAATGAAATGATCTGTTAAATAAGAACCTACATATAAGCTCATACTATATATCACCCAGTTCCTTGCTTATCGACGTACTCTGTAATCATTCGGAGACTATTCACAGTGAGGTTTAACGTCTCGAGATACTTACAAGTACATACGGCTCGCTTTCGGAAACCATTGACATTAATAGAGAATATACACCAACGATGTTATTGTTACTTCACAACTAACTATTAAATTCCTGTGGCTGGGTATTATCTGATCAGACGAGTTTTACCTGCATAGAAATAAGAGAAAACATCACTATGTGTGAATGACCTGAATAAGAATGAACAATATAAAGAATTTTCCATTCACATGTGTCGTCCGTAGTGATAAAACATTTTAGTTGCCAAGAGAAAAAAAAAAGATTAAACAACCCATAACCCCATTCCACTCGTATGAACATCAGATGTCCGCGTTGACACTGGTCAGGCGCCAATTACACCGCCTCCTTGCCTTTTTTTCTGCGCTTCATCGCCATCTCCTGCGTGTCCTCGTATGCCACGTGACGTTACGACAATGCCGAACAAGGGGTTTTAATTGTCATCGTGGTTATATGGGTTTACGTTTTACTTTCTTGTTGATTTGGCGAATATAATATTGGAAAATTTGGGTCGATGATGTGATTGAGATGACGATGGAGAAAGAGCCTTCTACTTATTTACTGTCAGTCGACTACACAGTTTTTATAATGTGACATTTCTGTTATACAATAAAAATATACGCTCTCCTTCTTTCTGCAGAGAACGTGTTTTATAGCATTTTTAGTGACCCAATCATCTGATGACTCACCAAGTGATATTTGAGTTACTCCAACATCTTTTGACTCACTGTACGACGTTTTAGGGTCTCCATCGTCTTAGGATTCAGAGGTACATTTGCCATCTTTACATTTCCCTATGGTCTAATGATTCAGCGAATGACCTCTTGACATCTGTGTTACCCTATCCCATTATGATGCTCTACTTTTGAATGACGTCATCTTCTTATGATTTAGTTGAGAGACCTTTCAGTGACGTCGTCAACTTTTTGTTGACCCTGTGAGCGACGCTAAGTGACCAATTATCTTATGACTCACCGAGTAACCTCTGGGTTACTCTAATGACTCAACGAGTTACGTTTGAATTGCCGCATCGTCTTTTGACTCTTGTTGTGACCTTTTAGGGTTTCCATCATTTTAGAACTCAGAGAGCGACCTTTGAGTGGCCAATCATCTCATGACTCCTTTGAGTGGCTCGATTATTTCATAACTCAGTGCTCGACTATGGTTTGTTTGTGTCAATTAGAGACATATATGGGAAGACATTTGATGAGTTGAGTATCAATTTTTTGACTCAGAGAGCGATTCGTCTTGGTTTCGTTAATTATTTGTACCGCAGTAATTATAAACAAAGCGAGTTTCCAGGATAGGGATATTACATATAATTTCATCAGCAAGTAATGTATTTTTTCGTTTTATAATTGAAATGCTTGCTCACCTCACATCAAGAAAGGTAAAAACATGATATAATGTATCAATGCTTGGATATAAATAGAGGGATAGGATTGACGATATTGCTTGTTCTATGATCACATAGCAGTAAATATTGACCTCGAGCATTCATACAACATATATATAAAGTTCGTCCGTGTTAATGAAAACCTAAGACTTAGTTTTATTACGTCAACTCAAATCATGGAAGGAAGCTATGCTTTAATTAGATATTTGTGATTATTGTAGTATGCTGTGATTGGATTCTGCTTCAAAGTGTCTTCTTCATCAATATGACAATTCTGACGTCATTTTCGACAATAAAATTATTTTTGTTACAAAATCACTCATTTCTAGAAATAACTTATTTACAGTAAAAGGAACGCCGTAAATGGTGCACTCCTTTATTAAAATATGCGGTTATTTTGTAGGAATCAACATCGGGGGATATGTTTTTCAAAGGAGATGTTATGCTTTGTGTTACTGATCAGTCGTGCTGAATGTATCAAGTATAGAAATCGTAGGAAGAATACAGAAATGACAAAATATAGTTCCCTAATCAAAGTAAGGTTCCAGGTAGACCATGATCGTAACGACTTCAGGTATGTTGTAACATTTTATGGAATATTTTCAGGGGGACGTTACTATAGACATTGCTAGAATGGATTTGAGAAACATTGTATAATATAGAATGTTTGGGGACGAAAAGTCTACCATTTATAGTTACAATTATATCAAAGTAGGCCACACGAGAATGAACTTCAGAGACATTCTGTAATATAATGAAATCTTTGGGGCGAATAGTCTACCATTTATTTTCAAATGACATCGAAGTAGACCCAGCTGGTATGAGTTTCATCGACACTGCATACTTTTATGGAATCTTTCGGGACGTAAAGTCTTTCATTTATTTTTAATATTATGATCAATAGGACCATGCTTGAATGAATTTAAGACACATTTGTATTATAGGGACGAAAACTCTGCCATTACAAATATATGTCAACTCATTCATTACTTACATATATACCTTTATACGTAGTCTATTCGGATACTTATTTCTCACCTCATTACAAGTTTTACTTAAATTAACGCTGTTTTAAGTGATTTTTCGTGATTAGAGCACATTTCCGTGGTTTATTTCTTTTGAATACCATCACAATGTTATGCAATCGACCGAAAACAGATTTACACGTCGATGTTTAACTGGATATATATATTCAATATCAGACCAGATTCATCACCATTGCACACCCACAGACATACAAGTAAAAAGAAAGAAAAAGAAAATCCAATTTGGGAGTAAATATGTCAAAATATAAACGCGGGGGTGTTTTAACTCAATAATTCAAGAAACATAATCTGGAACTTTTTTGATTCCGGAAACATATTGCATTGTCCACCGGTAACGTGTTTGTGGTAAACCTTTGATTTTTTAAAGATGCTTGTAAAAAAGAAAAAATTGTCAAAATAAATGATTTCATATTGCTCTTTTGATTTTCCTCCAATAGGTAATACTCCGTACTGATCACCTTAGACAAAAATGTTTTCGGAGACTAAGACATAATAGAAAATCCTGACAGGATTCCTCACATCGCCACTATTTGCTGTCCGAATGGATTTAAAGCGCGGCATGGAGGTTAATGAACTAGCGTTCTCTCACACATAAACCTCACACGAGGATATCAATGACAACCAAAGTTATATTAATGGAACGTCGTCAATAATCTGATGTAGAGCATGATCTGGGATTTTCCTCCGATACACAATCAATTATGACAGTTTATCGACAGCCATATGTGTCCCGGAGTTTTCAAGCCATCATCAGTTCTTTGTCCTTGTTATGATAACCTAGTGGTCACTTGGATTAGATAAATGACCTCTTGAATCAACAGGGAGTGGTCATTTGACGACTAATACTTCCAATTTACTAATTTGAATAGGTTCATAATTGATCATTAGTGACCGGTAGAATTGACACGCACTCCTCAATCACAGCCCGGCAGTTCTCCAGCCCCAGATTTCTGGAGCTGTGAAATGTAACAGATCGTTTGAGGTGGGTCACTATTAAGGGTTACTATTGATTGTCTATCTAATAACATACTTTAAATAGTAATAATTATTCGGAGAAGCATTTAAATGTCCTGTTGCTAAATGCATGCCTTGTTTCGAAAGGTCAGTTACAACGCCTTGATGACTTGTAGTGTTTCATGCCAAATTGACAGACCCACCCTTAAATTGCCAATAAATTGTTTTTCTTTCACCGTCCTGATCTACATGTACTTCAACCCGTTTCTTCTCAGCTCGTTTATTGGCATGTATCGTGTCACATGCAGGTAACGAAAATAAAACAAAGTTAGTGTAACTATTTAAAGTCAAATTCCAAAGGTTACATAGTCTGTTGTCAGCAGACACTGAACAGAATTTTTAAAAAGTCACTAATTTAGTTTAAGCCGATTATAGTCTTTAGTTCCAAAAGCGAGTTAGTCAGTACACAAAGGTTCTTTTTTAAGGATATCTATAGTAAATGACATTAAGAAAGCACATGTCACAGTGATTTGGAAGCAAACAAATCAGGAGATTCTTAGATAAACATTTTTCTTCTAGACAAAAAGGATGAAACATGTGCTTAAAGGTGATTTCAACAATACAGCGGTACAGTATAGAAAAACTACTCTATGACAACAACCTCCCGTGTCTTTCAATACAATGTTCTGTGTTAGGAGAGCATTGTGTAAGGGAAAGACTTCTCTCCGACTTCTTTAGGCATGATGTGTCAAGTCAGCTTCCTTTTAAAGCTTATCGAGAGTGTGTCTCCGTCAGGCACAATTAGTCTCATGACTTCGCGTGATGTTAGGGTCTCTTGTGGAACATCTACATTCTCCGTGCGGATACAAGTGTATTTTTACCAAAATATCTCCACTTTGTATAAACAGTTGTAGAGAAGAGCATTTCCATGTTAGATCATGAACAAAGACAAGATATTTACATCTTCGATCTGGGATCTTTCCCTTTCGCCTGCAATGAGATATATTCTGTATAAAAAACACGAAACTACCAAGTAATTTAGTCAAATATGTTTAATTCCATTAACACATCTAGAATACACTGACATGACGTCAGAATACACGAAATGTACTGACAGAATACCATAATACACGGCACGACAGAGTCCAACGTGCTACCACTAGACCAAGGCTCCTCTTGCTAAGTTAAGATGATTGGTCATCTACACCACTTCCCTCTGCAGATTCTGTGCAATAATAATCCCGCTGTATCCTATTTCATATTGGTATTAGATTTTGTTGCCCTTCCACATGTGTCGTGTCTTTGGTTTAGGCGATTATGCACAATGCAGAAAACAAAATTGTCTCTGTTGTTATTTCGTTATCAAGCTAGGCCAATGCTTATTGATGCTGGTATGTTTTCTGTTGAAAAAAAATTAAACCTGGAATAGATTTTATTTCAGTAAGGGATCACTTTTCATCAACCGTTTAAATTTCGGAATATTTCTGAGTAAAATGGCATTCAAAAGTTAATTTACTTTAAAGATGATCCAAGAGCATGTTACTTCAATATCAAATTATTTGTAAGCCCCAGTATCGGGTTTCCCCTAACCAAGAATCAAACAACTAATTAATCAATTATGCAGTACGTGTGAGGGAAATGTTGTTTTATTTCGGTGTTGTAGAAATATGTATTCACAATGGCTAATGAAAATGTAATTACACGTATTTTTTTTTCTATGCGTTGGTAGATATCAACTACAGAGAGTTCAATCTTGACACATGTAGAGATACAAGAAATGTCCGTAACTTCAGATTTTTCTCAATTTCTTAAAGGCCTATTCATTAATTGATTTAACTTTTTCGGGCCTGTTATCATTTTTATTTATTTTATTATAAATCATAACGTTTTCAAAGATATACACTAAAATAGGATATTTCATGGGGTCAAAATTCATGATATTCCAAATATATACATTTTCGTTGGCACTTGATTTCGTTAGTAATTTTGCTCACAAAATCAACTACAATGGAATTTCCTAATCCATGCCAACTTTTATCTGTTTACTTCGTAGAAATACAAATCTGTGGGCTTACAGTACCAACGAAAAATTAAAGACTGACAGTAATGATACAGTTCTTTCATGATATCTGTACTTTTCGAATATACCAATGTCGAAAATGAAATTTCGTCCAACACTTCATTTGCCTGTAGTCAATATGGCACCATAGTCCGACAATTATGTTATCAACAGGCAGCAGATACGATGATCTAGTTTATTCTGGTGTAAGACCTTATTACATGCCTGTAATTGTTGACATAAACCCAGATACACGTCGGTAGCCGTGTGCGTGTCGTCTGCTGATTCCAATGAACCCCTCGTTTGACATGGACGCTTCGTCTATGATAATTGATTGTAAGAAAGATAGTTCACAGTGTGTACTTATGCCATCACGACACCGGGCGTTCATCAAATAGGATTAACACAAATGGAGACACCCAGCTAGAAATTATCGCCTGATTCGTCTCTGTGATATCATTCCTTCCGCGGAGTAGATAATTTGGTATCGACCTTGCATTTCCACATTTGTGAACATGGTGTCTAGTCTATGTGTTAGGGCTATGACAGTCAGTCGAAAGTTATCAACTTGAAAGGGCATACTCCGATCATACTCAGATTATCAGTCGACTTACTGCGATCGGGCTATATCCTCAGCTGATGCAGGGACAAGGAACTCCAAACTAAGAATTTAAATAAACATGTTAAAAATGTAATGATAATGATAAAATCAAATGATGAAGAACAATGTCATTAGAATATTTATCTTATCTGATTTTCTAACGGTTGATACTATCTTGCCTTCTATGAAATTTTGTTTTAAGTTATTGACTTTTTCACACAGAGAAATGATTAACATTTTTTCATTTGTTTCTTTGTCTATTTCCTCTTTCAGAATTCTTATTATCCTTGTAGTTTTTCAGGAGTCCCCGTGTAAATACTTTGCCTTAGTTTTACTGACTTTGGATCTGTACATGCTGGTATCTTCTAGTTGTTTCCTTGGACTGTAACCTCTTGGGATGGGCTCCGTCTATTGTTATTACTATTATTTGATATGGTTTGCTTCATTCTGTGGCAGCAAAAGACTGAGCCGAGAAATGAAACCTAGAGTTTACTCAAGTTTATTCCATTGAAGTACCTATTGTAGAATAATAAGTATGTGGATTTTAAAGAACTCCAGAGCTTTTGACCAATCTTCAACACCATGTTTGAAAAAGTTCTTCTTTGAGAACATTTGATTTTTCCAACACCATACCCAATTCTAAACACAAAGAACACATCCGTTTTCTTTTTATATATGAGCTTTCTGTTCCAAGAAATGTGAACGGCGGTACAAATACATGGTTGTGAACTACATTGTTCGTAATAACACGCCCAAATAAAAGTAGTAATATATGGAGGACGAAATCATAAAATGAGTTTCTGGTTGACAACATCTTCGTCGAGATATGTAATAAGACCTTCCAACAGACTGTTCCCCTTGTACGAGGCTGATTTATCTAAGAACTTATCGCAACAGGTCACAAAGATATTGCAAAGCATGATATCACTTTCAGATATATAAATGACGTCTTGTCTTTAAATAACATGAAGTTTATTGACCACATCCGTCATACATACTCACCAGAATTGGACACGACAGAATCTTCTACATCAGTCTCTTATCACGGTCTTTTCCTACAAACATTAACAGTTTTCCACCAGACTGTATGATAAGTGTGATCAGTTTGATTTCGCCATTGTGAATCTGTCATTTTTGTATAGCAACATCCCCAACTTATGGTATTTATATGTCACAGCTGATTCGATATTCAATAGCATTTCCCCATTATCACGATTATCGTGAAAGAAGTCGTCAACTGACGGACAAATCTATAACAAATATGTTCAAAACATGCAGATGGATGAAAATTGAAAAGGCACTTTACGGTCGTTACAGTGATATCATCAAGAAATATTCTATTTCTTTGTGCGATATGAAGCTGGACGTGTTTGATGCTTGTTGGTTTGCCGATTGATTCCGCTGTTGTATGTCTTGTTCTCACTTAAGAACTTGACATTACTTACCTGGGTTGATCTTTTACTCTTCTGTTTTTTAGTTGCTCTATGTACAGCTGATGAAGGAATACGAAAAGAATTTTCAATAGATTGCGCTCAAGTAGGTATTTATTTTCAATATATGATATCCATTCCTAATAATTGACCTAAATATTTAGTTTACAAACGATAAATTCAGAGACATACGTAAATGCAGGTGAAATCAGGTAAAGACAGGTAGATAATGTCGATATTTGTACCTTGTGGTATAATGGCGTATTAGCTTAATTCAACCATGCTGAATTAACATAGCAACACTATTATCATACATACCTATAAAATTCATTCTGATCTTTCAGAGTTACTGCCCTTTGTTTCACTCTATGAGGATAAGGTAGCAATGAGCTTGACAGTTGATGTACTGGGACATGAAAAATGTGTCATCAAGGGCAGATATCATCACGCTGTCTTGTTACATCCAAATCACAATGTACTGATTGGATAGTCATGTATAATCCATCATGAAGCTAGTTTTACGACAATTACGTATCTAAAGGACGCACCTTGGGCTTAATATCACCTATTATATGCAGATTGGTAATTTGTTTGCAAATTTGGCAAAGTCTAGCCTAACTTGTAATGCTGTTGTAACGCAGTTTTCTGGGTCAGGACAAAGACTGGCGAGATATCTAGGACACATTGTATATGTACTATTTGTTGACTTAGCCATTAAATGGGTGCAAATTACCGTATGACAAAGCTATAACATTTCATCAGACCAATTGATCAATTATTGATACCGTGACAAATAAAGCCAGACCCCATGGAAGCAGATAAGAGCATTATTCAGAGAGAAAGCAACTTTCAATATAAATATAGAAAAAGACAAGTAGAGACAAATAATGCATGAAACATCATACAACTGTTTCGTTCTTCTAGGATCCGACAGTAATCTAAGATATTGAAACCCAGGAAGCGACCGAGGAATGTCAAATCTTGTTCGGAAAATATGTCAAAATATTTATGGTGACTTCATTATCTAATAAATATCGTATTTTTTAGACTGGATGATATCAGAAGAACGTCAATTACATGTGTATATTCTGAACTGTATCGCTATCCAAATTAATTGAAACATGACAAAGGCGGTGGTGTGAAATTGACGTAGTTTGGGAATCAAAAAATAAATAAACTTGCTTGAGTCTCGCTTCAAGAGTGTGGCGATTCCAATTTCTCTCTCTATTTCATGTCACAAACATCAGAGCGATGCATTTGCAACTGAAAACTTCGTGAACATTTTTACTTTCTTTACTAATTGTACCGAGCTTTTGTCGCCTTGTGTATCCGACCATTCCAGGAAGGTTATGGGTTCATTAAGGGTTAAGAAAGAGTTTATATTGGTATTCGCTGTTCTTGCTGGACGTTAACCTAACATGTCGGTGACAGCCTGTGAGTCCACGGTCATTATGGAATGACCGGGTCGAGAGCAGTTGTATGGTGTCAAGCGAATGGTATTGTACATGTAGTTTGATGGCATTTTAACGAGTTGTTTGTTTGTCGGCTAGCTTAATGAATTTGTGAACAGCCAGGGTCATTTTAAGGCAGACCTTGTGGTAACTGGCGGGAAAGCGCGACCTCGAACAATTTTGGTAAAGTGTTTTCCAGTGGATACAATCACGAGAGAGTAACATTTTGATCGTTTATAGCTACAGTCATTCGTTTCATCTTATCAGCAGCATTCAATCAGACAGTATAGCGTTAAGCTTCACAGCCGAGTGTTCGGGAATGTACGTTTTAAAAAACAGGAACCATCTTGATTAGTGATGCTGAGGTTTCAGAGTCCGATACTCCACCGACTGACTTAGATTTATAAAACCTTTTGAGGTACTTTGAGGACATAACACGATAACAATGAGCAAAGAAGTAAATCTCTCGATAAAATCTACCTAAACATAGTAAAACTACAGGTGAATCTCGTTATCTCGAACTCGTATTACACAAGGCCTCCGTTTAATTTGAAGCATCTCGTCAGTTCCTGCCTAACTTCGCGCAAACGTATTTGAACTCAATTAAATCTAATACTCGGTTATCTCCAAATTTATCCATGGCCCCGCCGAGTTCGAGATAACGAGTTTCGATTGTACAAAGACTGTTCACGATGACTTTGCTTTGTAGGTTCAAATTTGATTTCATATCGTTTCATGTGTATCTGCCAGGACGTATAAGGTTAAGAGAGGAGTTGGTTCAGATGATGTAATGTTAACGATTCTGATGTCCCCATAGAAAATACCGAGTCTTCTTCAATTACTTTTGCATTTCCTGGTCAACAATACAGGCCCTTGTGCTGAGATAATACCGTCTCATCTTAAAGAACATTACTAGAGAATAATTGCATTTCTGGTTGGAAAAAACTTAGGTTTGGTGGCTAGATGTTGAAACAGACTATCAGCATACTCGTTGCAACTGAATATAACCCTCTAACTGACATTAACTGACACTGACAGAGGTAACATAGAATATGTCGAGTTCTTTAACATACCTGGTACATGTTATATACATTACTGCTGTTTTTGCTTTCAAGAAAAATGTGTTAAACCATGTTAATTAGATATGAACTTCCGAACTTTATATCAAAACTGCTTACCCCCATTGACAACTTTTTCCAAAGTGACATGGGAAGTATGATTTCAAAATATGGCGTCGGTGATCTCGTTTTTAGAACTCGACATTAATTTGATTTCCTGACAACTACATTTCAGGTATCGGCTGTGAAGCAATTTGTTTACAAATTTTATCCTATTTTTATCGTTGTTGAGACTTCAAGACTGCACTGTTCGGTTTTTATCAGAACAATATCAGTTTTCTAATCACATACACGTATACATATTGTGTGATGGACTCTCAGTGATTTACCACACAGCTTTACTTCTGTATTTTTATCCAGGTGAATATGCGAATAAGATATAAGGATTTTCTAGACAATCCAAAATATACCCGGTGTGTTCCGTTCAGAGTTGAATACCTCATTGACTACAGACATACTGTTAACAATGTACAGGTGTAACTTAGTTTCTTGCCAATTTTACCTATTGCCAGTATCTACCTGTAGATGAGTTTGCTATTCAGGGTACGTAACGAAAATGAGCATAATAAACAAGAAAATACCAACATGTCAACAAAATCATAATTCAAACTCAAATTCAATGAACAAAAAAAAAGAATTACCCAGAGTACTAGGAGAATAAGGCCATGTGCTACAGAAGAGTAAGCGTTTTCTGCTTCATCGGAGACATCCACCATGTAAACCCAAATCAAATCAAGTAAGTAATGTCACGTTCTCAAATGAAGAAAGGCATACAATAACGGAACCAACAGACAAACTAACGAGCACCAAACACGTCCAACTTCATATCGCAGGAAGAAATAGAATACCTCTTAATGGGTTCACTATGAAGAAATAAAACTTTCCCATAAATTCTGTCAACCTGCAATTTTGGAAACCCTGTGTGACGAGTTTGTCTTTCAGTTGACGACTTCTTGAACAAAATTCGTGATGATGGTAACAGGCCCTAGAATAAAAAATCAACTGCTACATGTAAACACCATAGGTTTCGGCTGCAAGGATATTACTGTTAAGTTACTCTATCTTTCAAAGAAATGAATATGAAAATGTCACACATGGGAATAACAGGACAAAGGATATAAAAGAAACATTAAGAGTTCTTGGAAGGGTATGAACATTGATTACTTAATAGTTCTTGTCCATTAAAATGTCTCATATAAAACCAGAACGACTTGTAACCATTATCCGAATACACAAGAACTCAAATTGATAATTTTTGAACCAAAACTTCAGTTTTTTAAACAGATTCTTACCACTAATTTATAATGTAATAGATTCCAAAAGATATAATTTTTTACCTTTCACAAGCAAGTATTTTGTTTGGAAAAGAGATGTTTTGAAGTTTAGGTTCTGATAACATGCCTCCTTTGTGTAATGTGTTTTTTTTTATCACAGCAGCGTTAGAAATATCCGTAAACTAAACAAAATAGTAAATTGACAATGCGATATATACTGACAACATAACATTAGGGACATTATCCAAAATTTTGTATTGATTGATCAGCTTTATATATCACATTCTTTGCTGATATAAATCGATGTTACGAATGTATATGTTAAATGGAAATAGTTAAGATTGCGTTTGGTAATTTTTTGGTTTACTAAATCAAGCATATAGCTGTATTAGATGTAATAGATATGCATAAGACGTAATTTTCTTTCGCAAACCAAAGATGAAAGGAACTGTAGATCAAAGACCGAGTTCAGTGTTCTACTGACATTTTCATCTTAAATGTCATACTTTCTTGTCTTTCACGTCAGATTGCAATCAATCTTCATTTCATTGGAAATGGATGTGTCTGCATTAGTGATAATTTCACACCAGAGGGCGTCCCGAGACTGACTTCCGCATTGACGGATCTTTTCAATCATTCTGAGAAGTGTTTACTTTAGGGACTGTAAAACTATAACTTATCCAGATTTGTGTATAACGTTTAAGTCCACAGCAAATTTAGTATTATTGTGGGTCTATATCGAGAAATATTATCTTATAATATGAAATGGGCAATGTCTGAATCGGTTGGGGTTAAAATGCCCATTTCGTGTCAAAAGAAAGAGCATAAATCACAATATTTCATTATTTTGAAAGTATTTCAAGAATTAATATCTAGAAATCATGCCTTTTTGTAATAATGCAAATGGATTGTGTAGGAACAATTTCCCCTCCTACGGTCTGTGTGTGACAGCCTAGAGAAGGTCTCAAGATTTCTAGATATAAAATTTAACGTGGAACCTAACCCTATCATATCGGACTATAGGAGGAATTTCTTCTACACGAACACTTCATATTCTGTCTGGCAAAAGGTAGTTTACCACACAACTGGTATAATGTTCGATGTTCTTCTTTACTGTAATGTGCATAGTATTGTATAATTAACTCAAATGAATACATCATCATGGCTAATTGATAGATATGATAAAAAGAAGTGCAATTTTAAATACACAGTTAGTGAAAACATGATTGTAACAGTGTAAATAAAAATGAAATATTCCCAAATACTGAAGTTGAAAACATGAGTTGGTGATGTACAAAATCAAATTATTTAACCCATTTTTTTCTTTCTTTCAACACCTTTCTCTGTCATTCCCACACAATATACCATAAACAACGGCCGTTACCACACTGTATACCGCATACTTCAAAGTTCTGTTTACAGTAGAGGTGAAAAAAGAAAACATTAATTAAAAATGCCATGACCTTTCACAAGACAAATGACCTCTAGTGATACGAAAATAATACACGAAAGCGCTAGACGATTCTATAACAAGTTTTCGGTGAATACATAAATTTCTCCCGCTAATGAGCTAATCATTAGACTGGCTGATCCTGACAGAGTCATTTGTGTAGGAAAACGTACATGTACTCTACCTTGTTCACAAGTAATTCTGTCTTAATATCCGCCTTACTCTTAGTCATTTCCGAAGTCGATTTCGTGATTAGTTTCAATATCTAGAAATTTTGTTAGTGCCATCTACTTCCCGTCTATAGTAATCGAGCGATGAATGATGTTTATTTAAACATGATTAAAGTCTCAAATATAGTTCACATAATGCCACACAATTATGACTGAATCCCGACTAGACGAACCTCCGAGGTGACGAACTATCCGGATTTTTCTTTTTTTTTTTTTTTTAACTTTTTCCCAATCTTTGAATATCTAGGGGTTTGAAATAAAAGAGACTTACTTCTGATATCTGATAGCATCTATTCTCGTTATTTCCTGTAGCATCTTTCATCGTTGCACGCCGGGAAGTGAACTAACCGACATTTCGAATGATGTACTTAAATATTTATTGTCGGATCTCTAGAGAATCAAAAGTTTGCTTTTCCGCTCCCATTCGAGGAGATAAAAGCCACCAAACTATATCCGGTACAATCAATAAAAAAAAACCGCAAGAAATTAAGCATGCATTCGGTTCACTTTTCTCCTAACATCTTCATATCCAACTTAATGTCTCTCTTGGCACCAAGTTATGTTTAACTGTAAACAACAATAGAAGTTCCGTCCCCTTGTTCAACAACTGGTATTCTGAAGTGTCATCTACCATAGGGAACTCAACAGTACGGTAGGAACACAAAGAAGCACGTGGAGTACAAAGCTGTTTATTTATGAGTTGTAACTTCCGTTGTTTGGCTGTTACATGACCATGACACTCGATCGATGGTTAAGCACACCAGAGAAACAAAGCCGTACATTTTTTGAGAACTGACTGTTGTTTTAGCCGTACTGTTTCGGTGCTACATTTTCTGGTGACACGAGACAGAGTAAAATTCAGTGAACCGTGCGAGGCTTTTATGGCAAATAAAGTTGTGTTTTTAGCCAAAAATTGAATTTTATTCAACAAGAAAAAGGCTATGATTTACTTTTGCCTGTTTTCTAGTTGCACCGTTCTGTTAATAACCTATGTACTAAAAACATGTCCTGGAATCTGTTATTACGCATCACTTTAGCCTTTTCAAGCGTTAAACTAGCATGCACGAAGTATGAAACGTCAGATCAGGTGTTGTTTACAAGTTTGTAGAGGGGGCATAACGTGTAGTCACGTGATTTCTTACGTAACAGACAGATGTTATGTCCGTCAAATTATACATTAGGAGAGACTATACAACGAGTACAGATCCTTTAAAATGTAACGTTTGAAAGCTGTCTGTGGCCACACATCACCTAGATACTGTTTGATTCAAACAGGATATTGCTTACTTTTGATCAAGACATCAAAATCCTTAGGAGTATTTTTTAACATTTTTAATGCACATCTAGATTGTGGTGTTACAAAGTGTAAAATACACCTACAATGTATATCCTGAAAATAAACATGATTATTCTAACTGGATTCCATATAAAACCATTATTAAATGTTAAGTCATTAGGCAGGTTGAATATACTGAGGTTAAAGTTCAATATCGGTGTAATAATTGATCAATTAAGAAACGAAAATTGTAGTATTACAACTAAAACTCTTTCCATCAAAAGAATAACTGGTCATTATAACACTACCCTCTATAGTAAGACTGGTCATCATTACACTACCCTCTATAGTAAGACTGGTTATCATAACACTACCAACTATAGTAAGACTGATCATCATAACACTACCAACTATAGTAAGACTGGTCATTATAACACTACCCTCTATAGTAAGACTGGTCATTATAACACTACCCTCTATAGTAAGACTGGTCATTATAACACTACCCTCTATAGTAAGACTGATCATTATAACACTACCCTCTATAGTAAGACTGGTCATTATAACACTACCCTCTATAGTAAGACTGATCATCATAACACTACCCTCTATAGTAAGACTGGTCATTATAACACTACCCTCTATAGTAAGACTGGTCATTATAACCAACACTACCCTCTATAGTAAGACTGGTCATTATAACACTACCCTCTATAGTAAGACTGGTTATTATAACCAACACTACCCTCTATAGTAAGACTGGTCATTATAACACTACCCTCTATAGTAAGACTGGTCATTATAACACTACCATCTATAGTAAGACTGGTCATTATAACACTACCCTCTATAGTAAGACTGGTTATTATAACCAACACTACCCTCTATAGTAAGACTGGTCATTATAACACTACCATCTATAGTAAGGCTGGTCATTATAACACTATCCTCTATAGTAAGACTGGTCATTATAACACTACCCTCTATAGTAAGACTGGTCATTATAACACTACCCTCTATAGTAAGACTGGTCATTGTAACACTACCCTCTATATTAAGACTGGTCATTATAACACTTCCCTCTATAGTAAGGCTGGTCATTATAACCAACACTACCCTCTATAGTTAAGACTGGTCATCATTACACTACCCTCTATAGTAAGACTGGTGATTATAACACTACCCTCTATAGTAAGACTGGTCATTATAACACTACCCTCTATAGTAAGACTGGTCATTATAACACTACCCTCTATAGTAAGACTGGTCATTATAACCAACACTCCCCTCTATAGTAAGACTGGTCATTATAACACTACCCTCTATAGTAAGACTGGTCATTATAACCAACACTCCCCTCTATAGTAAGACTGGTCATTATAAGCAACACTACCCTCTATAGTAAGACTGTTTATTATAACCAACACTACCCTCTATAGTAAGACTGGTCATCATAACACTACCCTCTATAGTAAGACTGGTCATTATAACACTACCCTCTATAGTAAGACTGGTCATTATAACACTACCCTCTATAGTAAGACTGGTCATTATAATACTACCCTCTATAGTAAGACTGGTCATTATAACCAACACTACCCTCTATAGTAAGACTGGTCATTATAACACTACCCTCTATAGTAAGACTGGTCATTATAACACTACCCTCTATAGTAAGACTGGTCATTATAACCAACACTACCCTCTATAGTAAGACTGGTCATCATAACACTACCCTCTATAGTAAGACTGGTCATTATAACCAACACTACCCTCTATAGTAAGACTGGTCATTATAAGCAACACTACCCTCTATAGTAAGACTGTTTATTATAACCAACACTACCCTCTATAGTAAGACTGGTCATCATAACACTACCCTCTATAGTAAGACTGGTCATTATAACACTACCCTCTATAGTAAGACTGGTCATTATAACACTACCCTCTATAGTAAGACTGGTCATTATAATACTACCCTCTATAGTAAGACTGGTCATTATAACCAACACTACCCTCTATAGTAAGACTGGTCATTATAACACTACCCTCTATAGTAAGACTGGTCATTATAACACTACCCTCTATAGTAAGACTGGTCATTATAACCAACACTACCCTCTATAGTAAGACTGGTCATCATAACACTACCCTCTATAGTAAGACTGGTCATTATAACCAACACTACCCTCTATAGTAAGACTGGTCATTATAACCAACACTACCCTCTATAGTAAGACTGGTCATCATAACCAACACTACCCTCTATAGTAAGACTGGTCATTATAACACTACCCTCTATAGTAAGACTGATCATTATAACCAACACTACCCTCTATAGTAAGACTGGTCATTATAACACTACCCTCTATAAGAAGACTTGTTATTGTATCTATTACTCGTTGGATTTAATTTACTTTCTGTGTTTCTAAAGACGAAAAGCAATAAAAAAAATCTAAAGGACATAAAATCGGACAACTGAAATATTGACACCGTGTGTAAAAGTTATTAAAAAAATACTGACTTAGCAAACTGGTTTCCTTATGGAGGAAAACACGTCTTGGGTCAAAGAACATGCAATCTTATGGTCACTGGAGATATGTACACGTCGAATTGGTAAATAAAACTGAATAAAAAAAAAACATTGTTATGTTCTCGCTTCTTATTTTACGACATGCCGTAATATGATTATTTCCGTTTTACGACATTACATTAACTCCTTTATTGTTATTGGTTTGTCACTGACCGGATGTGGTATTCACTATTCTTCTCAATCTGAAACAGCTGCATTGTATATTGATGATTCCGATGGGAAGAAATAAAAAAAAATATCATAATATTTTTTCAGTAGTTCAGTAATTTAGAACGGGTATATTTTTATCTACAAATTTTATTTTACTTTACAGTACAAGTGTAGCTAAATATTCCGGTCGTTTTATTTGTAGGAAGATTTACAGTTCCTCTGACGCTTTGAAAACAAGCAACATAGTGACTGTAAAATTTCATATCAGTCCATAAAATAACCGGACCCAATCAATATGAAAACAAAACAGTGTTCGCGTGAATACATTTACATTCAACATAACTTTAAAAATCAGTTTTTGATTTTGAATATCACAGACCGGCAGAAAATAACGACAATAAAGCAAAGATATTGAATTTCCCGGGCGTGCAATTGCTATTATCTCCGAAAGAAATCCAATACACTCTGTGCCTTCCATCGCAAAACTAATTCAACATGTCTGATTATCACATGTACTCTAAAGTATTACTGGTAGTCTTACTAAACAGCAGGATTCATTTGTCCTGACAACAGTCTACAGAAATCGGGCTATCTTAACGTTTTATAATCTTTAGCGCTGTGAGAATTCGTCGGCTTCGGCGGTCATCACAACAATAGAAATCACTGATAAAGGTATGTGGCGATTACTTACATTTCTATGCCAAAATAACTACAAAATATCTCCGATGTTCTGCAATGAAAGCGAACTTCGTTTGTTGTGTTAAGTGCCCGTGAACGGACAGGGTCATTTTGAGGCAGGGTATATTTGCAGCAGCTGGTGACTATCCGCTGAACAACATACGGGACGCCATTCTTACACCATCCAACGGCAAAATGTGATACTAATCCGTTTCTAAACATAAACCAGCAAGGGTAGGGAGAGTCGAACCAAGCACTTCGGAGCATCAGCCTACAAATGTATGTGTACATAAGCCAGCACTCTACACGACAAAGCTGCCACTGCCCTTGACAAAATTTCGTCGTTAATCAGTAGTATCGTCTTCTGCGGATACATTTAAGATACAGCAAAGAAAAAAAATATATTTGGAACGGGAATTAATGTGCAATGCAAGTTGGCAGGGCTTAAATGCAAGTACAAAACTGATACAAAATGTGTCTAAATGTAAAATGGCGTCGTTCTCTTTTTTCAGTTAAACTATCTCAGAACATTAGAAACCAATTTAGCTATTGTCGCATAGCTTAAGAACAAGATTAAGTTTTCTTCTGAGAACAAAATAAGATTTTATTTATTTAAAGCCTAGCTGACATGAATGATCGCTGCTGGATAAACCGTTGTACGTGTACCATCGGTTCAATTTCAGCTCGGCATACTATTGTCTCCTAGCTGAAGTTTCTTGCTGAGTTAATGTTTTTTCTTTTTATTTTTCAAGGAAGTTAATAACGCTTTTCGGAGTAACATAATTAGTATTCCTCTCCAAGATAAAATTGCATTCTATGGTATTTCGTATTATCGAAAACGGTTTAAATGTAAACTCCATTTATTCAAGAAAATGTTGTGGGAGTTTTCATTTTTTATCTGAAAATGTTGCGAATTGGTTTCTTTCTTTATAACGTCGCGATTGATTTCCGGTTTGTGCATGGAAACCGCATGTGCATTGTGATAAAAGTGACCTGAGACATTTTTACTGGGGTTTAGTATTGGGCCGGCGACGAACAGCGGAAACTACGCGAGGAATACAGAGGGAAATAAACATACATCAATGTGTATACCTGGTAACCAGACTTGACAACCAGGGGCTGTGATCTACCAATGTTGGTATGAACAATATATTGGGGATGAAAGAAGGAGCAAGCTTTCACATACTTAGCACATAATGAGAAAGGAGAGTTGTAAAAAAAAGAAGAATATATGAAAAACATGTGTATACACGAGAACGCTACAAAAGCTGTCTTTTGAAGGTAATATAATGCAGATAGATTAATTTTCTCAGTGAATAAATTGGATTTGCCATTTCAATCTAATTTCCATCTGTCTGTGGTATTGTACAATAAAGTCTAATATTGCACACTAAGCAATATTAAGTTATTCCATTGAAAATCCATATCGGTGAAGACACAGGAAAGAAATGACAAGAATGACAATCCCTATATCTATGTGTGATAACCACAAATTATAATAAAACGGTTGAACAAGAGGTCTAATGAGCCTGCATCTCTAACTCGGTATTCGGTTCTTCATCGATTGTGTTTAGACAAATTGTGAAGCTAGCATGCTTACTCAGGAATATACAAAACAAGAAATGGGTCTGGTTGTAAATCCGGAACACGACACACTTCTGTAGGACGACTTCTTACACGTCGATCTTTTCCTGGAATGAAACATAGTTCTCCATCTGAAGACGTTTACCCTTCCGGAATACCTGGTCTTATTCTCCTTGTACTTTTCATGAGTCTTAATTTTCCTAGTGTTCTTATTTTGCTATGGTTTCAACGACTTTGTGTTTGAATTAAGAATTAAGTGTCTTTTGACAAGTCTATATTTTCACTATTTGTTGACATTTTGAGTCAATACAATTTACGGACAAATAAAACATTTGAAGCGTTTAAATATATTAGACTCCAGTGACCTTGAGTGTTAGACTTCATCCAATGACCTTGTAAGACTAATATGCCTTAACATTTGGGTCAAGGTTATTATGTAAACCAAATATATTCAGTATCGTTCTAGGTTTCTCGATTGATCAAGAGAAATCGGTTATTTCCTTGAATAAAGGTCAAGGTTATTTCTTTTGCCCTGCATGTCCAACCTATGATGTTTACCTGTCGCAGTTGCCGCGTATTCCTGGATTTCTCGCTTCAGGTGAACATTTTTAAAACTATAGATTATATAAAGCTATCACAGGATCTCCTTCGTAGTCTTACCAATTTTTTAGCAAAACGATTATTCTGACATCTCCAATGTGAAATACAAGCAATATCATGTATAAATCTCTTTAATGTATGTCTCTAACTATCCAGTATATCCAACACGTTGTTATAACTTTGACAAAATTGAATTAAAATTAATTGTGTCATTTTTTTTTAGTGAAAATGACACATTATTTCAGTTCACAGTCCCAACGCTGTACAGGTACACACGACATCGATGTACGTGTATCGATGAGTCATGAAGACGGACTGCTATGATATATATATATATATATATATATAGTATATGGATAGTAAATAATCATATGGTTTTCTGATCAAAAGACATTTGATATCTTCGAAAAAAAGGATTTTATATGTAATTAACAAAACGAATAATAAAATATAAACGATATTTCCACATGGCGGCAAAGCTATAACCAAAACATAGCTCTCAGTATGTGAATAGCAATCAATCACTGGAGTTTTTGTATTTTTCTTTTTTTTTGTGTCGGTTTTTCCTCTCTTTTTTTCTTCATTTATTTGTCTATAGTCTATAGGTATTTTCTCTATATATTGTGATTATTTATCAGGACTTTCGATCATAGATCCATTCTACATGTTGGCTGTCGTGCTTTTGACTCGATAAGCGCTAAAGGAACGTAACCCATGGTACCCGTAGAAAGAGCTGTATATGTATTTAAGGTATGTGCCTATGATCACGATTCTTGTACAAGAAGTCATCAACTGACGGACAAACTCGTAACACATGGTTTCAAAAAGGTTGATAAAATTTATGAGGAAGCTTTATCTTCGCCATAGTGATCTCATTGAGACATATTTGTGCGATATGAAGCTACATGTGTTTGATGCTCTTTAGTCCGCTGGTGGATTCCGTAGTATAATTTCTCTCATTTGAGAACGTGGCATTGCTTACTTAGATTGACCGAAGCAGTTGTCGTCGATGATGCAGAAGGCGCTTGCTTTTTCCCGGAACACCTGGTCTTTTTCTCTTGTACTTTTCAGGAGTCTCAGTGTCAATCTTTCTTTTCTTCATATTTTCCTTAATTTTATTGGGTTTGAGTTTTGTTTATGACATGTTGGTATTTTCTTTCTTTTTTTTCAATGGTGATGGTGACTTTTTCCGTTTTGTTATTGAGAAGGAGTCGTGAAAAGGAAATTGTTAACGCCACGCGGACGACAGACGGATGGCAGATGGAAAGATCGGCGGACGGACAACGGTGGCCCCCACCATAGCAAAAGCTTTCTTGGCCTTTCTGACAAGATGACCTAAAACAAATAACAATATAAACATCTTTATAACAGTGGCGGGTTCAATCTAACAGCTATGTTATATCGGAAGCAGTTGGCGGCGTCACATACATGTCATTGACAACGCGAACAACAAGTAGCGTTTGACATTTTATTTGCAACCTATGCATGTCTTTTCACATCTAATCCAATAAACCTGTGCAGCGTAAGTGTCAATAAGTTGAAGATACTTCATACTACTGGATCGACCAACAGGAAATACGCGTTGAATTATTAAACCTTTCGTCTACCATAGGCCATGATCCAATATTTACAATTAAGGCATTTGAAAAAAACATAAGTATAGACTGTAACAGGATATCATTATGGTCTTTAGGAGATGTTGCCATAAGTCGATCCATATCCTTGCTATTCTAATAACAATTTGATAAAATCATTCGTGTAAATACGGAATGCATATATGACTTATGCTTTTCAGCTTTTGTAATCTACGTCTTTAAAACGCTTGTAATTGATGACCCACATACCGTTATCACGGCACTCATTCTGTAGCGTGAGAAGTTTCACTTTAGGGGGATATGGTAATTGAAGAGATATATAGGGGAAATAAATTGCTATTACAGTATTTAATTGTCTCGTTATGGCAATTACATCCAAGATGAACGACACAAGTTTTCGGGTTTACGCCATAATTACACGCTAGCACATAATGAGTAAGTTCAATGTTTATAAATCTATATTTACGTTTCCATGCCTTTTGTGCAGATTCTAACTCATTTCGAAACAAAATAAGTTACTCATTATCGATAGTGTATTTTTTTTCTTTTTGAACAATCATTTCGAAAGTGCAAAGTTACTGTCTCTACAGTTATGGCGTCATAAGGGCCACACGATTGATGCATTTATTGTCCTTTGAATTACATTTACTCATTGAACTGTCATGTTATGGCATCTATGGTCGATATAAGTGACAGAGATTTGCAGGAAACATGATGAAGCAAAATTGTATGTTTATTTGCCAAACTCTATGATTTATTACGATAAAAAACCATGACATGCCAGTTCAGTGTATATATTTACATTCTCTATACATGTTGCCGTCCTCTCGTGATTTTAAATCGATTTAAACTAAGATGAAATATGTATCATCAAATTCCATAGCGAACTGGCGTGTGTCCAAGGGCGATAGACATTGCTAAAGTGAATGAAAAACGCGCACCTGTAAGATTGAAGCTTACTTCACTACTAGGAAGTACTTTATTCATATTCCAAAAGAAACCGTTGCTTACTTTCCGTTTAAAAGCAGCCTATCTTTCTGGATTTATTTTAAACTTTGCTTTCAATAATGCCCGTGTGCTAATGTTGTTTAGCAGACGTGCTGTGGGTGATAGAAACTCTGTCAGCGTACACATTACCGTGCGTGATTTAAAATAGCAATTTTCATTGGTTTGTTCAGAACTGACGATTTTCATCAATGGATTAAAGATCACAACTTTGCGCGGAATTCGAGCGGACGATCTTCACTCATTATATTGAAAAGTGTTAAGTGTGTGCGCCTTTTGTAACAACCAAATGAAAATGATTAGAATAAAGATAAAATTTCAGGAAAATGTGATTTTATTATTTTGAATTGAATTATCAGCATTATCCTCTCTTATTCTATGTCTAATGAATAATATCTAAATCGCCTCTATAAAAAATACCCATCCACGTTTGTTCTATCGGAAATGTGTGAGAATAATCCGGAATTAGACTTGAACTTGGACCTTTTTTTAAACATAAAACGTTTATATGACGTTGATAAAGACTAAGTGGAATAAAGTGTACCGCCATTTTTAAGATGTCGTCCGATGCACGGCTATATATGGTAAAACTTCCTAATGAGATTCACTCTGTGCGCAAATCACATGCCATCCCTGAGTTCTCTTTGGTTTTTGGTATTTGAAAAATGACGATTGATATCAGGATGATATTGGTTTTTTATTACCCTGATAATTCCTATTCGCCTGGAACTGCCACGCCGGAGCATTTTTAAATACCTGCATTGATATCGGAATACGTCTGGCATTTCAATTCACTTCCGGGACTGGCGTATTGTGAGCTTAGTTTGATTGATTTTCAGTTTTTTTTACGACCTCTGAAAGTTTTCCGAAAGACTGGTTTCGCCGCCTCTTCTACAAATTACGTGTGATCTGAGATTCTCACGTCCGTGTTCCATGTTCCATTTCAAAGGATCGCTTTCATTCGTATGGAAAGTATTTCCGCTCTGTCTAAATGCTGCACACGTTTACATGTTTTCTCGCTTGCACATCGCAAATGTTTAACACTGCAGCTATTGGTAATCACATAATGTGTCAGATCGCGTGGTATATTACACATGATATCCAAAGTAAAAAGTCTTTGTATATAGTCAATCATTGATCCGTAACATCAGACATTATATCAAACATCCATTAAAGAAACTACATGATGTCCATTGTAACCAATACGATATCGATCCGACATGGAATATAACAGCAAACTTGACTATTATTTACTGACGTTCCGTCAAATTGAACAGTTTCAAACAGTTTTTCCCCAGATAAACTTCCATAACTCTTTAATATTCGTAATACTTAGCTTTATATTTGAGTTCAAAACATGCAGCAGACGTTAAGGAGAGAATTTGACATAATTTAATGATCTATTATAGTTTTCTGAAAAAGTTTTGGGGTAAGACGCGCACCTTGCTCACTCCCATGACAAGGTGAATACAATAGGTTATAGTAAAGGCCATAGATGACTTCTAGACAATCAGAGCGAAATACAAATGTATTGAGACTCGACGATAAAGGGAGACAAGCATTTGTTAAATAATGCAGTGGTCACCTCTTATGATCACGTAGTAGAACGAAGTAAAAGATCAGGATGGTATAGGGTCAAGGTAGTAAAGGATCAGGGAAGTATAGGATCAGGATAGTACAGGATCAGGGTAGTATATGATCAGGGTAGTATAGGATCAGGGTAGTATAGGATCAGGGTAGTATAGGATCAGTGTAGTATAGATCAGGGTAGTATAGGATCAGGGTAGTATAGGATCAGGGTAGTATAGGATCAGGGTAGTATAGGATCAGGGTAGTATAGGATCAGTGTAGTATAGGATCAGTGTAGTATAGGATCAGGGTAGTATAGGATCAGGGTAGTATAGGATCAGGGTAGTATAGGATCAGGGTAGTATAGGATCAGGGTAGTATAGGATCAGGATCAGGGTAGTATAGGATCAGGGTAGTATAGGATCAGGGTAGTATAGGATCAGGATAGTACAGGATAGGATCAGGGTAGTATAGGATCAGGGCAGTATAGGATCAGGGTAGTATAGGATCAGGGTAGTATAGGATCAGTGTAGAATATCATCAGTGTAGTATAGGATCAGGAAAGTATAGGATCAGGGTAGTATAGGATCTGGGTAGTATAGGATCAGGGTAGTATAGGATCAAGGTAGTACAGGATCAGGGTAGTATAGGATCAGTGTAGTACAGGCTCAGTGTAGTATAGGATCAGGGTAGTATAGGATCAGTGTAGTATAGGATCAGGGTAGTATAGGATCAGGGTAGTATATCAGGGTAGTATAGGATCAGGGTAGTATAGGATCAGTGTAGTATAGGATCAGGGTAGAATAGGATCAGTGCAGTATAGGACCAGGGAAGTATAGGATCAGGGTAGTATAGGATTAGGGTAGTATGACATCAGGGTAGTATAGGACAGGGTAGTATAGGATCAGGGTAGTATAGATCAGGGTAGTATAGGATCAGTGTAGTATAGATCAGGGTAGTATAGATCAGGGTAGTATAGGATCAGTGTAGTATAGGATCAGGGTAGTATAGATCAGGGTAGTATAGGATCAGTGTAGTATAGATCAGGGTAGTATAGGATCAGGGTAGTATAGGATCAGGATAGTATAGGATCAGGATAGTATAGGATCAGGGTAGTATAGGATCAGGGTAGTACAGGATCAAGGTAGTATAGAACCAGGGTAGTATATCAGGGTAGTATAGGATCAGGGTAGTATAGGATCAGGGTAGTATAGGATCAGGGTAGTATAGGATCAGGGTAGTATAGGATCAGGGTAGGATCAGGGTAGTAGTATCGGGGTAGTATAGGATCAGTGTAGTATAGGATCGCGGTAGTATAGGATCAGGGTAGTATAGGATCAGGGTAGTATAGGATCAGGGTAGTATAGGATCAGGGTAGTATAGGATCAGGGTAGTATAGGATCAGGGTAGTATAGGATCAGGGTAGTATAGGATCAGTGTAGTATATATCAGGGTAGTATAGGATCAGGGTAGTATAGGATCAGGGTAGTATAGGATCATCAGGGTAGTATAGGATCAGGGTAGTATAGGATCGGGTAGTATCAGGGTAGTATAGGATCAGGGTAGTATAGGATCAGGATCAGGTTAGTATAGGAAGAGGTTAGAATAGGATAAGGGTTAGTATAGGATCAGGATAGTATAGGATCAGTGTAGTAAAGGATCAGGGAAGTATAGGATTAGGGTAGTATAGGATCAGGGTAGTATAGGATCGTGGTAGTATATGATCAGGGTAGTATAGGATCAGGGTATAGGATCAGGGTAGTACAGGATCAGGGTAGTATATCAGGGTAGTATAGGATCAGGGTAGTATAGGACCAGGGTAGTATAGGATCAGGGTAGTATAGGATCAGGGTAGTATAGGATCAGGGTATAGGATCAGGGTAGTATAGGATCAGGGTAGGATCAGGGTAGTACAGGATCAGGGTAGTATATCAGGGTAGTATAGGATCAGGGTAGTACAGGATCAGGGTAGTACAGGATCAGGGGATCAGGGTAGTATAGGATCAGGGAAGTATATGATCAGGGTAGTATAGGATCTGGAATAAAGGATCAGGGTAGGATCATTGGATAGTATAGGATCAGGGTAGTATAGGATCAGGGTAGTATAGGATCAGGGTAGTATAGGATCAGGGTAGTATAGGATCAGGGTAGTATAGGATCAGGATAGTATAGGATCAGGGTAGTATAGGATCAGTGTAGTATAGGATCAGGGTAGTATAGGATCAGGATAGTATAGGATCGTGGTAGTATATGATCAGGGTAGTATAGGATCAGTGTAGTATAGGATCAGGATAGTATAGGATCAGTGTAGTAAAGGATCAGGGAAGTATAGGATCAGGGTAGTATAGGATCAGGGTAGTATAGGATCAGGGTAGTACAGGATCAGGGGATCAGGGTAGTATAGGATCAGGGAAGTATATGATCAGGGTAGTATAGGATCTGGGAAGTATATGATCAGGGTAGTATAGGATCAGGGTAGTATAGAACCAGGGTAGTATATCAGGGTAGTATAGGATCGCGGTAGTGTAGGATCAGGGAAGTATAGGATCAGGGTAGTACAGGATCAGGGTAGTATATCAGGGTAGTATAGGATCAGGGTAGTATAGGATCAGGGTAGTACAGGATCAGGGTATAGGATCAGGGTAGTACCGGTCTGTGTAGTTGATGTAGTTGATACAGTTATAAACCGTAGTTTTTACGTAGCTATAATGGTAGTGAGAATTTCAAGAATACTTTGATTTGACCATGATTAATCTTAGTTTTTGTAAACACGGTGGATTTTGATGTCAAGGCATTAGTTTGAAAACAGTTGACACTAGCTGACCGTAACTGACCCCTCTTGATCGGTAGTATATACTGTAATTGTCTGTAGTAATAAGTTAATCCTTTAGCCCTACAGTCACGTGAAGTCAAATACGGATGACAGAAAAGGCTTGCGTTTGATGTACTGTTAAAGGGGGTTAACAATGGTGACCTGGGGTCAATTAATCATTTTGCCACATAGTTCATCAATGTAGTTGGCCGTCTTAACACGTAGTTCACCATATCAAAAATTTCTCCATATTTCTTCTAAATTGGAAAATTTGAAGCTACCACGATCAAGACCATGCGTGACAATAAGTTATTTAGCATAGCTATGTAATTTTCCTATGAAGCTTGGCCACAAAAACTAAAATTGGTCTGTGTCATCAACGATTATATTACTAATACTTTCTTACAACTTTCCATGTCTTGGCACAAACATTCATCTGACAAATTTCCAAGAATAGTTCTTTGAATAATTCTTCAAATCGTTTACCGTCCATACATGATTATGTTCTATTCAGAGCCATTCTCAGTAATTCTTAAGCATGCATTTTGAGGAATACCCGACGGGATTCATACCGTTTCACTTTGATAGATTCTATATAAGTAATATTATCCAATTTTCCATCAACAGAGAAATGACTTTGTAGCATGCCATAGAAAATATTAGTATCGCCTTTTTATAGACACAGGTATGTATTGTTTATATAGTGCAAGTGACCGGGCATTCCCATTATAGGCGGAAATGTCTGTAACGGAAATGACATAAAGTAAAGAATGACAAAGCGGATTTGGATTTTCATAAAATTCCACAGCAGCATTTTGCGTATTATTTTTTCTAACAGGTAAAGCGTAGTTGAGTCTGTAAAGGAGTTCTAAGGTAGTCAGAGCTCGTGCTCATGTTAATTAGGCAGGCCATAGATTTCTGTTTAATGATTGCTATGGTAGTTAGAGCGCATGCCCAAGTAAATTCGGAAGGTCATAGAGTTAACGCAAAGGGTTTCTATGGTAGTAGCGCATGTCCATGTAAATTCACATTGTCATACAATTCATGAGAAGGATTGCTGTGGTAGTCAGAGCACATGCCCAGGTAAATTCGGAAGGTCATTGAGTTCACTATACAGCTCTATAATAACAAATATATATAATGTTATCCCAACTAATATAAATCACTCTTGAAGTGCACGAGAAGACATACTATGGGAGGAAACCAGCGTACGCAGGGAAAACCCACGTGGTCGGACATGAGACCCCTTACCTTACGTCCGTTCCGGGACCCGGACGTCTAGGTGAAAGGCAAGCGCGTTACCACTACGTCACCCGAAAAACCCGAAAAACCCAACAGCTGTTCATGGCACTGTATTCTTTGAAATTTCTGCAATGAGCTCAAATTAAAATGTTTAGGTCCCGCTGTTTTTGTTTCAATATATAACAGGAATAATTTTAAAATAACAGATTGATGAGGGACTATTTACAGATGTCTACAAACTTGTTTTGTTTCCCAAAATTCTGAGATATTGTCGATAACATTGAACAAATATTCGCATTTTAAACCCTTTTATAATCAAGCCCAATATCAAGTTGAGTCCAGTTATGGAATACACTGAAAATGCAGTCAAATGTAAAGAAATTTGAAATTCAACCCGAGTTCGTCGATGTATATCAATAACTTTTTACGTTTAATTTGCACATAATTTGATATAATCATCTGTCATCATTGTATTTCCTACTAGCTATGTGGGAATTGTTTGCGTGTCTACAAACTGATCTACACAAGGAACTGATATTTCGCTTACCCAGTCTGTAACTCTGTCCGCAGTATTTTTGTCATACTTACACATTTCAAAAATGTCATTTCACGCGAGCTACTTTGGTCTGTTAGGAAGTGCCAAATGACGTCACAGCGCGCGTTTGTGCCACTCTACGAGAGAATTAGAACTTGTGAAATGAGTCTGATTGGTGTGAATGGGCCTGTCCCAGTTGTGATTAATTCACAACTTCTCTTCTCAGGAATGGTTACGTTTGTCTATTTTGTATTGGTGCCACGACATGTTATTCAATCTATACATCACCACAAGTCACATATTATATCGAAACAGGAAACACAACACACAATTCTTGCCTTCTAAATTATTCATAAGGTTATCCGTAAATTCATTTCTATCAATATTGTCAGATTTTGATTTAATTTGAAATGTACTCTTCGATTGCTAATCTGTTTTCAATATAAGGCTGCTCATATATGAATAGGCAAGCGTTTGATATTGACATTAAACAAATCATGTATGAAAATACAAATGTGGAGCTCCTACGATACATTTATAACTAGTGAGCCGAATCAATCTGATTGGTTTATTGGCTTTCAACCAATAGTTTCTCTAATTTGATTTGATCCGTAATACCAATCTTTATTTGCAATTAAAGGTAAGACCAACAGTATCGATAAGATTAAACATCAGACATAAAATTGATACGGCAGAAAAAAATCGGATATATTTTCGATTATTCTAATTATTGTCCCCGTGACCTATATCAGGTCACAGACGCCACTTCCGGTTACTGACAATAAACAGCTTACAGGCATTGAAGTTTGCCATCTCTCTATTCATTTCTTTACAGATCTGACGTTTTCGTTCTCCAATCTATCTCGATAATTATGTTTATTCACGCTTGAATGATGCTTGTGAAGAGTCGTTGGTCTTGAGTTGACAGTGTTTGTAGTGTTTTTTTTTTAAATAGAAAGGGTAGATGACAAGGTGTTTCCGAATGGTCATCAATTTGAGTAGGTAGGCTGCACCAGTGCGTATTTGGACTACGAACTACCTTAAATCTTAAAATTCGTGTTTCCTACAAAGATGTTTTTCAAGAACACAATATTAAACACATAGTATCTTCAAGCTTTTGAGTGAAACAGTCAACACACCTCTTGATACCTTGGGTCAAACAATCCATTGTATTGGTGCAAACAACGAGAGTTTCGGGGGAAATGGTTATGCTTCCCCTAACACTGAGGGGATAGTGCAATTTCATAAAATGCTATATTGCAGTAGTTTTGTACATATGTTTATTGTATTTTACACGACACCTTAACATTTTTTTTCTTTGGCTTCTATTAAAGGATGTTACGACCGGACGAAAACATCTTTCCTCTGTGTCGATAAACCATTTTCAATTCGTACCATTATGTGATTATCATTATTTCAAAGATATTTTTATCAACCTCCCCAGATAAGGAGAAGCCACTTTTCTAGCTGTTTATATAACACATTTCCTTAAATATACCATACAAAAAAAACTGAATCGTTACCACCTCGACGCTTTTCTTTTAATAGAAAATCATCGTTGAATACAAACATTTATGCGACTTTTGACTGTATGTGAAAAATATACCTTTACGTACCGAACTTGAATTTGTTTTTGAATGTGTTAATATCACTTGGATGAAACATTCCGTTCAATGTACATACAATCACAGCATGAACACTAAACTTTGCCCCAAATGAACTGTCAATAAAGACAGACAAGCCGACTAAAAATACAAATTTAACCGCTCTTGACAAAAAATGTGTGGATATTATTTAAGTTAAGACAGTTATAAAAGTGGATAGCTACTCTATCATTAGCGTTTACGTAATGTATGATAGTTTTTATATGAATTTTAATCTGATTCAATTCCTATTTTTGTCAGTGAATTATTTGCACCGCGACCAGCATCTTTTCTTTGAATGGTCGATCTGTCTATTGAAATGACATTGTGTGATTTGAGAATGTACTTTTAACTTACTATCTTAAATTTTGTGTAATTTCCTCTCATTGCACAAGTAGATACGGACTTTTTTACGACAGAACACATTACTGTTGGCGGAGCTATTTACATAATACTGAACGTATCAGATACGTCCCTTCTCTGTATACATAATGCAAACAGTTAGTTGTGTCAGCAATATATACGTTTAAATTAAATTCCTAGCTTTTGATTGATGATTTTCGCATTAATGTATTTTTTATCCGTGATCTTGAAAGCATCTTAAGATAGTGATGGTATTCGGCCTAGACGTAAACACAGATAACGCTCGGCTTATCCCTAGTTCACGTGCATTATATATGTAATTGCCGTGCACAGGCGTGTGCTCTTGTGAGATAGTATCAACGAGTGTTGTGGCTGTCTTACGTGGATTTCAATGGCCAATTGAGATTCGTTGGTACCTTAAGTCATCACGAGAGGTTTGTATTGAAAGATTAAAAATGTCTGCAATTGTTCTGAAAAACTAGAGGAATATATGAAGTCGAATTTAATCCTGAAATATTTTATGTGAAGTTTTACAATTTGGTGCTTTAAAGACAAGAGAAATAAGACGATGTTATTCCATTAATAGAACTTTTTTCTTGCATTATACTGTGTATTTTATATAAATTCAAACAGTAAAACAAAAGCTGTGTATGTACATGTGCATGTATATCTTCTTTCGTTGAAAAATGAACACAAATACTTTCTATAATGTACTCATAATTTTCTAAAAAAGAAACAAAAACTTAATTTTAAATTTACTCAGAAACAAAAAAGAAAAAAAAAAAAAAAAAAAAAAAAATGTAAAACTCCATTTAGTCAAAGAAACAGCATTTGCTTGAACAAACTGCTGTTTCGTTCTTCTATGATAGTAGGAACCTTAAGTGCAGAAATCCAGGTTAGGTGGATTAAAGAAATTAAAACTGTACTGGAAAATTATTGAAATATAAAACTGTACGTATACAAATCACATACCGTAACGATGAGATGTAAGTGCGATATAAGCAATGATAGTTACTTATCATCAAATTACATTGTATATACATTATTTTATTTACCTGGGTAGTCTTGAGTTGTTATCTATAATTAATTTTCGTTAGATTATCTTCAGTTCATTTCGTCATACCTTTAGCTTTTTTTTATCAATTGTTTTATGTTACGTAGTCTCTGTGAGATATTTGGAAAATTATTTATTCCAACAATGGCACGGTCCATAGTATAAAAATGTACACAGATATGTGAAATTTACGTCGAGGAATTATTTGGCTGGCTTCTTTCGATGTAAGAGTTGACATCAATCCTGAATATACTACTTGTACTATTGTATCGTATTACGTGAACTTGGAAAAATGTAAAAAAAAAAATAAAAAATAATAATAGTAATAATAAAAGAAAAATAGTTTCTTTCGATTACATTTGATTTTCCTCTGTAGCCACCTGTATATTTTAAAATTTAGGCCCTTAGCGTTACTGACGAGTTCTAAAAGGACGAAATATCTGTAGGATGCCTTTATGTTCACCATTTTGCTCTTTTACATGTAATTCTAGATCTATATTAAATATGATTTTCATTTTTGTGCATTTTATACATATTCTGACCAACCGGGTAAAATAACAGTTTCCTGTAGGTTCTGTGCAATAAAAACATTTCCCTGATAAACCCGGGTCAAAAAAGTTCTGGGTATTCTACAAACACAAGAACGAAATTATTTATACAAGAGCTAACACTACAGACATGTGTGTAGTAGACCAATACCTCGAAGTCTTATTCAATATAATGTACGTTGATCGTTATCATTGTAATCCAGTCTACCCTTACATTAATATAGAACTCCAAAATCTTTAGTAATGTATATCCATTTAGAGGAAAATATGTCTTTATTGTCGTTTTTAATATTCCTTTATTTCCAATAATTCAATTTGTTTATACAATTACACCAACAATGCCTAAAGTGAAATGATTTATCTCAACATTCTTTCAACCAGCTGCAGTAAACCATAGGTTAACTCGTCTCCACGGGGTCCCAAGAGAAGGCTTTAAAACTACAATTTTACTTATATGTAATATCTCTTGTCTTCTCGGAGTCGCAAGGGAAAAGGTTTTTTAAAATGCCGTTTGCATGTAGCTCATATCTCCCTTGTCGTTTCAGAGTTTCACTTGAATACTTTAAAACTATACTACAATTTGATGTATATGCCATGTCTTCATTGTTTTCTCAGCGTCGCAAGAGAGAGTTTAACGTGTTCGTCGTATCTCTGTTGCCTTCTCAAAGTCCAAAGAGAAATCTGCATAATTTACATTTGTGATATGACGGAAATGTCAATATATCAATTGTCTTTCTTTGGACAAAGCTGGTATGATGACGATCTCATTAACAGATTGGTCACATATGTACATCTTTAACATTCGGAATTCATCGGGAGTTTTGATTACATGTCATTGCATATCGGCACCTGCAATCCTTAGTTTTCATCGGAGTGAAGACAAAGTTTGTTATGACCTTGGATTTTAAGCATTTTTTTGCTTCATCGACAACACTCATCATGTAAAATCTTCACCAATTAAGAACGTAGTGCCACGTTTCCAAATTAAAACACGGTTTACAACAATTACCAAGTATATATTACAAGAAATATCAAACACGCCAAAATTCTTATCGCAAGAAGAAATAGAATATCTCCCCATAATCTCCTTCAGTCTGCAACAGTAGAATCCTAATGTCGCCAACCATGGGAAAATATTATGAATGTTCATCAAAAAATAAAATATAAATTTCAGTATTACATTGGCTTATCTGTTGGCACAAGGTAGCCCTTCTGTCAAACCAAGTTGCTCTAAATAAATTTATCCTTTTCGGACATGCTGAGAAGTCTTCGTAGCATAAAATACAAAGAATATACAGACATGTCAACATAATCATTATCCAAACTCAAATTCAATAGAACTAGGGAAAATTGGGAACAAAAGATATATTTACACTGAGACTGTACAAGGAGAATAAGACCATGTGTTCTGGAAGAGTAGGCGTCTTCTGCTTCATCGATGACACCCGCTATGTAAACGTTGGTCAATTCAAGTAAGTAATGAACGTTCTTAAAGGAGAACAAGATATGAAGCAACGGAACCTACAGACAAACTAACGAGCATCAACCACGCCCATCTTCATATCTCAGGAGATAAAAAGATGTATTAACCGGATGTATTAACATGCGTTCATGCAATGTCGCAGTGGTCAAAATGGTGGGGCTGAGTCAACATGACAACGCAATAAGACGTAAGGAGGGTCATGTGACATGACTACATACATGGTTTGGTTCAATACTCATCTTAAGTAGAATTATTGTATAATATGTACGGGATATTAGAAAATGACGAGATTCATTAGTCACTAATACCGACATTGTAAAGATAACAATCAGAGAAAATAGACCTAATCTCGAATCATGATAAACACAGACAACGTAAACCTAAATAGACACTCAGTTTTTAATTAAGATGCTTTATTGGACGACTAAAGTTACGAGACTCCGAGTAAATAAAATAGGCAAAGCACAATTATATAGTATTTTGAAGCTTATTGAAGTCGTATTGCGTTTCAGGCCGTACCTACCACGCTGTGCGAGGTGTCGTGGTCCCGGCTTTATATCCAGATATTAGCAATAATTCTGTACAACTGTTGCAAACATCGAGTTTACGACCGTTTTTACCGACAAAATATTTGCCTTTGATAACTTATTAACGATTGTTTTACAATAGCTACGAAACTGTGGCTGCCGTATCAATGCTACCCACATCGACCAGCGGTTTTTTCCCTTGCTCATTTTCTTATCATGTCTTCAAGTCGAGCGTTAAAGATGCCTGATTACGTAAAATAATGTATCAAAGCAATATATAAGGCATATAGGATGTAATTAGCAACATATTTTGACTATACAGCATCCAAAATGGTTGCAACAACCGTTATACAATATACAAATATCAGGCAAATTGCAAATAATTTCCGCTTTAAGTGAACCGATTGAATGACACAAAGCGTTTAATTTAGCATACAAAGACATTCTTGTAACGATCCGGAAGCAGCAGGGAAATGAATGAAATTCAATAAAAAAGACTTATTCGAGTTAACATGGCGGCTAGAAGTCTCGTGGAGAGATTCAATAATGTTTCAGGCCTAAAGGTCGTTTAAGGAAACAGATTAACTGTTTTAGGTACACGCGACTTACGTCATTCTTTGCACGTCTTTTCATAAAGTTCTAATGTACAGCTGCATAAGAAGAAAGAAAATGGGACAGAACTTGCTCTATGTATGGGCCTGGATTCGAACTGGGAACATCCAAACTATAGCCAAATATTTAAGGAGCTATCTATCAATAGTTTCAATTAAAGTAGTCTTTAGTGTGATACATGACATAGACGAGAGCTATCAACCTCGTTATACATGAATACGCATCCAAGATTATATTGTAATTCGTAACATAGTATTTAAAGATTGACAAGCATTTGCATTTCTTTTGTGCACCAGTGACAAAAGCTTCCTAAAGGATTCAGCGGCCAACAAGCTCTACTATGGGCCCAGTAATTAACATTCCAAAGAGCAAATCAGAATGCCGTGAATGTTGTAAAATTATACATACATTAGCTGAGGGTTAAATGGCTTCATTATCAACATTTTTTGTTTTTCTTTTTTATCGCCTTCTGTTACATCTGCCCTTTTTAAACAAACATAATATTTTTGCGCTGACTGTTCATTTAAGTCAGAGTCAGGAAATGTGTTGAATTTTTCGGAATTCTTTAGGGCAAATCAAACGTGTTTGAGACGCGACGTGATGGATTTGGAAACACCCATTAGGTCAACGTATTGAATTCAATCTGGTTGTCGTAAAATGTTAGGCCAAAACTCGACCTGTAAATAGGCCTATGGCACATGTATAATTGGCATGTCGTAAAAGATGCTGCCGTGTGCACACGTTTTGGCTTGAAGCAAACAGGTCGCTTGTTAAAATGATAAATGTCGTAAAAGTATCTATGAGACTAACTGGAAACATATTCTGATGTATACTGGGACAGACTGCATAAAACATGCTTGTTTGTTGAGGTGGAATTAGTGTATTATAGCATAACGATATCAAATTCATGCTTGTTTGACATTTCCACTGAATATTCTCATCAAACTATGCAGATAATGTGTGTAATTTAAGCCTGAACGGATAGTGATATTTCATATTGACATTTGAGTTTATTGAAGGAACAGAATATTGTGGTATGGAATATATTTGTAGTTACGCACACATGTATCAAAATCACGGTTATCTATTTACTAACAAACATGTAACCTGTTAAACACGGAACAACCAAAATACTTTACCAAGGTGTAAATTTTCACGTGACAAGTATACGCACATGACAAGTGTACGAACTACACAGGTACATATAAATGTATGTATATTTCCGATTGAAACGTACCCGTCATTTTTAACCTCAATATATTAATCAACGAAGATTAGAAACTGTTGTTAATTTCATGAATAATCATGATTAATCTTTTACTTAAAAAACGGGACACATGTTTGTTAAAGACATTCGGAGTCGTTTGCTCTCGACGTTAAGAATTGTGATTGGCAATGTGTATTGTCCTGAAGGTGTGCAGGATATGATATTGAAGCTAGACGTTTCACGTTGTGGTACGAACAGAACACCGTCTTCAAAAGCAGACATAGACGTCCAGCCTTCCGAACCAAAACATGGTCTAGTGAACAACACATTGGAACAGATCTCGTTGTACAAGATATTGCATTCTGATTCTAGTTTCTGAATACAAAGGTGACGTGCACTTTTAAAGGTTAGCTTTACATATGTTAATTGTGTGTGATACTGAGAATCATTTTATAATTCGAGCCAAAAATGTACGTCATCTTTTCCCGCTATGTAAACTTCTCAATAATACATATAATAGTCCCATTTTTTTGATGATTTGATCTGTTTATATTGAATTAGTTGGAAACATTACTTCAAAAATATACCCCTTTTATCTGATCACCCTGACGGTTATCGTCAAGATTCATTTCGTCGTTTTCAGTAATTCCTCTTTGAATGCATTTCTACACGAAAATGCTGTTTTAGCAACCACTTTGGTGATAAACACACATTTCCATATAGCCCATCTCTCCACGATGATTTAGATTTATATTATAATTATTTTCTCTGTTACCTTGACAACATGCAAACAATGGCAACGCTAAGGTCCAATCAGTCGCTACAAGAATTGTTCCTGATTCACAGACAAGCATAATTCATCTCAAGGTCATATGTAAGATGGTGGCGCCGCTGTGAAAATTGACTCAGTCAGAAAAACGTTTGTATTATATAATTCTTACTTTCAGAATGACATCCATGGGACTTTCATCAACATTAGGTAATCGTGCAATAAAGGCTTAATTCAAACAAAAATACATAGAATTGTCAATTTTTTCTTTTTCGTGAATATACTGAAATCGGCTGGAATTCCACTGTAAACTATTTATCAAATACCAAATGAAATAAATAAAATTATGTTTCTACTAAAAGAAAAAGAAATGATAAATATGTTATCGTATGATGTACGTTTTTCAAGAATCTTGAAATACCTAAGCCGTTTACAGATGAACATGTTATGTTGAGTACCACAATACACTCTGTGAGAGAAGGAGTCTTCTACGTGAAACCGGTAAGAATCTCAACAATGACTAGAACTCTCATCAGATCACGAAAAGAAATATGTACGTATATGAAAACTAGTAATCTTAAGACAGTGTGTTATCTAAATCAATGATAGTACATACATGATTGATCAAGACATCTCCTACAGGTCGATTGCATATTACGGTCAATAGAATACCATCAATGTATAATGTGTCCAATATGAGACTATTCTGACCAGTGAAGTGACTGACCTTGGTCAAGAAGCGAATAGAAAGGTCAATCAGTTGTTATCGCCGATATAAGTAGATTAGGTTTCTATAGCTTCGTATGTGTCCAGAAAGATGATGGGATCTTAAATGGGTTGTGTCCGTCTTCAGCAGTCTTAGAAATCACTTTCGAATATATTTGTATGGTATATATCAATGACAATGAGGAGGCGGCAAGACATAATAAAAAATGGTGACATTCTTCCCGGCGAAAAATTGACTTTGTTTTTGTATGTTAGAGTGACACCAACCTTGTTGAATGGTGTGTATTTCTGTGATTTTGTTGTAATTCTTAAGAAGAAAATGAACACGCTTCAGCAGATGTTTACATATTGGTGATAATGGACGAGAGGCTGTACAGAAGGGATTTCCGTAGCCACGCTGTTAATTATTTACCTTATCTCACATAAAATGAAAATGAAATTAACGCAACACGTGACATTTAGAGGAAGGGTGGTATTTGTAATGCAAATAATGGCTGTATCAAACCTCAGCAGCTGTTGAGATGCTACAGGCGAATGTTTACGAGCTCTGAAGTTGTAACCGAATTAGACGTAGAAGTCTTGCGTCATTCTCATCTCAGGGTAGTCGAAGCCGAGCTCTCCTGATAACAATTGACAATTTCTTTTTTCTTTCTTTAGTTTCTTGAAATGTGATACTACAGTATTAAAGATACATATATGTGTATATTCAGTACTCAGTGATGCAAATAATGATTAATGTCAATCATGTCTTATAGTGTGTTTGAACCTCGATACCAGGTGTTGAACATATGTACTGTAATATACACATGATGGTGAACAGATGTACTGTTATATAACAATGTTGGTGCACAGCTGTACTGTTATCTGACAATGTTGGTGAATAGATGTACTGTTATCTAACAATGTTGGTGCACAGCTGCACTGTTATCTGACAATGTTGGTGCACAGCTGCACTGTTATCTGACAATGTTGGTGAACAGATGTTGGTGAACAGCTGTACTGTTATATAACAATGTTGGTGAACACCTGTACTGTTATCTAACAATGTTGGTGAACAGATGTACTGTTATCTGACAATGTTGGTGAACATGAACAGAGGTACTGTTATCTGACAATGTTGGTGAACAGATGCACTGTTATCTGACAATGTTGGTGAACATGAACAGATGTACTGTTATCTGACAATGTTGGTGAACAGATGTACTGTTTTCTAACAATGTTGGTGAACAGCTGTACTGTTATCTGACAATGTTGGTGAACATGAACAGATGTACTGTTATCTGACAATGTTGGTGCACAGCTGCACTGTTATCTGACAATGTTGGTGAACATGAACAGATGTACTGTTATCTGACAATGTTGGTGAACATGAACAGATGTACTGTTATCTGACAATGTTGGTGAACAGATGTACTGTTATCTGACAATGTTGGTGAACAGCTGTACTGTTATCTAACAATGTTGGTGAACGTATGTACTGTTATCTAACAATGTTGGTGAACAGATGCACTGTTATCTGACAATGTTGGTGAACATGAACAGATGTACTGTTATCTGACAATGTTGGTGAACATGAAGAGATGTACTGTTATCTGACAGTGTTGCTGAATAGATGTACTGTTATCTGACAATGTTGGTGAACAGATGTACTGTTATCTAACAATGTTGGTGCACAGCTGTACTGTTATCTGACAATGTTGGTGAACAGATGTACTGTTATCTAACAATGTTGGTGAACAACTGTACTGTTATCTGACAATGTTGGTGAACATGAACAGATGTACTGTTATCTGACAATGTTGGTGCACAGCTGTACTGTTATCTGACAATGTTGGTGAACAGATGTACTGTTATCTAACAATGTTGGTGAACATGAACAGATGTACTGTTATCTGACAATGTTGGTGAACATGAACAGATGTACTGTTATCTGACAATGTTGGTGAACATGAACAGCTGTACTGTTATCTGACAATGTTGGTGAACAGCTGTACTGTTATCTGACAATGTTGGTGAACATGAACAGATATACTGTTATCTAACAATGTTGGTGAACAGATGTACTGTTATCTAACAATGTTGGTGCACAGCTGCACTGTTATCTGACAATGTTGGTGAACATGAACAGATGTACTGTTATCTGACAATGTTGGTGAACAGATGCACTGTTATCTGACAATGTTGGTGAACAACTGTACTGTTATCTGACAATGTTGGTGAACATGAACAGATGTACTGTTATCTGACAATGTTGGTGAACAGATGTACTGTTATCTAACAATGCTGGTGAACAACTGTACTGTTATCTGACAATGTTGGTGAACAGATGTACTGTTATCTAACAATGCTGGTGAACAACTGTACTGTTATCTGACAATGTTGGTGAACATGAACAGATGTACTGTTATCTGACAATGTTGGTGAACATGAACAGATGTACTGTTATCTGACAATGTTGGTGAACAGATGCACTGTTATCTGACAATGTTGGTGAACATGAACAGATGTACTGTTATCTGACAATGTTGGTGAACATGAACAGATGTACTGTTATCTGACAATGTTGGTGCACAGCTGCACTGTTATCTGACAATGTTGGTGAACATGAACAGATGTACTGTTATCTGACAATGTTGGTGAACATGAACATATGTACTGTTAACTGACAATGTTGGTGAACAGATGCACTGTTATCTGACAATGTTGGTGAACATGAACAGATGCACTGTTATCTGACAATGTTGGTGAACATGAACAGATGTACTGTTATCTGACAATGTTGGTGAACATGAACAGATGTACTGTTATCTGACAATGTTGGTGAACATGACCAGATGCCCTGTTATCTGACAATGTTGGTGAACATGAACAGATGTACTGTTATCTGACAATGTTGGTGAACAGATGCACTATTATCTAACAATGTTGGCGAACAGATGCACTGTTATCTGACAATGTTGGTGAACATGAACAGATGTACTGTTATCTGACAATGTTGGTGAACATGAACAGATGTACTGTTATCTGACAATGTTGGTGAACATGAACAGATGTACTGTTATCTGACAATGTTGGTGAACATGAACAGATGTACTGTTATCTGACAATGTTGGTGAACAGATGTACTGTTATCTAACAATGTTGGTGAACAACTGTACTGTTATCTGACAATGTTGGTGAACATGAACAGATGTACTGTTATCTAACAATGTTGGTGAACAGATGTACTGTTATCTGACAATGTTGGTGAACAGATGTACTGTTATCTGACAATGTTGGTCAACATGAACAGATGTACTGTTATCTGACAATGTTGGTGAACATGAACAGATGTACTGTTATCTGACAATGTTGGTCAACATGAACAGATGTACTGTTATCTGACAATGTTGGTCAACATGAACAGATGTACTGTTATCTGACAATGTTGGTGAACATGAACAGATGTACTGTTATCTGACAATGTTGGTGAACAGATGTACTGTTATCTAACAATGTTGGTGAACAACTGTACTGTTATCTGACAATGTTGGTGAACATGAACAGATGTACTGTTATCTGACAATGTTGGTGAACATGAACAGATGTACTGTTATCTGACAATGTTGGTGAACATGAACAGATGCACTGTTATCTGACAATGTTGGTGAACATGAACAGCTGCAATGTTATCTGACAATGTTGGTGAACATGAACAGATGTACTGTTATCTGACAATGTTGGTGAACATGAACAGAGGTACTGTTATCTGACAATGTTGGTGAACAGATGCACTGTTATCTGACAATGTTGGTGAACATGAACAGATGTACTGTTATCTGACAATGTTGGTGAACAGATGCACTGTTATCTGACAATGTTGGTGAACATGAACAGATGTACTGTTATCTGACAATGCTGGTGCACAGCTGCACTGTTATCTGACAATGTTGGTGAACATGACCAGATGCCCTGTTATCTGACAATGTTGGTGAACATGAACAGATGTACTGTTATCTGACAATGTTGGTGAACATGGTGAACAACTGTACTGTTATCTGACAATGTTGGTGAACATGAACAGATGTACTGTTATCTGACAATGTTGGTGAACATGAACAGATGTACTGTTATCTGACAATGTTGGTGAACAGATGTACTGTTATCTAACAATGTTGGTGAACATGAACAGATGTACTGTTATCTGACAATGTTGGTGAACATGAACAGATGTACTGTTATCTGACAATGTTGGTGAACATGAACAGATGTACTGTTATCTGACAATGTTGGTGAACATGAACAGATGTACTGTTATCTGACAATGTTGGTGAACATGAACAGATGTACTGTTATCTGACAATGTTGGTGAACATGAACAGATGTACTGTTATCTGACAATGCTGGTGAACAACTGTACTGTTATCTGACAATGTTGGTGAACATGAACAGATGTACTGTTATCTAACAATGTTGGTGAACAGATGTACTGTTATCTAACAATGTTGGTGAACATGAACAGATGTACTGTTATCTAACAATGTTGGTGAACAGCTGTACTGTTATCTAACAATGTTGGTGAACAGCTGTATTGTTATCTGACAATGTTTGTGAACAGATGTACTGTTATCTAACAATGTTGGTGAACAGCTGTACTGTTATCTGACAATGTTTGTGAAATGAACAGATGTACTGTTATCTGACAATGTTGGTGAACAGATGTACTGGTATCTAACATTGCTGGTGAACAACTGTACTGTTATCTGACAATGTTGGTGAACATGAACAGATGTACTGTTATCTGACAATGTTGGTGAACATGAACAGATGTACTGTTATCTGACAATGTTGGTGAACATGAACAGCTGTACTGTTATCTGACAATGTTGGTGCACAGCTGTACTGTTATCTGACAATGTTGGTGAACATGATCTACAATTTTGGTGATGAACAGATGTACTGTTATCTGACAATGTTGGTGAACATGAACAGATGTACTGTTATCTGACAATGTTGGTGAACATGAACAGATGTACTGTTATCTGACAATGTTGGTGAACAGATGAACTGTTATCTGATAATGTTGGTGAACAGATGCACTATTATCTGACAATGTTGGTGAACAGATGCACTGCTATCTGACATTGTTGGTGAACAGCTGTACTGTTATATAACAATGTTGGTGAACAGATGTACTGTTATTTGACAATGTTGGTGAACAGATGCACTGCTATCTGACATTGTTGGTGAACAGCTGTACTGTTATATTACAATGTTGGTGAACAGCTGTACTGTTATTTGACAATGTTGGTGAACAGATGTACTGTTTTCTAACAATGTTGGTGAACAGATGCACTGTTATCTGACATTGTTGGTGAACAGCTGTACTGTTATCTGACAATGTTGGTGAAGAGATGTACTGTTATCTGACAATGTTGGTGCACAGCTGCACTGTTATCTGACAATGTTGGTGAACAGATGCACTGTTATATAACAATGTTGGTGCACAGCTGTACTGTTATCTGACAATGTTGGTGAATAGATGTACTGTTATCTAACAATGTTGGTGCACAGCTGCACTGTTATCTGACAATGTTGGTGAACAGATGTACTTTTATCTGACAATGTTGGTGAACAGATGTACTGTAATCTAACAATGTTGGTGAATAGATGCACTGTTATCTGGCAATGTTGGTGAACAGATGTACTGTTATCTAACAATGTTGGTGAACAGATGCACTGTTATCTGACAATATCGGTGAACAGATGCACTGCTATCTGACATTGTTGGTGAACAGCTGTACTGTTATCTGACAATGTTGGTGAACAGATGCACTGTTATTTGACAATGTTGGCTGAGATATTGCATTTTAAATCCGCCACTAATAACAACACCGTTTAATATTCATTATCGAAAAGGCACTTTTAATTTTTTACGAACATTTTCCTCTATGAGGATGGTGAGAAATGCCTTGAGGAAAAACTGAATACACAAATAAATCCCTAAACCTGCATATACTCTTCCATATCAAATAGTATGTCAATTCCCAGTCACACATACACAATAAACAATAAAGCGTCAAGAAGACATGTTTATAGGATGAACTTTCGTTCCTTTCTTCCCTTGCCTACAAAACATAATTATCATCTCCGAGAGAGTGCAATGACGTCAAAGAAGCTTCTCTTAACTTCCGGTTGTTTGATCCAAATAGAATGACATGAAGTCTGTATTTTTTATAGAAAAGTCACAGAGCGCGCCTACGTTTATGGAATACAAATAATAAACATGTATATTTGATTCACTGTTAATGCCTTGGTGATAATGTCATCAGACGGTTGCTCTTGATAAAAGGAATCTTACTTCTCCGTGAGAGCGAATTCCACAGACACATTGAAACATATAGGGATTTCTAACCGTTACTGTCAGAATACAACGCATATGAACCTCGTAAAATTTAACACAGGAACAAAAGATAAGACAGATATAGAATTTCAAAATTTGTTACTGCCTTAACAATGGAATAAATCTTCATATCTTGCTACTTCCAAGATAACACAAATATAAAATTTCAAAATTTGCTACTGCCTACAGGAACAAACCTTCAGATCTTCCTATTGCCAAGATATCACATGAACAAATCTTCAGATCTTGCTACTGCCAAGATATCACATGAACAAATCTTCAGATCTTGCTACTGCCAAGATATCACATGAATAAATCGTCAGATCTTGCTACTACCAAGATATCACATGAAAAAATCTTCATATCTTGCCACTTCTAAGATAAAACAGATATATAATTCAAAGTTTGTTACTGTCTTAACACAGGAACAAATGTTCATATCTTCCTACTGCCAAGACAACACAGGAACGATTATTCATATTCCCCTAATGTCAGGATAACATAGAATCGAATTTTCATATCTCCCTAATGCCAGGATAACATTAGAAGGAATTATCATATCTCCCTACCGTTATGCTTTTCAGTCACCAATATCCAGGCTTCATACTGACCAATTTTGATAGTTTTCAATACTTTTGTATATGGAACAGATACAATATATAGATAGTCGATTTTTTAAATTAAAAAATCCTCATAAAAATTAATATAATTTTATAAATAATATCTTGTTTAATGCTTTAACATTCGTGAAAAATTCAGATTTATAAACGATTAATCTCTTCTCCTGTAAATATTCTTGTCTGGATAAAATATTGAAGGTACCCGAGGTATGATATGCCTAAATATAAGCAAAGTGATATCGATTATTCATCTAAAGATATCGATAAATATCGATTTGGAAAATCTGAAGAAAGTTTCGTAAAACATACGAGGTAGTTGTTCAGACGACTTTGTAAAGGACTGGCAACGATGACCAATGGTTGTCTAGTCTGAAAGAAGAGTCAACGAAAGAAATTATTAACTCTCAATAAAAGAAATTAATAAATTAAAAAAAAAATAAAGTAACCTGAAACAGAATTGATTAAGATATCATTGATTCAAATAAACCAAATCATTGAGTAGATATATAAAAATGAAAAGTAAAAAATAAAAAAATAATAAATACATAGATAATCTGAAGACCATTACATGTTGCACACTGTTATGAATCACAGCAGTCACCATGCCAGACTTAAATCACATCCCAGAGATTTGGTATGTCAGATTTGTTTAAAACGACAAACGAAATACAAACATTTTTTGATAAATGTGTCTACCACACCCAATACTCACTCTAAAAGTATCAAAACTGGAAGCAATATAAAGATGTCGATATGGAGGGAATTTCTAAAGAACACCGTCACTTTAATGACTAGATATCGTGTTCGTGTACGAGAGCAGCTGTACATATCAAATTAAAAATTTGAAAAACTGGAGAAAAAAATTAAATTTCAAATTAAGATAAATTGGTGATAAATCGTGTCCTTGAGAAAGAAGATTCCTTAGAAGATAACACAGACTGATATTCTTAGCGTTTTATCTCAGCATTAATCAACAGAAATTTGGCCACCCTATTCTACGACAAAATGCTTGTGGTTCCCGTGAAACTCTTTAATATTTACGGCTTTGTATCTTCATCCAAATTTCTAAAAACACTTGTTCACGGTTGCTGATTTTGACAGTAGTCGACACTTCCTATAAGTGATTGTCTTCCTGATGAACACAAGCTTTACATCGCCATCGATCTGTTGACAAAGGAAACCAACCACTATTTACTGGGAAGAAATCTGCACACCGAAATTATATAGGCTGGTCGACGGTTTCATAATATTTTGACCATACCGTTTCTTCCGAAAATCGGCCAAGACAAATAAAGAATTTGATCTATAGGGCCCATCCCAATATTGCACACAATATCTGAAGATTGTTCGCGCCGATAAAATTTTAACAAGTAGTTTTTCCCGATAAAAATACCGATACGAGAAAGAACACAGAGAAAGCAAAGAAGACAGGGGGACAAAAAGAGATGAAAAAGATTAGTTCTGATTGTAGAGGTTTTCCACTAATAAGTTTCAAAGCTCTTCATCGCATTTGTGAAAGAACAGTTTATATCATATTATAGATGTAATATTTGTTTGACAGGAATTGAAGGTCAGGATCTCCCTTCAGTAATAAGAGTGATACAATTATCCACAATCCTAATCGCAGAAATTGCGGATAAGTGACAATATAATCATTTGTATCTCTATGATTACCTAGGCAACATACCTATACGAAATCAATCACTTTTAAGGACCACTTAGGGACAGCGTCTAGATCATGCTGAAAAGAACCGATATCAATCACCGACACTCAGGTATTTAGGTACAGCTGTATAAGCAAAACTTTCACAGTAAAGAAGATTGTAAAATAATGTACAGAATTTTCAATTCTTATTTATAACATTATGATAGATAAGGTTAATGAGTTCTTTAAGATAAACCTGTACATATAATCCATATTTTTGCAGTTTGTAGTTACCCGGGTTACAGAAATTATGATAAAGATCATCTCTACTGGGAGAAAAAAAGGCAATGAAAACAATTTGGTGGTTGTTTAGAACAAACCTTAATGATATAGAGTTTGTGTTTATCACGTTTAAATTCTAATGGCAATCATTGTCAAAGTATAGTGCTTCCTCGTGAGAGGCTAGGGATCAGAGGCCACACACAAGTCTGACGGCTTCTAGTTGGGGGGGTTTTCATGGCATTTGACAGTTCGTCAGAACAATATCCCAGACATAGGAGTCCTTTTCAAGAGTTGGTTGATACAAATTGTGACCCTTGTTTATATTTACTTTATATTTCAGTTGTTTTTGGAGCGTTTACTTTACACGAAGGCGTTATGATAATGTTCTGAACATGGCCATACCAGTTACAATAACTACTAAAATATTGAGGTGTTAATGGTTTAACATATAGAAATCTGAAAGGTAAGCAAACTGTTTTCGGTTCTGCAGTATTGAACCGTGTTTGCCACTTGTCACTGATCAGACCAATCATGGAAATGTTGAATGTCATAGTTTACTTCTATTCTATAACGTTAAATCCAAGTGAAAAAATCCACAATGAATCAACGAGATCATAGTTATAGAAGGACAATTGGACGATGGACTGATTATTACAGTACACCAACAGAGGACATGTTTCACATGAGAAACAACATTCGATATTAACATTGACATCTAGTTGAAACCTTCCAGCATTACAATTAACAATTTCTACGTCTTTCTTACTTATTTTTTTTTTAAATTTCATTTATTCATCTTTTCGGTAAGGTCTTCCAAAAATTGTTCTGATGTCTGGGAGAACTGCGGATATAAATCCCGGAGTAAACTGAAAACATCGGTTCAACATATTTCTGAGTATCAACATTAATAAGGGTATGAATGGGATATCGACCATACAAATGATCGAATTGGTGTGAGGGCGTTCGACCTTAAGAAATATAATAACATTACGATGTAATGTTCAATGATGAAATGACAACGATAACAAATAGTGCAGTAATATCGAAATACAATGTACATAGCGAACACGTCATCATACATTCCATGATAAATAGTTTGACGCCTACTACTAAAATGCGTCAATTATGTGACGGTTTCTAATGCTTTATCACCATTAAAACAAACGCAGTCGGTATTGAATTTTGCTTTATCGTATATTTTTTTTATATCAATTTTCATTTTCACAAAATATTCCATTGCATCCTATAACTAGAATGAACAGACGTTATCAATAAATCTGGATTGTGATGAACGAGCAAAACGTGCGACATATTACGTCTGTCTTTTTAAAATCAATATTTATCATCATAAAACCAATCTCACTTCATATTACTTTATTTCCTGCCATTGTTAAGCATTGCATTAAACAAACAAAACATCCACTAGTGAGCTATGGTATATTTTTTCGTTCACGTTTTAAGAAACTGGGAAATGGGAAGTTTTTGTTTATGCATTGCACTTCTTTCATTAATCCATCACTAGAAGCCGAGTATTTTCCTAAAAAAAATCAGGTTTAAAAAGATTACAAATCAGATATTTGATAAAGGAGACAGAAATAATACATTACATGTATCATATGATGGATGAGTGGTGTCGTTCGTTATTTCGCTTTTTTCCGCTGGACTAGTATTAAGGCTTGTTTATTTTCGTCTTTTCGCCGAAAGGACGAGAATTAAGGTTTGTTTTCATGGTAAAAATGGGGTAGGAAGAGAATTTAGATTTTTGGCTCTCGTCTTTTCGCCGAGAAAAGACGAAACAGGGCAATGGAAAAAATCAGCCATCGTATTATCCAGATGCTAACCATGATGCTGTTTACCTACCGTGGCTTTGAAAATTAAAAAAAAATATGCATGTCATAGTGACGACCGAATAGTACCTTGAATTTTGTGTACAACTATATTTTTTTTTCTGTAAATGCAAACAGTTTTATATGAAAAACTTTGATGATGCGAGATACACAGCCCACCACTAAGAGTCTTTCCCATACACATGTGAAGGTTTTATAAGACAGTTGCAGTGATCGACACGATATCACTAGACTCATTAATCGATCATTGTCTCAATAAGGATACCATTAAAACCATTAAACAAAGTTACTTTGATCGGGTAGCATCGGCAGCTGGCAGTCATCTCAATCCCTTAGACATTGCTAAATCGATCACTCACGTCGTTTTGACAGAACACGGTTCCATTTTCGCTGGCGGTGCGTTCGCATTGACATAGCTCAGTTCCTCTCGTGATACTTAAAAATATTATTCCTGATAACATTTATCTTTCGTTTATTTATTTTAAACGAGAAAGGCAATCTAATATAGGTTTCTAGTGTTTTGAGTTAATGGACTTTAATTCACCTTAAGTGTTTCGATTAATATTTAATGCCGCTCTCTTATCACATGATCCATTGTCTTGGTATCAAATTCAATTTTCCGGAGACGTGGCTATCTGATACTTTCGCGTGCAGTCAGTTGGCACCTTCTCCGGTGGTAAGTATGTTTTATCTACAGGATACGTTTAAAATCTCATACAGAGAAGCCCAGCATCCTGACCTAGAACCACTAAAAACTACTTTCTCTACAAAAAATGTTCACTTTATCATGTGCAATACTCCATTTCCGTGGAACCGTGTATCTACTGTACCTGATCCCGAGACCGGTCTCCGGTTTTTAATTTAGACTATCACTAGGCACTTCCTCTCATAACAAAAATAATCCTACCTTATAATCATGGAAAGCACGATTGTAAAGAGGTCGAGAGTACATCATTGATATATTTTAAATGTGTATACTCTTACGACGAGGAGGTTGTAGAGCCCAGCTGTATATATACACATCTGTAACTTACGTAAAGTTTCTAAAACCATCTTTATTTAAAAAGGAAAAAAAAAAATAATAGCACAGGCGTTCTTACCCGTAGATACACATTGGTTTTTATGAACAGGGGGTCCGTTGCATGCCATCCAAATAAACTGAGGTTAAGTATCTTGTCCAAGAACACAAACCCCACAACATAGAATTAGTATAAGATCCCTGACAAACGCAAGCTGCCCCGGGTAAGGATCGATCTTAATGTACTCACCACGGACCTTTACCTACGGCTGAATATATCTATCGTTTCATGTAGGATTTTTAATTACAAATTTCCTCATATATCTTACTAAAGAGGATAATCAGTACAAGACTGAGTTTAATTAGATTTCTTTAATTATTTTTCTCTGTTATTGATATATAGGAATAAATGACTTGAATGTATGTCTCAGTGAAGGGACAGTACATAAGTTAAATAAGTTTTAAAATTTCCTCCGACTTAGCACGCACACTTCACATTATTTCTACCCCAACACGTATAAATGTACTACTAGGGTAAAAGAAAAAAATAAGAACTGTACATATATGGAATAATCTCACGTCAAACGTTGTAAATTAAAGTACTGTTAAGCAATTTGCTTATAGATTAGATCAGTACTGGAAATATCAACCACAAAAATATTGTCCTAAGAGGAAAAATGGAACTTCATACGTTACAACGTTTTAAGGTAATATTTTGTATTCCGGATTGAAAAATCCTATTTTGTCAGAATAAAATCTATCTATGTATGTCCGAAATTCCCCCCTCGCCTGGATATATCGACCAAGTCTTGTCAATACTTGCCACACAAAAGTCAGCGGTGATTACAGGGCCTACTCAAACACAATAACGGTAATCACACAACAACCATAACTTGCAAACAGCTTAAGGTCACATCTCATGATAAGGAGACGATGAGTTATTGTTCCCTGAGAAAATCACAATCACAATACTGGTATGCTATTCCCAAGAAACCTTATCGGGTCAATATTCATATTGATCAACGAAGCTTCGAATGTTGTTTTTCGCGACGCGAAAGGCAAGGTCAAAAATATTTACATGTGCCTGACTTAGCTGACTTACATGTAGGTTAAATAATTCGAAATAAATATATATGTTTTAGACAGACACACAGACAGACTGACAGACACACAGACAGACAGACCGTTGAGCACTGCAATGTTTTCTTTTGTGTCCTAATATAGGTGTAATGAGGTCTAATATGTCCATACATGCAGATACATTTTTACAATAAAGACTTTTTTCAGACTCCTTATACATTCAAAATAACCTCTATGGCAATCTTTAGTTCAACATCTGTAAATCTTGTTAATTTTTAAAGATATTTTACCATAGACTTTCTACATGTATATAACCCATAAAATGTTTGTTGTAAGAAAAGCGGGATTATGTGCACTGCTTCCTTGAAAGTTTTATCTTCCAAAGCCATACTTTGCTGTAGTGAACCTTGCTGTACATCTATGGTTCTAAATATATATGTCATATGACAGGCTCTCGGGACCTTTTGAATTTTTGAACACCTTTCATGGGTTGTTCCTCTAGTTGCGATAAAAACACCCAGTTAAGTTTAAATTGTTTCGAAGGCAAAATTCTCTTGTTCCTGAAAAGGTCCTTTTCTGAAATGGTAATATAATGACTGTTAAGGGTGGAGGGGAGAGTCAGATCTGGCCGGTAGGGAACGTGATTCGTTATCTTATTTGAAATTAGATTAACGAAAAACAGCTGTCGTAGTTGCTGACTTGGGCACAGGAGCATTGTCACGGAGAAACCAAAAGCCTTTGATGCTAGAAACTCAAAATGTTGGCTTTCCATCATTTGTTGATGATGATCAAAAACCTCTGTGGATCTCGAGAAAAAAATATATGTCTAGAAATGTATAGAATGTATGTTACGCTTGGTTAAACACATGGTACTATGAAATTTTGCTTTCTGTTGGTTCGAAGTAAGAGCAAATATATATTAGCTTCATCTGCATGATGCCAATTTTAACAAAGTACTCAACGTGTGTCCTTACATTTATTTGTCCAAACACGAAAAAGGTACAATGGAAATTACGTTAACAAGCTGATAAAATCCGTGTACAAGGTTGGTTTTTATATGAATATAATATTTAAATATCAAAAAAATATTTGAGACTTTTCTTAAAATATTATGCATAATTCATGGGATATTTTGTAGTCTAATCATGCCTACACGCTTACCTTCATTGACAAATGACCAATGTGAAGTGTACTAGCACTGATACACCTAACGTGTAAGATGGTAAGAAGTCGACAAACTTCATATCGGTATTATAATCCGCTGTTTTATCCATAGGATGGACTAGGATATTTTCGGAGTCTTGTGAGACTCCATGGCTATTGCAATACTATGGTAAATCCTCTGAATGGTTTCTGACAGGAAGGTTTTTTTGTATAAGGGTGATTACCTGTCCTTTCATTTTGTTCTTTTCCTTGGTGTTTCGTCTCTGTCTTTTCTTGGCTTTCAGCAAATTCGTGGTCAACTTGCTGGATTTCCCAACCAGGGTACCCACATGTCTCCATGGTGTTATGGATGTGATTTACGACCAAATGTTAAACAAAGCGTAATCAAATAAAGTACATTATTACCACACGTGTGCGTAGGATTATAGTACAGCGGATAAAGTGATCGTTATCTTTCCATTTCGTATTATGTACGTCAGTGCTGGTACGCTCATACTGGTTATTTATTTAATGAACATGGCCTGTAGTCATAGAAACGTCACGCCCAAGTCTTCTAGTGGTTGTGTTATAAGAACTTCCAAATTACCAACATGAAGGAAATATTTCGATTTTAAAAAATAATTCCTTAATTTGAAATTACTGAATAAATGTATATTTCAAAATAACGTAACTCCTTGTTTGATCTTTTCAGTGTAATTCACCTTACAGACAGCACCAGAGGCATAGTTGTTATGTTTGAAGCCAAACTTATGTAAAATTAATGCATTTTTCAAAGAAAGCAATTCTTTCGTTTATCGTAAATTTTTATTTCCCTTTAGAAATAATTTATTTTCATATGCTGAAATAGTAGTTTTTTTTGGATAAATTAGTCATGCAGAACTTTTCATCTCGAGGACATCTTTCTTGAAATGTTCGTAATGAGAAATTAATGTAGATTGCGAAAGACGAAATCAAAAACATTATAAACCTGCGGTTATCCCACACCGCTGTGATGGGGTTTGAATGTGCCATCCATATTACATCAACTTCTGTCTAGTAATTGATCTAAAACACTTTGTACGCCTCAATGTAATAACACCTCAAACAAAATCATGATTTTTAAAAATATATCTCAATGCAATAAGTTCAGTATGAAGAAGTCTAGTTGGTGTCCATGGATAAAAGGACCGCTTATGTAGCCTGTAAATTGTCATATCACCAACATCCGGATGTCATGTAACCCACTTCCGGATCACCACACTGTCACATCATTCTCATTCGGATCACTGTATACTGTCACATCACCCACAGCCGGATCCCTGTACAATGTTACATCATTCTCATTCGGATCACTGTACACTGTTACACAGCCACAGTCATATCACTGTACCCTGTAATTTCACCTTCATCCGGATCACTAACCACTGTTTTATCGCCCAAATCAGGAGCCCTGTACACTGTCATATCACCAACATCCGGGTTACTATAAACTGTTATATCACCCACATCCGGAACACTGAACACTATCATAGCACACATATTCGAATCACTGTTCACTATCACATTACCCTCATTCGGATCTCTAGTACACTGCCATATCACTCATATCGCAATGGTATTGTGTCAAGGAGGGGGCGAATTAAAGAATTTCAAGGAGGGGCAAATGTGGTACTTTCTTGATGGACAAATATAGCGCTTCTTGGAGGGGCAAATATAGTGCTTTCTTGGAAGGGCAAATATGATGTTTCATGGACGGGACAAATATACAAAATTGTAATGTTTTATAGAGGGACAAATATAACGCCTCTTGGAGGGGCAAATATAGTGTTTCATGGACTGGTTGCGAGTATGGTGTTCCATGGAGGTTTTGAAGTTTTGAGTTGGGGGATAGCGGCGGGTGGGTGGCACATTGTCAGCTACATCCTTGGTCTGGACGCACGCTAAACATATTGAACACTACTGGATTGAACTGAACGTTCAAAGTGGAGAACATTGGCATGTTTCTTGAGTCATCCAAAAGTATACATAACACCCCAAAATGCAAAATGTTTCGATAATTGATTGAATGCGCTTTAGAGCGTTACAAACTATAGAGGTTACTTTTCATCTAGGCTGACGATACGCCATTGTAGTATTCAATATGTCATTGTTTATCATACATACACAAAATACGTGTAGTTTTACGCTTTTAAATAAGAGAAGCATGTTCATTTGGCTACACTATAGGAAAGATGGGCGTGTCTTCGTGGGTCAAGTTCTTTGCTTTATTGGATAAATTTGATTCCTTAAATCTGAAGCTATGTAAAAAAAAAACGGGGAATGAGGGATCCGGTTTACATATCGTATATATGTAATTAGACTTCAATCGAAATTAGAGTAGAAAAGTACAATCCATCCCTTCTAGATGTTTGAAAAAGTCAGTCGAAAATTCTATTTGTTTTGGCAATATTCTCATTTTCCAGATGTGGTTCACGCCTACGATGTTTTTGATCTTTCGGATTATCGCAAGATGTATTGGCTCGATGACGTCATCAAATATGTCCGTAACAGCCGATCCTGAGATCGTGGTTGTTTGTATATATTTAATTGACGGGATACAAGACTCCTCTTCAAAGCATCGCGCATTCATTACGATCTTCGCAATCTTTATTGCAATATCAATGAACGAGTTTTATGTCGACTTCGTCCATAATTAACTAACATAATCTTTGTTGGAATTTACAAGTGTTTAAATAAAAGCCCGCTGTGGACCGATTAAAACTTTAGTGCACGTGGCGAAACAGGTGTTGTGATGATTTGACAGTCTAGGTAAAAATGTTTGGTTACTAAACCAGATATTGGTTTGTTGATTACAAAGTTGGAAATTTAAAGTAGAATTGATGGCATTTATTATTTCGGTGAATATTAATTGTCTGAGGTTCAGTTTGAGGAGAAATTGTCATTGGGGAGCAAGCATCAGAGAAAATACAATGGTAGACAAAGACATGCGAATCTGACTATGATGAAAATTGTAGCAAATAAAAAACACCCACTAAAATAGATCCAACAAACGAATGATGATACAAAAGAATGATGAAACTAAAATAACTAAATGATACTTTTTAACAATATGATAATTAAACAAGTATTTCGAGGAAAGTTATCTCCCCTTTGGGTTTGCGATATGATTTGGATGTCCATTGAATATTCCTATAAAGTATTATTGCATGCCTGGCAAAATCTTTAGTTAAGGCATGTTCTTCCAATATGTGTATGAGTACTTCATGAAATATTGAACTGCCTTGTAATGCTGTTTACAGTCAATATAAATGACGAAGCTTTGTAGGCATACACCTTTAACAAAACTGACAATAACCAGTACCGACAGCTTGGTTCTTAAAATAGAACAGCCACTTTTGTGTACCCATGAAATCATGGAACCAAGTTTAAAAACTATAAACAAGATAGTGAAGAAGACATGCTCCCGAGCTATTTCAATACTTCAGGTCAAAGGTTGAATACGGTTGTAAACAGATAATAGTACAGAACGAAGCACATTCTTAATATTAAAACAGCACTGTCTACAACTGAATGTAATATTTAATCAATAAGTTACGCATAAATGCTGTAACCGACCATTTTGAGCTGCCTGTTTCATTACTTTACCCATGTAATATATACATCAGTTTAAGGAAAATCTCATAAACATTCAAATATACAATTACATTTAGAAAATAATATTTAGTACATTAATGCCATACAAAGAGTTACTTCCCTTCGTTTTCCTCTACAAGTAGATAGCATAGCGATAGGCTTAAGAGCCGATGTGGCCGAGAATGGCCATATAAACATATGGAGTTCCCTATTATGTGAAAATGTCTTGCTTCGGCATCGGCATTTTCAGTGTAAGAGACATTTTATTTTTTTCTTTTACGGAAATTGACGCACATTCCCCACCCTTAAAACATCAACTAGATGAACAGGAAATTAGATTTGCTCTTATCTTGATTGGTTAAAAAGTTTTTTGCGACACTTGTTTGAAATCATTAATAAATTATGTATTAAGTTAAATCGAATTTATTTCATATTGGTTTTTTTTTATTTTCAACTTTCACGGGAAACCAGTTTCTTTGCTTGCTGGGTCGTGTATGAGGAGCCATTTTTTTAAAATGCAGGGCATCCTTGTAGTAACTGGTGGCTAGTTCAGTGAAGAACATACCGGGCGCCCGTCGCACCCAATCCAGACCAATTAGGTTAAAGTGTCTTACCCGAGGACACAATCATCGTAGCATAGGCTAGACAAATCGGTTAGTTTCTCAGCTTCAGGGAGAGAAAATCAGAAACGCTCATACGTAAGAAGTGTCAAACTGCGCACCACAGTCCGTTAACTGATTGTATGTACAATGTAGGTCAATGACCTATAAAGCTATCGACTGGTGAAAATATTTAAAAAAAAAAAAAAAAACAAGATGTGTTTATGAAACACTTTGGCCCAGTTGCAACGAAATTCTCCTATGAGACATTAAAATCTGAACTGTGTAAAGCATGTGTTAATTTAAAAAAAAACTCTTAAGTCTTCATTGTTGCAATGACTTTTTTAATTTCAAATGTAGGTCAAGGCCACATGGTGAAACTTTTGGTACCACCAAAAAGCCTTGTCACCAGGAACACACATACCAAATACGAAAACCTTACCGTTTAAAGTGCAATAGTTATTCGCAAGGTTAAATTTGACAACAACCAAACAGACAGCACAAAAACAATATGCCTCCGATCTTTCGATCCGGGGCTTAAAAAGCCTTTGATCGCGGTCTATTTGATCAGATATTTCATACAGCTGAACTTAACTATCTCTAAGTTAAAATATATATATATAGATATATATATATTACTTAATGTTTGCAAAATCGGCTCTTATCCTTTGTCTTTGTGATCGATTGACGAAAACTTTTAAAAGAATCCACACGTCCAATAAATAGCAATAAACAATTATGGAAAATATCTATGGAGAGACATTATGCATGCGATTCCATTGCTGATGTTTCGTGTATATCTTTGTATCATTATATTCCTGAAAATAACTAGACTTTCCCATTTTGGCTGACATGTTGGGATTAATCTTTTAAGCCAACTCACACACAAAACATAGGATCTCACATTTCCAATTGATAGGAAATATTTATAAAGCTTGTCTGAGAATCTTCCATATCAGAAAGCCTTTAAGATGAATAAAAGATCGATTTTTCAAGCAAATATTGTAAAATCGGACATCTTTATGTCAAACATTTCTCGGTCTGACTTATTGATCGTCTCCAATGTAAACACAGCAGTGGTCGTCTACTCTTCTCTGTGTGTTCCGAACATCAACGAGGAGTTCCGAAAATCTCGATAAGCATTTCCCAAATACCAGTCTGATGCGTGATGTGTATTTTCTGACTGCCGGTCTGATATCGATCACGTGTACTTAACCATATTACACTGGGCGGAAATACAGTATTAAGTACTAAGTATATGATGGGCAAAAATATAACAAGGGTGTATACACTGAATAATAAGGCAATCGTTTGATAAATCAACATCCGTATTTTTCTTCCATTCGTATCACAACATGTCTTTCACAGAATAAAATAAATATTTTCCTACGGGAGTCGTGAGCATGTCTGATATCCGTGACACAGAAATGCTGTGATCTGTTGAACGCGTCCGTTTGTTTTGTCAGCTTAGTTGCTATTTCTCGACTACCCATTCATTTGGGGAGATCTGTTTTGCGACATTCTACGATTGTTTTATTGTATTATAAAAGCTATGGTAACTCTTATGTTCTACGTCAAACCCAAGATAGGTGTACTAAATCGTTTGTCCTTTCTGTGACAGTCATTTGTAAGTCCTGTAGACTAAGTTTCGGTATATATGTGGCAGTCGTATGTCGCCCTCTAACCGCGGAATGGTCCTTTGCTCATGTTGGCCTTCTCACTTTATCAGGTGTCCAAATGACTTGAGTAAGGTCATGAAACGACTAGTTTAGTAGCCGTAAGCTATCTGTAATGCCGCTTCTGTGTAATGTTGGTCGATTCTAGTTTAGGTCGTATAGAATCTGTCTGATGAAATATTGCAGTTGGTATATGAAAGAGACTTGACATAGACATATATAAATGCTGTGTACTATCTAGATTTGAACATATGTTAGATATGTGTATACGTGACTGTTACCTTATACGTTAAAAATGCATTTATATCTCCGCGCATAGATACAACAGACCCGAGACTCTGCTGTCTGGTTGTCGAATTGCATGGTGCAATTTCCGATTTCTTCCCCTGATACAAATGTATGTTTTACATGAAAAAGAATACAAAATTGATACGCGCACACTTCGAAATTATTTAATGTTATCTACGATTCCAACGTCAGTTCTGATAAACAAATAGTAAAATTTATCAAGCAAAATGTAGTAATACACATCTATGTTACAAGTAATTTCGTTTCGAACTGTCAGAATACAAGTAAACCTTCGGGCATGATTAAACACTACACCTTATATACACCTGTATTATTTGCTACATTCTGTATTATTTGCTATATATATATTATTCCCAACACCTATATTATTAAGTACACCTATATTATTAAGTACACCTGTATTATTCACTACACATGTATTATTCACTACGCCTGTATCATTCACAACACCTGTATTATTTACTACACCCGTATCATTCACAACACCTGTATTATTCACTACACCTGTATTATTTACTATACCTGTATCATTCACAACACCTGTATTATTCACTACACCTGTATCATTCACTACACCTGTATTATTTACTACACCTGTATTATTTGCTACACCTGTACTATTCACTACACCTGTATTATTCACTACACCTGTATTATTTGCTACACCTGTACTATTCACTACACCTGTATTATTTGCTACACCTGTACTATTCACTACACCTGTATTATTTGCTACACCTGTACTATTCACTACACCTGTATTATTTGCTACACCTGTACTATTCACTACACCTGTATTATTCATTACACCTGTATTATTTGCTATACATGTATCATTAACTACACCTGTAGTATCTAAAGGGTCATTTACATCATATACAACATATTGAATAAAAGATGTTAAGAATACCTTTCCACTCCGTTCTGTATATAATTTTGTACAATTCTCCCGGTCTGTTTGGTTTATCAAATCAACGCACAAATATATTTGTCCTCGACTCGGATCGCTGTCACAATGAATAATTTGAAATAGATTAAATTTATCTATAAATATCTTCCAAATTTGTTGTGTTAAATCGAACAACAGTTCTTGATGACATGTTTCTATATATAGCTGCCGGCAAGCTTATCTGGCGCTGTTTATTAGTGGTTATTTTTACCTCAAATTTTATAGATTTTTTTAAAAGAGAAGATGATCACGGCACCATTCATCAGTTTTATTCTATAAATTAATGACATTCATATATAGAATGAATCATGTTTTACCAATTCATGTTGATAGCACTTGTTGACCCGGATGTAAGCGTATCGGAGTGGAAACTTGAGTAATCGGAGATAGCTGTCCCTGAATCCCGTCCTGTCCAACCAAAGGATCGAACTCCGGTCCGCTGGGTTTTGGCGAATTTGTTTACTCCTTCGCCACTTGCATTTTTGTACACCTTGTTTCTTCTTTCGTTAAAACATACATTTTAACTTTTCAGTATTTGGGACAATGATGTTTATTTAATCTAGAAGTTTAAACATCCGATAACACTTAGTGAAAAAATACATAAAACTTAAATGAACGCAAAACTGAATGAATGTGAAGAATGTACTGGCCAACAGGTGTCGCTGTAACTCTGATTTACACCAGATTTGTGTCTTATTTTATCATCGGACAAGGTGTAGAGGATATATCCTTCCGCCGAAAGAGTGCGCGCATTCCTATCAGATATCGACCTTGCACGTGCCGCTGTTGGCCAGCTGTTGGCTTCATCACGCGCAGAACGCAGGGTCTGTTATCCGATTTGTGTTGAGGTATTTGACATCCAATAAGAGTGTTGGCTATGTTTACATCGCTCTTAAGCCAAGTGTTAAATGGTAATCAGCGAGGCGGTGTAAGTCGGCACTTTGTCTTGTTTACATACGATTTATGCACGCAGACTACGTCATCAGTTCTCTCTGTCCATCTAGATTACGAAAATCTACGTATCATTTATCTAAATCCTATGTTAAGTCGTTCGGTTTTAAGAACTTCTATTTCTATTTTGAGAAAGTTATTTTACAAGATTAATTGATAAAGAGGATATAAAGTTATATATGAAGTTTCTAGAGAGAACACGGGAAGCCATTCGGATCGTCCAACTCTTTTTTTAGTTCATGATAGCCCATTGGTCGATTCGAGAAGTGACATGGATCAGTATGTACACATGTAATTGACATTGCTCTACTATTGTCAGACACATATATGTAAACATTACGAAGTTTATTGAATTATTGGGCTAGTGAACCTCCATATCTAGATTTTGCCTTTTCTTTCGATCACTGAATTTTCCTCAGTCACCTCATACGTTTCAAACTTTAGGCCTTTGGCATCTCTGAAGGAGTCCTAGAAGGATGAAATAGCTATATTATGAAGTTTAATTCATCATTAACACTACTTTTTCTAACATGTATTTGTATTTTTATCATAAGGTGCTATTCACTTGTGTGTCTTTTGTACAATTTTCTTTATCTTTTGTTTTTTTTATACCAAATCTACGTCGTACAGTTTACAGAAAGTGTAAGGCCCATAATTTACCGTTTCTGTTTATTTTACCGGCGGAAGCACTTCGTTAGAGGTATACTTGTTTAAACTCAATAGATAATGATGTTGAATAGACGAATAATATATGTTCTAGTAAAACGATAAACCTCGCGCATGTACAAGTGAAGCAATTATTTTTCCTAAATGGTATTGTCTTTTATTGTATCTTTTAAGTAGGTGTAGCTTGTTTAAATCGTAAAATTAAAATTTCCACTTCTAAATGAACATAATTACGTTGATTTATAGAGCCAATACCGGGATACATATTGAGTGTAAAACAGAAGTGCTAACTGACTTATGCGTAAGATTGGTTATGCAAGACATTCGTTAACACACGTAGTTGTAAACGGGATGGTTATCCAAAGCACAGGTAAACGTTTTAGACATTCGAGACAAATTGCTAAGGAAATACGCTTATATAAGGTTATCAGAAATAATTCATCTTATATTCAGACATTTTAAAACATTGTCCAATTTTTGTATTTGTAAATAATGACATTTTACGAATTGTTGGGGGTCACAGTGTGACTTGAGATGGTAAACACTATACCGAAAGGGCTTAATTTAAGGTATTCGTTGCATCGATGGAAAATTGAGTGGAGCAAAGGTGGAAGAAGCCGAGACTAGGGGAAGGGAGGAGGAAAAAGTTATATTTATTACATACGTAGACGGACTAAGTGTTGTGAAGGTGCCGCTCGTAACGAGAAAAGCACGTGCATTACATTCCGACGTCGCGTGCCAAACGTTAGCATTTCTTGGACTTCATCCTTCCAATTGAAGAACTTCAATTGATTTTGCCATCGTCGCTGATAGTAAAACGTGTCCCTGCCACTTCCTAGCTCTGAATTTTACTGGAGAATCTGACAAGTAATTGTTTGTATTGCCGTATCGCATATTTACAAATTCAATTTTATAAATTTGAAAAAAAAAATCATACAAAGAATTGTATGGTTGTCTGGGCTTGAGAAACCTAACTTGTTATTCAGTGATGTAAACCAATATTGTTTTCATAGCAGGATAAAGTCAAATGACGTTTTGGAGTAAAAAAAACATTACACGGACGCAATATGCTGTCTACATTTAAATAGAATTTTTAATGGAAAAAGACTTGAAATGTATTTAAGTTTTTTTTTTCTTTTCATAGGATGTAATCTTGGCTTGTAATGTTTCGAATTCTTTGCCCGTTTATAAAAAAAATGTACGTATTCTTTATAACACGTGATTCAATTTCGATTTCAATTTAAAAAGAATTTCATCTTTTCATCCAGGCATTATTCTATGTTTGTTACGTCACGAAACACTTCAGACTCCTTTGCTTACATGGCCAAATGTACTGATTTAATGCCATGAAAAATTAAAGGCGTCCGATCGACGGTATCTCCTGATCTTAAAGACATTTAACGAATTACAGCAGTCTCCACGAAATGCCGAGTTTTCAAGAAATACTATTCATATATATTGTATGATATAAGACGTTTGTATGTACAGTATTTATAAATAACAAAACGTTTTAATGAATTACACTGAATTTTGGTGAATATTTTTGAAGTAGTACAATTGTAACGCTGTATTATATTAGAGGGAGCAACTATCATGACTAGTGTTACAGTATTTCATGAAATTTCTGTGTGTATTTATAGCAACATATTCCATATTGACGATTTAGAGAAACGCTACTGCTTTTGCGGGAGGATTCACATGAATTGATGCAATTGAGTTTTCGCAGAAATTCAGAGCAACCCTAATGTATATGTATTACAGGGAGCATTCGCGGTTATATATAGTAACACTGAAGTGTATTACAGGGAATATTCGCGGATATTTTTAGTAACACGGAAATGTATTACGGGGATATTACCGGATAAATATAGTAACAATGTAATGTATTACAGGGAGCATTCGTAGATATTTATAGTAACACAGAAATGTATTACGGGGATATTACCGGATAAATATAGTAACAATGTAATGTATTACTGGGAGCATTCGCGGATATTTACAGTAACACTATAGTTTAATACAGGGAGAATTCACAAACAATTAAATATTTTAGTATATGAAAATTTAGATATGCTGGGATTTTTTACCTACATTAGATTTATTCGCATTATGATAACTACGCGTACATATCGTCACGCTTGCCTTAACAACGCACGTGAAAATATTTCGCTGTGTTAGTCGTTTGCTGGGATGATCACTCAGTGAACAGTCAAGGTCATTCTGAACCGGTCTCTTTCTTTGATCTGTCTGATGGCTATCTTTCTGAATAAATTGCGGGAAGCACATTGCATCTCATTCGGAGAAATTGGTGCCCAGGAACGCAACCGTGACACCACAGGACAGTCAAATTTCTCAGGCATCTGAGAAACACAAACCAACCTATGTTGGAAGAGGACATTTAAAATCTCTATATCGACAGAGCAGACAATTTGATAGATGCGAAAGCATTTAAACTACGTGCAAAAGTCTCGATGTTACTTGTCTACTTTTACACCTTTCATCCTGCGTCTGTTCTATAACTTTCCCATTTCAAAAAGCCATTTTATATTGCAGATTTTAATGTCTGAGAATTGAACGTTTTCGCTCCAACCAGTCTCCAGAAATTTCTGATCTTACGATCCCAAACTGGATAAATCATCTCGCCGTTAGCTGTCTCCTTTTTATCGGAAAACCGTAAACACTTTCGGAAGCTTATGGCATTTGCTGTGCATTTAAAGCACGCGAGGTTCACCTAAATACCGAGCTGGTATCAGTACACTGTATATCAAATGGACGATCAATTCACAGCAATTGAAAATGGTACATTCAGTTCTAACTGCCAAGTGATGATTTTGCAAAAAATAATGTTAACTTTGATTTCGCTCTGTTACGCATTTCTGAAAGGAAAGAATCCTCTCAAGAAGTCATAAAACTGCCGCTGTGATTTGATGAGACTTCTTCATAAAATATTTTTATAAAGGTTTTTTTAAGCCGATTATTGTAAGTAAATAATGCATTATCAGAGTGTTCGATTGTATTATGTTGATAATCGTAAAATGTTTATTCGACAATGCTTTGAAATTGACATAATTTGTCAAATAAGACTTACAATATGAACATGGTGTATGCATGTGTTCTATAACATCAAAGCAATTCACATATCATTTTCAATATTTGGGAAAAACCGATCCTCCACGTGCTAAAAATGTTTGTGATGAATACGTACTGGCATGTTTGTCAAGTGTTTTTACGTTATTCAGTGAAAAAATCGATGTCCAGTTTACTTTATCAAATATGACCTACGATAGAACGTGGTTATTACTGATAATCTGCGGAAATAAAAAAAGGTTGGAAAGATTTTGATGACTAATGAAAATGAAATGATGTCACAATGAAAACAATATAGAGTATCTTTCGCAATTGATTTATCAAATATGTATACATTTAATGGATTTGTCTTGACTGCCTCGTTTCACACTTTGATAACACTGTATTACTATTTTAATACTTACATATATATCTTTAGCAAAATATTATAATGTTAACAGGGTATATAGCAAGGAGAGTGCATGCACGACAGAAAGTTAGTTTGATATTGGTATAACTTATGGTAGCAGGGTTGCAACGATGTATGCATGACAACATCGTTTTTATTTTAGTTCTGTTACCATTACCCCTCATCAGTCATCCCCGCGAAACGCGCTTACGGGGGATATTAATTTGGGCTCAGTGAGTGCGTGCATGTGTGCGTCAGCCCCCCCCCCCCCCCCCCCCCCCAAAGACTTGTCCGGGCTATAACGTCAAAAACCGTTCAATTCAAATCCACAAAACTTGCTGTATATATCAGGTTAGTGCACTAGTACTGCTTTTTGCTATTGACGACATTTCATTTTTTTTAATTTCAACTTTTTTGTGTTACCGTGGAAAAAATTAGTGTTTATTTTCCTTCCCAGACTACAACTTAAAACAATTCCACTCAACTTCACAATATTTTCTGTATTTATAAGGTTAGTGCCCACGTCATGCCTTATGCTATTGACGACATTTCATGTTTCATATCTTTTGTATTACCATGGAAACGGCAAAAAAAAAAAAAAAAAAAATTAGTGTTTATTTTCCTTTCCCAGACTACAACTTCAAAACCGTTAGACTCAATTCAACGATATTTTCCGTATGTATTAGTTAGTGCCCTCGTCATGCCTTATGCTATTGACACAAAATTAGAGTCAAATTTCCTTTCCGGACTACAACTTCAAAACTGTTTCATTCAACTCCACATAACTTTCTGAATATATTAGGTTAGTGCCCTAGTTGTGCCCTTTTTCATTGAGGACATTTTGATATTTATTTTTTTTCTGTTACCATCCAAATTTTTGATTTCTTGTGACTTCTTGTATTATTCTAGAGCTTATAAAGTGTTGCTTAAATTTGTTCATGGACAATACCAAGCTCTATTCAAATACCACAGTCAAACACACAGGATCTACATCAAAATACAAACTCATAAAAAGGGTGATATATATGTGTTTATATATGAAATATTGAAGTTGAGGAGATGCAAGGAAATTTAATTGATAATTGACAAAAGAAGACGTTAATTTTGCACTGGCGCATTCACTGTATTAGATCTTTACGTGATAGTAGCGGTACATAATTGAGTGACGTCACAAATTGTTATACCTTAGCTACGGGGGATAATGCCACACCTTACGACTACTTGTTAATATTTGGTGTTATGACTGATTAATATGTATAATTATAAAGGTGTTCTATGGAAAAGACAAGATCCATAACCGTATTGATGAAGAATCCAGAAAGTATACTGGTGAGAGCAGAATATCTAAGCTTAATGAAAATTGTGTTAGTTGTATTTCTACCTCAATAAGTTGGTATTATTCAACTCCAGAGTCATCAACATACATGTTTAACCACACGTGGTATAGGAATCTGGCATGTTTTGATTGGCTGTCAAGATGAATGGGCATGTCACGCGCGAAATAAGTAGTTCGCGATTGATTTTGTAATAATTTGATATATTGATTGAATTTCAATTTTTTCTCTTTGAAGATAAGAAACCATTTTATCTCTAGTTATATTTTGTATTGAGTTACAATATCTCCGTGTCTTTCTGTCAGTATATACATATTAGTTAGCAGCATTTCACTCAGGTCATACAAATGTATCAGTACACCCCAAAACTGATGACGTATACAAAACGTGAGTACAGAACAGGTCAATTCAACTTTGGAATAGCTTTTATGTGGTAGTAGAACACAAACTCATGGTTCTTATATATGATATCTCTTTCGCTCTCGTTAGTTATTTTTAAAAGTTACCAAAATATTTGCTTAAGCTCATATTATAGTAACTTTAAAACAAAAGTATCGAAATAAATATCCTAAACCACAACCTCTTTTTTGTGTAACCTCTATCTATGTACACAACAGCTGTTTGTCACAAGTTGTTTTTTAATTCGATCTATTGTTATTTTGTACTTTATAACTTGAATACATGCTGTGTATATTTCAACGTCGTACTCAATAATAAAGAAAAAAAACCGATATTCGTTTTTCAAAGAATTGTGATCTTGGAAATATCATTATTGCCACTCCACTACATTAAAACTTTGTTTTATGTCAAAGTTATGGTGATGTTTATATCAGATATATTAGGGGTTTATGACTTCAATGCCAGTTCGACCTAATTGTAAAACAGCGTGCCGGATCATAAATCCGGATTCAAAACACGTATCTTAGACATCTAAAGTCGCGCTAGGTTTATATCGTGTGCAGGAATGTCGATACGATCTTTATGTTTCTATCGTAGTGTTTAAAACACAAAGTCGTAAAACAACATCCATCTACATAACAATATAATTTGATATTCCATATCGAAGTAATTTATACAGGTGCCCGTGAAAATAGATCTCTATAAATACTATCTGTTTATTACGTTTTTATTGACAACATACATGCATGTATCTAAAATTAAATTTATTTCATTTTGAATATGACATTGATGAATTTAAGCTTTTACAGAACGGAGGAAGTCAGATAGAGAGAAAAAGGATAGAGGGTTTAGGGTTCGTCTGTCTGATGACGTCATAGCAGATTTGGTACAGATAGTTCGTTAAAGCCACATTTCCTAGATACGTTCCAAGTTAGACAGATTTCTTATGTGTTACTGGTATACGGAAATCAACTTTAACTAATAAAAACTACATTCTATCGACTAAATTAGACCTACCCATTAAATTGTTAACCAATTAACAATATATATATATAAGTGTATGTATGTCCGGTAACGATCGTGTCAAATCGGAACAGTTCGTCTTTTTTTTTAGATAGACGAGAACAAATTAGAATTTTTAAAAAAATCGTTTCTTTTTCTAAATGTTTTACATGCACTATCACTAAAAACCAATCTTACTCAAAATCTATCAAAAATGAACAAACCCACAAAGTTCTTTGTTGTTGAACATACAAGTAAGAATTATCATAGAACGTCTCGTATGGTATGTTCATTTACAAAGAAATGTACTGCTTGTACTTTAATTCTGAATCATGTGTACACGAAGTATACACACCTCTAATCTGCGAAGAGCTCAAAACTGGTCCGCCATTCTGAAGCCTAGCGACTGCAAAACGAGCATGCATTTCGTGGCGGTTTGTAGCGATCAGTTATGGCATTTAATGATAAAAATACACGGATTGAATAAAAAAAATCACAATGAAGGATATGTAACCTTGTATGAAATTTTCTCTTAAAGTATTGAAACATATTGATAATTTTATATCCATACATTTAGTAACATTCGGACAGACAATTCAATATACACTATCAGATTTGTAACAGCTGGCGAATGTAGACGATGCCACAAAGCTTGGTCCTTTTATGACTGTTATTGTTATATACATCTATATCTATATTTGGTTAATAAGTACAATTCCGTGTAATGTTTTCTTTGTTTTCGGTAGCTGTTTGGTGTAACATTCACTCAACATAAAAAGAAACGCACAATTTTATTTATGCAATCAATAGCCTATGATATTTTGATAATTTTGTGTATTTTATATCAATGTGAAGGGACAAGTCTGCTCTACAATACTGTATATAAAAGTCTGTGTGACGTCACTCGTGTCGTCAGTAGTTACTCAAAGTGGAATACCCGTGAAAAACAAAATGACACTTCAGTACCTGGTGCGGGCACCTCTTGCATGAATTTCTGCACGGATTCTCTTATGCATTGAGTTAATGAAAACATTAGTTCACCTTAAGGGGATGTTGTTCCATTCTTGAGTTAAAGCTGCGATCAACTGGGCGCGGTTAGTTGGTTTTCTTGACGTTTCCTTATACGCCTGTCCAAAGATGCTCAATGGGAGACATGTCCGGGCTTTATGGGGGCCATTCCAGAGGCTGAACGTTATTTTCTGTTCGAAAATCACATGCGGTCGGGCATTGTCTTACTGGAAAATTAGGTAATGATGTATGAGAAATGGAAGGACATGTGGTTGGAGGATCTCATCTCGGCGTTGAGGTTTGGATTCAAGACTATTAAGGGGTATTTTATTATTACAAGAGCCCCATCGAATCTATCGCGTTAAACCATTCATGTGTCGGCGAAACTTTTCTTCCGTCTGAGCGTCACACACCTCCACCGACGCATCCAAATCCTATTCGGGCCATGTTTGTGCATCCAGTCAAGACGCACGTGCCGCCTCCTTGGTGTCAGAGGTGGCCCCACATAAGGTCGACGTGCAATGATTCTGTCGGCACGTAACCTGGCAGTTTGAGCACTGATTGGTCTGCTATGAGTACCTAGGGTATGCGACGCAGTCTGTACAGCAGTCTTGAATCTGTTGCGCAGGTGCGACAATTGAATCGCCCTGTCTGGTCGTGCGGTCATTACATGCTGACGACCGCTCCTGGGACGATCGGAAACTAACAAAGTAGCATGGAGACGTGTATAGAGACGGTTATTTGTACACGGGGCAATGCCAAACTGCCGTGCGACGCAGTTTGGCTATGACCATCTATCAGCATCTTCATTGCTCTGCCCCTCTTAATATTCGTTAAGCGTGGCATCTCTGTCAATGGCGAAATAAAAAAAAAGTCAACGTAGAAAATTAACGTGGCTGAACTTACAGTATCCATTGAAATTATTCGTTTGCAAAAATCAAATCAAGCCGCGTGATTTGGACTAAAGGAGCTAAAAAAAGTCAGGCAATAACATCGTCACGCTTGGCTGTTTTTTAAGGTAGATTGTCGAGAAGGGAGACCATTCTTGAAGTAGTTAAAGTGTACAGCAGGGGGGAACTTTTATGCGTTCATTTTTGTTCTTTTTTTGTTGAGTAAATTTTTGTCTATTGTTTTTCGCCACCCCCCCCCCTCTCGTTCTTAAAGTGTACAAAAAGAAATCAAAATGATCATAATGTTATCATTATATCACCTTTGTAAATGCATTGTACATTTTTTTCGAAATTTGGCTGTGATTCACGGAATCGCAAAATCTTTGACAGCTAATGAGTGACCATCGATTTTGAAAACATGTTCAAGTTTATTTGCTGCATTTTAGGTGAGGTCTCCTTGTCATACCTGGTGGCTACATCCATGAACAGTATACGGAGGCCCGTCAAATGGTGTTGCCTAATAATCTTCACCTCATAAGTTTGATATGTCCAATGCTCTGTTGCAACATTTATTGTAGCAAATTGCTGTAATGAATAATTACATTAAGGTTAACCTTACTGTGATAAGGATACGGACGTATTTACGGAATCATAATCCAAACACGAATTTGATTTAAGTAAAATGAAAAACAGACCATGTGTTCCGGAAGGACTAGCACCTTCTACTTCACAGACGACACCCGCCAAGTAAATCTTGATCAATTCAAGTAGTTAAGGTCATGTCCCCAAATGAGAACAAGGTAAACATAACCAGCGGGTATACTAACGAGCATCAATACGTCTAGCTTCGTATCGCAGAAAGAAATATTTCTCAAATATAACAACTATTAATCTACAGTAATCTACATCAACAGGCATCTCTCAAATTCTCTTGTTGTGTGATTGTCTGTCAGTTGCTGACGTCTCGCACAGACATATTCAGAAAAATCCCTAGAATATCGAATCAGAGACATGTTAACACCATAAGTTGTGGATGCAGGGATGTTGCTTTCCAGAAATGGTAAATTCATATTAGAGAAACTGAAATCCACCGAAAGATTTCCTTGTTAGTTTCGTTGTGGGAAAATGTCGCGGTAAATGGCTGAATGTAGAAGAGTTTGTCGTGTCCTTGATTTCTAATGCCGGTGAGTACAATATACATATACGATGGACGTGGTCAATAAATCTAATCTATTTAAAGACATCACTGATATATCTGAAAGTGAAATCGAAGGACTTCGCATGGTCTCTGTGCCCTGTTTTGATTATCACTTTGATAAATTAAGATTTTTATGGAAACAAAAACAAGACAGCCAAGAGAGTAGCACAGTTTTTTTTCCATAAGTATGCCAGCAGTCTACCGGAAGATCGTACCAACAAACTCGACGATGTTGCCAGAAACTCGATCATTTACGTGTTTTCGTCCTCCATATATTTCTTCTTTGATTTAGACGTATTGTTCATGAAATACGCTTCAGTATAGTTCACGACCATATATTTATACCTCCGTTCACCTTTCCTGGAAATGAAAGCTCTCGCAACAACAGGCCAAAGATATTCCTTCAGTTTATAATAGAGATTATGGTGAACAGAGTGATACCAAACATTGTTCAAAAGTTCTGGATTTCTTCAAACTTCACGTACCATTGATTCCTCTTCTTAAGTAAAGATAGCAACCGTGATGTGATAGTGCTGAGATGATAGTAAGAAGCTTTGACAAAGGTTTTGCTTAACAACTAGACGAGCCTTAAATACGATATATGTTTACATGGATTCTTGTGCAGTTTAGGAATCAAGTATAAACGAAAGAGGTCCGTATCCTTCATATCAAAAGGCTTTCAAAATGGTTGTAAAAATGAAACATAATTAGCCATACGTTCTTTTTTGGAAAGATTGGATAAAGTGCAGGTAGGTTTTCCTTAATTATCAAGCAAGCCTAGACATTTTTTCATGACATGTAGTTATATCTTTAGACAAGGATAAAAAGCTATTGCCTTGTCTGCAGGCACAATGACATACCTGATGTGTGAATCGTTAAGTGTAAATTTAATGTCAGTATCAAGGAATATAGGTTTTGTTATTTTTTATATATATATATTTCAAGCATCTAATTATTTTAACAATGACGGACAAGAAGGATTTGGCCCACTTAGAAGTTAATCCACAGCAGCATACAATCGCTTAACCCACTCTACAGAATGAATTATCCACGAAATCCATAAGTATCTTGAAATTCACATTCCAATTAATGGAAGAGGTTTCACGATAGTTTGTTCCCTTCATGAAGAGCTATCGTAACTTAACGCTTTGGATGATGCTGAAATCCCAACATCGTTCTACAAACTGACCTGACATGACCCTTCCAAACGCATATCTATATTTAATAAAAGAGCAAACAGTAACGCTCTGGGTGAACGGAATGTACCAAGTAATTAGCCACTCCTGTTACCTGGTAAAATTGATTTTCCGAGTGACTGTATTACTATTTCATGTATAAAAAATGTTTATTTGTGACAAATTGTTTTATATTCAGATATTTGTTCGTAAATCTTCCAACACAGGTCTTCTAAATTTAAAAAATGTCATGTTAATTGGCTAGTTGAAACAAAGTATAAATAATTATAAGGGTGCCTTGGGCACCTTGATATCCGGATTACATTCTGTTTGTAATAAAGAATTGGCAAGATAATGTTCTGAACATAATATGAGAATGAAATATACGTTTGAAATACTTACAGAATATTAGCAACTGTTTCTTCGTGGTTACGTGGGATATTATTACCTCTAGATATGCTGGTGGGCTGGTTTATTATATCTGTGAGTACAATGTTAAAAGTCACATTCCCCACATAAATAGTTAAATGGATGAGGGAGCACTTAATATGTTTCCTTAATTGAAGTTTATTTATGAGCATTTTTTCAGACTCTACGACGAATTTATTCGAGTTCTTCGGTTTTCTGACCTTGACCTTCTTTTAAAAAACACACATCAGATTTCTAAATTCCCTGAACTGAAATTAGGTAGAAATGTTGAGAAACTGAAATTAAGAAAATATTTTGGTACCTTTATTTTATGAATTTTCACTGCTTCCACTAGTATCTCGTCGATAGGTTTTCATATATGTGACACATGACCTTTTGTTCTATCAAGCTTTGATAGGTGAATACAAAAGATAGTGTTATTACACGTGTTTAATTCATCTATATCTCACTGGAAGGATCGTTTAAACTTTTACACATAGGCCAGGGAATTTGGAGAAAAAAGAATATGTTTTCTTAGACGAAGTATATGTAATTAAGATTCTAAGTTACCAATGAATACGGAAAGAAACTCCATTTGATATTTTATCGTGAAAAGTGTTTTGGTTTTACTTTCCGTAACAATGTGATATCCGAGGCTACCCAAATTGAAACGCTACCCAAATTGAAAGGCCTACTCAAAAGTCAATGCTACCCAAAATTAAACGCTACCCAAAATGGAACGCTTTACAAGCTGAAAAAATATTTTGCAGTACAAGTGAACAGCTTTTAAACTACAATGTATTATACACAAAAATAGTATTTACATACTTATCAGTAAATACATCCGTTAAAAAATCATTAACACTTAATTATATTTTTGTACAATTTTTTTCAAAATGTTTCAATCTGGGTACCGTCACTTTACACGTGTAATTGGAAATATAAAAACGTTTCATTTTTTGTCAATGCTGTAGTTGATAGTATTGGTAGCATACAAAGCCAGAAATCACTAACCCTTAAACGTCTATAGCAATGTTCGCAACATATCTCAATACAACATTTTTCTTGGGAACCGATTCGAACATCTAGTGGAGAAAATCGAATTAAAAAAATTACACAGTGATGATATCAGTCAATCAACCACAAAGTGTCCAAGTGTTTCAAGCTAGCTTTTACAAATATTCCTAAAGTATCCCTACAACCAATCACAGAATTGGTTTTATCATTGTCTCGATAGGTTGCTGCTAGCGGAGTTTAAATTAAACTTAATCGGTTTTTCGTTAGGAACTCTGAGGAATATTTTGTTCAGTATGAAGTATGGTTTACGTTAACTCATACGGTTGGTTAATATGTGATGAAACCTTCCGGTAACAAAATATAATTAATGTTAAATGTACGTTACATTGGAAAACACACGTGATTGATAAACAATGTACTATCCACATTTAATAAGAAGACTTCTCATTAAAGAAAACTTAGAGTACATCTTGTAATTACGGGAATTTAAATAGCGCACTTGTTTGTTTCTGATTGTCATCGCAATGTTGCGTGAAGCATAAATCTGATGAAATCATATAGATTTTCTAAATGAATTAGAAAAAGACAAAAACTGCATTTCAGAACATACCGGAACAGATTATTGTTTTGTAAAGCTCGTATCATTGTAAACGGCATAGTAATGAAAATTTTCCATCCCTGGGATTCAAACTAGCGACCTTTCGATCACTATCTGTTCTCTACCGCTTGAATAAAGGGAAATTTCAACTAGCTGAAGCTTGCCTCCATTATAAACAAAGTAAGTGATAATTATCGTTCCTCGTATAATTTTTATTCTTTCTTTAGATAATTGTCCGCTTCAAGGCTGAATAGTTCTCTATTGTGCACCGGAATTGATTTTCCATGTGTGATCGACACTCTAAAGTCATGTACCAAAGTAGGAGAAGCAATTGGCCGTGCTGCCACCATGCGGCCATTCTCAACCTCCATCGGCCGTGAAGTTTGTACCATCTGACAGACGGAAACGAAGGGCAGTAACTCTGGGAGATCAGAATGGCATGCGACCGAAACTATTACTTAAAAGGTCATTAGGGCCAAAACAATTAAACAACCTAAAAGGTAATAGACACATGCTAAAAATCTTAAATGGTTATATTATCACAAAAGATTAAAATGATGTCTTAATCTATAATATAGACCAACATCTTTCAAATGACTTTAATTTTATAAATCTCAACAGTTTCAAAAAGGGTCTTTAGACTTGTAACGTTACAATAAAACAAAATCTCAAGTAGTCCGAAGGTCATTGCAGTCCAAAAAAAAATGTTGAAAGGTGAATGGCTCAACACATCCTATGCGCCGAGGATAATCTTCGCCTATCAACATATATGAATGTGTAAGGTATGTATGGCCTATCCGAAGACGGGCAAGTACAACTTCGTCTCGGTGGTTGTCTCTATGGCACGGAGACCATTCACCAATGATAGGTTTTACAGTGTGCAATTTATTGTTAGTATATTGATTCCATTTCTCCTGCCACTGAGCTATTAAAAAGTGTTTGATAAATGGTTTAAAATGTAAATGAAGTTTAAAACAACAGGTTGTAAGGATAAAGTTTCCTTTGCGGTACGATCTGCATTTTCATTGCGTGATATTCCCATGTGTCCAGGGACCCACCAGAAAGCAATACGAAAGTTAAAGGTAAGTTAATGACATAGTACTTACGAATGAAAATATTTTCGATATTTCTATTGCTAAGACTTTGTAGAAGAGAAAGAGAGTCTGAAAAGATAACAGCTCTCATTACTTTGTTTGTTTAAATATATTCTAGAGCGAGGTAGATATTGAGGCGTTGTTCGGAAGCCAGCATCCATAGGCTTCAACTTGTGAAACCATGGCCGCGACAACCTTGTCATTATCTTTTTAGCCATAAGTATATAAATGTAGAAATGTTTCATATTTTAACTGCAATTTCGAAAAGGACGAACGAAAGGTGTAACTGTCTATATCTGATTTAACCATTCCATGAAGTGAAAAGTCAACTTCAAGTGAATTCAAGAGCCAGGGTGGAATTTAAATCTTTCTAAATGACTGAATTTGGTCAATACCAATATTTGTATGTTGTTAAAAAAAGCGGAAATCCGAATACCTAATGATGAAATGGTCTTCGGTTTGTTTTGAAACAAGGTTTTATATTTTGGATCAAATATTAATGAAAAAGCAGGATTTGAATGAAGGATTTGACTTAAGCTGAATGGTGTACTGCAGACCAATTTATTTCGATGGCTATGTAGTGATAATTAGTTAGCCTCTATATAGAGTCTTACTGGATGTGTGGTCTCCGAGAGCGAGGCTCAGACCCTGGTGACGAACAATGTCTAATAATTTGAGATATGAAGGTCTAGTAGATCCATACACAATGGAACCGTAGTCTAACTTTGATCTGAGAAGAGCTTTATAAAGTCTTAGCGAAATTTTTCTATCAGCTTCCCAGCCAGTTTGGGACACCACCCTAGAATATTCAGTGCCTTAACGCATTCGGCTTTAAGGTATTTTATATGTGGAAGGAACGACAATTTCCTGCCGAATATTACACCTAAGAATGTAGTTTGCTCAACGATCGGAATGGGTACACCACAAAGAGATAGATCTGGATCTTCGTGTTGTTTCCACATTTGATAAAAATACATACAAACATTTTATGACGGTGAAAATTTAAATATATTTTTATCTGGTTAAAGTGTAGACTTATCAAGACTATTTAGCAACACACTTTCTTTTCAACTTGGTAATTAAATTAAATTTTTCGATATAGCAACAATATAGTTTAGAGACAAATGCACCATCACCGTATTAAGAACAATTCACTCCATTGGATTTGTAGTATTTTTATCAACAATTTTAATTATGGTATATTAGAGAGATATCGTTCGTCTGATTTCGCATCCATTCCACACATATAAACGACACAACCACCAAACAGCATTTAAAAAAATTGAAAATCTGTAACCATACAGATTCTAAATTTACAATCCTTCATCGACAAATAATCAACCATCCTACACATGTAGGATGTAGAGCAGTCCTACACATACAGGATTTACAGACATCCTAAACCGTAACACATGTTTTACAGTCATCCTTCATATAAGGACCTACAGTCATCCTATATGTACAGAATTTACAGCCATCCAAAACACACAGTATTTACCATCGTCATAACAACACATGTACAGAATTTATGACCATCGTTACATACAGGATTAACAGTCATCCTACATATACAGGAGTTACAAAAATCCTACACATGATAGATGTACGGCCGTTCTATACAGAACATACAGCAATACTTCATATACAACATCCAACATCTATAGGATATTCAACCATACTACGCATACAGGTTTACAGCCATCCACGACACACATGATTTACAGCTATCCTACAAATACAGGTTTACAACCATCCACGACACACATGATTTACAGTCATCCTACACATAAAGGATTTACAGCCATCCTACACATACATGATTTACAGCCATCCCACACATACAGGTTTACAGCCATCCCACTCATACAGGTTAACAGCCATCCTACACATACATGTTTACAGCTATCCTACACATACAGGTTTACAACCATCCACGACATACATGATTTAAAATCATCCTACACATACAGGTTTACAGCCATCCTACACATATAGGTTTACAACCATTCACGACATACATGATTTACAGCCATCCCACACATACAGGTTTACAGCCATCCTACACATACAGGTTTACAACCATCCTACACATACATGATTTGCAGCCATTCTACACAAACAGGATTCAAAACCAACCTACACATATCAGATTGATACCCACCCTATGAATACAGAATTTACTACCATCCACCACAAACAGATTCGGCTTACTTCCTCTAACATAGTGTTTACTAAATAGCAGACAAGGCTGTATTTTGACATTAATGACTATTGCTTTACGCAAACAATAGTTAATGATCAATCGTGTTTTCATTATGTAAGATTGACAACCAGGTTTACATAATGGCAATGTCACATTCAAACATGAATTAAACCTCAAACTATTGATGAAATTCCGTCTACAATTATTATTGTGCTTTAACACCGAATAATCAATAATTTCCATTTACATCTAAAACTAACATAACTTTTCACCAATTTTTAAACACCGAGTAATAGTTTCTTAAAATACAGCATTGTACTTATCCTTAGCGACTTAGTAACCGAGTCTAAAAAATTGCATCTCGCCATTGGTAATATTCGTCCGTACAGATGCGTTGTACAAAAGGTTATGTCCGTCCAAATCCTTTGTAAAGTATGTCCTTAACAAATGCATTGATAAGCTCTGTCCTTAACATGACGTCCGTCTGTATCAGAACTTGCAGTGTGCCATTTGTGGTTGGTCATGTGCGTCTTAACATTTGCAGTGTGACACCGGTAATGTTCGTCATAAACAAATGCAGTGTTCGGTAAAGCTCGTGATAAACTAATGAAGAGTTCGGTAATGTTCGTGATAAACTAATGCAGAGTTCGGTCATGTTCGTGATAAACTAATGCAGAGTTCAGTAATGTTCGTGATAAACTAATGCAGTGTTCGGTAATGTTCGTGATAAACTAATGCAGAGTTCGGTAATGTTCGTGATAAACTAATGCAATGTTCGGTAATGTTCGTGATAAACTAATGCAGTGTTCGGTAATGTTCGTGATAAACTAATACAGAGTTCGGTAATGTTCGTGATAAACTAATGCAGTGTTCGGTAATGTTCGTGATAAACTAATGCAGAGTTCGGTAATGTTCGTGATAAACTAATGCAGAGTTCGGTAATGTTCGTGATAAACTAATGCAGAGTTAGGTAATGTGCAACATGAAAAATACAGTATACGTTTGTAGCGCGCGTCCTTCAAAATGATAAAAACGTTAGCAAATCTCTGAGACCCTGATGACAAACTTAAGGGCCATAAAAGTCATAAAAAACATTAATTGAAGCGTTTGTCATGTCCTACTGCTATGTTGTCTGACATTTGATTTAATTATCTTTGCATTTTTTTCTTACATAACAAAAGTAAACGCAAAATTTCAACGACGGTAGACGTATGTCAAATTGTTCTTACATGTAATGCAAATAAGCTTTCCCTATGTATATGTTTCAGGTAATTAACAGTCTGGAACATACTGCAACTTAATAACATATATAATACTATTCTCTTAATAGATTGTTGGATGAAAATCACGAAAATAGAAACGTATTCTCAAAAGATGAAAACGGATAAAAATACGACGGCAAACATTCAAACTCTTTAATAAAATCCAGTCAAAAATGAACATTCACACATCAATAACATCCGGTAAAACATCATTCATGTTGTTTCTATAACAGTTAACATTCATACATTTTAATGAAAACATCCACTCAAAATAAAATCATTGATAACACCCGTTTAATACAAACCAAAGCGTCGTTAGTATCATCACCACCACCACCCACTAGTAGCAGTCACAGCAGGAACTGTACAATCCATCCTAGAATTAATTCCACACTTCCATTGCTACATGAACATGTATTCTCCGGAGCTTTGGAGCATTTCAATGGTTATAAAAATCCAGTAGGAATTGCTTATGTATATCGTTCCGTTCGCTGATTAGAATGGTTTGGTTATTGTTTGGACACTGTTATAAAGGAATGGTGTTACTTTGTGGATCAATAGATTTTTTATCAGATAGAATAGCTATTATGTATATAGGCGAGTAAGTATTGTTACGCTATCCTACTTCTATCATCACACTGATTTACGTTGTCGAACTGATGGACAGTGACGAAGTATCAAAGAGTCATTTGTATGAATTAAACATTTGATAGAACAGGTCATAGTTCGTGTTACACCCGATCAGACGGACTAACCAAATGACTGGCAAACAAACAGACAGACATACAACATACACACTAAAGACGTTTGAGCAAAAATGGCGGAAGTTGCAAAGAATCGGGAAAAACTATATAAATATATAATAATCTTTTAAGCTGTCATATTGTTGACCTTGCAGGGCTTTTATGATAATCTATCGTAAATCCCTTTGTCGTAAATTCCAAAATAGCGTCCAGATAATCCAAAGTTAAACTGTCGGCCCATGATAGAGACCTTAGGTTTTCTAGAAATCCACAATGGCCTCCTCTGTCCGTGGCCACCATGAGGAAGTTAGGATAGAATTTAAATAAGTCATACGGAATGTTGTTGTTTTTGTACACGGGATCGTCTAGACTGCTGACAAACATTAAAGGTATCGATATGTCGTCAACATCTCGAAGAGGGTTGTTCTTTTCCCAGAATTCCTCAATACTGTTGTAACCGTGCATTTTACAAAAAACACACTGATCATACTCAGTCAAAGACCAAGTCTTCAAGGCTTTCTGTACATCCACCACTTTTAAAAGTGCTTTGGCATGCTGCCATAGAATTTTCTTTAAATATAGTAATAAAAATAGGTCGTATACACCGCTTATTTTTGGTTTAGAACGCTCCGAAATGTCAAATGACGGAGACACACATACACCACCACATATGTGCGCCGATGATCCAAATTCACCAAGATAGGATAACAATACCTCACATCCGGTCCCGTATGATACCATGGTGATAAGTGCTTTCGGAAACCGGCCGTGTATATACTTTACGACTTGCCGTAAATCGGATGGATCGCCATAACTTTGAAATTTTGGTGTCGTAAGGACCGTTCCTCCGTGTCCTCTGCGGTTAAAAACCACTGTTTGGAACCCACGTTTAGCTGCCGCTTGACAAATCTTAGATACGCCTACTGCACATCCGGTTATACCCGGGATAACAACCATGACCGTCTTCCGTTTCCGTTTCTGTACGTGAATGTTACTGACCCAGTCCAGGGCTACCACCCCTTTATCCTTAAGAAGTAGATATTCCCGGTCAAACTGGACACTTGCATGGGGCAGTATCCATGGCAACAAGGTTTGAAGATGGCGATTCCGTAAAAGTAATTCGACAGAAAACATCCTGGTAGCCAGTGAACATTTCCGTAGTACATGAGTAGCTAGCGTTGATTCCTTATAATATAGTTTCGGTAAAACCTCTTTGGGTCCTAACAAAGATTTTAAAAACACGAAAACACTAAGTATAATCGTACCAATTACTGCTAAGTAAATAGGCAGAAAGAGAAAGTTATAAACAGCCAACATACCGCTAGCTTCATCGTCCTCGCCAACGGTAGCCTACCCAACCATCGCAGTGTTTAATGACATAACATGGTGCGATTTTTCTATATATCTGTCTATAAACACAGTCGATACTTGAACTGTCAGTCATCGAGTATGACTCCGCCCAATCTCGCGCTGCAAAACATAGTCCTGTCGTTTGTTAGATGTCTCGAGAAGCAACACATGCGCGGGAACGAAGGGAGCAATCGAGTTTCAGCTGCTGAACAGTAGTGCCGCTGGGATAGTTTGTCTATATGTACACTGTATAGACGCTACAAGGACCATCAGGTGTTCGGACAATAATTGATTTCGGCAAAGGAGCTTTGAACTGGAGAATCACCAGAGCTCTATATGGCTGTATTATACGACCGATATATCGCTAATCCGTCACAATTGTCACTGGCAATCAATTTTCAATTCAATTGCCATCCGTGTAAGTCCAAATCATGTGTATAGGTTTACAAGACTGCTGTGGGTGGATTAGGTTCATGTGGTTATTACTAGTGTTCTATTTGATAAAGGAAGTTACGTCCAGAGGTTAAATGTATTGTTGGATTTGGTAGAGTTACTATGAGATATACATGTACGTTCGGGACCTCTCTTCCATTGCCCATGGGTCATCCCCAATTGAGTCCCGTGGGTGTTCGTGTAAATTGATGCAGTAGCTTCTGCACTTCCCGCCGGAGCAATAATAACCGGAGCGGAGACGGTGAGATAGGCATCGACAGTTGATATGACAGAGAACGACATTAGACAATCGGCAGTGTTCAATAAATAATGATGATGATTGGACGGGTAAGTCGTACGTCACTCTCCCACATAGTAGTAACATGCTGGCGTGTGGTGTTAGAGTATAAATATCAGCTCGGATCGCTAGGCCAATATACAAACGATCCGTGTGTTTTTCACTGATCGAATATGAATTTCCGTGTAGCACATAAAAGTTTTAACGGCAACATATGTTGTAATCGCTATTTTATATTTAAGTTCGAACGCAAGGTAGAGAAGCGATATTTTAAACCATACAAGCCTACGCTAACACTCCTTATAAAACGCCCAATACAACGCCTGTTACTTGAAACATCTGTAACTCGCCTTTCACACGGCTGTGGGATGTTCATTTGTAGTAGGCACCTTGGACTCGCATGGCATTTTATATGACAGATAAAACAGATTATAGTGAATTATCTCTATGTAGGCCACGATAGGGACCAAATCAATTATCTGTATAGCAGAGTTTTCTCTATATAAGTGGAGATGGGTGTAGCTGTGACTTATTTATTTGGTTAACACCATGTATAGGGGTAATTCTATATTTGGAGGAGGGCAGTTTAGGGAGATTTAGCTGCGTTCTTTTTAATCATGTCAAATATCAGCTAAACACTTTGGTATCTCGCGTGCGATCGTGTGAGGCGACTCATGTGTGGCCAAATAAAGAGGCGTCTTCGTTAGTGTCGTCTCTATTATTGTGCTATAGAAAAGAAGCATATTGTACGTTTGTGTTCAAATTTCGGTTGTGTCTCTTTTTTTTGTCGATATTGTTCTTTCCCGCTAAGATAAAAAAATTGATTGAGTTGGTGGATCCTATCCCAATACTCGTTTTTTTACAATCCCCACTGTAAAGAAACATTACGAAAAAGAAAAGTACAACTGAAGGCTTAATTTTAAGACGATTTCTGACAACGAACTACATATGTAGCCGTCACTTGACTAATATTACTACATCCGGCTGTTGCGTTCCGTCACCCGTGTATTTTTGTACTCGCCGTTATTTCCTGTGTTTGGTGAACCACACGAAAGTCTCCGCGGAAAATAACATCATTTCTACAGTTATAGGACTTTGTCGGCACGCAATCTACTTGATTTCCAATTCCCAGCACAAGGAGTGTTCTTTGACACCAAACTCGAAGCACGAGATAGGTCGCATATAAGTAACTCATTAGTAAAAATCCACACAGCTCACGGCAAGTCGTTAAAATACTTACATTTCCGTAAATAAAATAGTGAATATGGAATATCGATATATTTGATATCATGTATCTTATGAAACACAACCTCTTATGTTCGTTATTGATATTTGATTAAAGATAATTATTTTTTTTCTGTTTTGTTCCGTTTCTGAGTGGCCGGTCGGCAAGAGCTGTCATCCATTATTCACCTAAATAAAATATATCATTATTTTCACAACTTTTTTACGTCATGACTAAACATTCAGTTTGTTGGTTAAGAAGGGCCACGGTAGTGGGGAGGTTAAGGCGTCAGACAGTATTTATCACTTGCCTTCCACATTTGGGTCACGAGTTCGAGTCCTCTGTAGGGCAGTCACCATGCAGATACCGGATGCAGGTCGGAAGTTTTTCTCTAGGAACTCTGTAATTTCCCCGACATCCAAACCTGGCTGTTCCTTAAATGACCCTTGCTGTTGATAGGACGTAAAACAACAAGAAACTAAATCATTGTCGGCTTAAAAACTACCATCTAATGTTTTCAATTCTTTCTGATACAACAGCAACAAACTGAAAGCAAAAAATCTGAAATTCTACACGCTTAAATATCATTAGCTTTAAACACAATTCACAACATTTATTTAATTCAGTTTCAAATTAAACCTTAATATCGTTACAAAGTTTGTATTTGAAAAATTCGAATTGACTTTATTTCATTGATTAGGAGAATACAGGCCTGTTCTGTGATACGATAACCTAATGCAGGAGTCATACATTCATAAAAAAACCTTTCACTACGCGCACAAGATAAATGTAGATTAGCATTATCGGTGCAAATTAGCATTGCAAAGTTTATAGAATCAATTACCACCTTGACTGAACATGATGTAAGTGATCCAGTAGCCACTATATTTATGATGATCTCCGCTGTCGCTCTGACGTCAGCTGGCTGGAATTTGTCTTCAATTAGCCTCTAAGTCGGAAAGCAAGACACTTCCGCAGACTAATTTTCCTCAACATTGGCGGTAATGGCGAGAAGTTGGTGATGCTTGTACCAACTGACCTTTCGTTTCAGAGGAGACTGGATTTTCGGAACTTCCGGTTAAGGAGAAAAGTCTCTGCTGCGACACAAGGAGTGCAAATGTCCATCTGCTCGTATGAAAACATAAACAACACTAGTGTTTGACTTTAAAGTACACTAAATAAAACCTGTTACTTCTATTTTTGTAATGTATTATGTGACCTCATGTCAAGATCCCTTATCATAAAGCCTTCCGCCATATCATGTGATGAAATCGTAAATGTATCTTTTCAACCTGTGGCATTGAGTACAATGTTAAACAATACATTCGGCATTGCACCAATGATGTATTCCACTTTATTAACACAATCATATCAAATTACATGATTAATGCGATGGCTAGCATGAACATAATAGAAAAACGATTTAAATTTTTTACGGATGTGTAAAAGACCATCAGTAAAACGATAGTAAATCAATCCGGTTGCAGACCTGTCTTCCTCGGTTCTATCGACTGGTTGATAAATAAATCTGATGTATGATTTTTATATTTTATACGATTTATGTGGAAACATGAGAAAGCTCCTGCTTGGATTAATCATACGATTTAGCTGAGAACCCAGGCTGCATGTCCTGTACTGTGTTGTCCTTTTCCTTCTGTTTCTTTGTGGTTCAAGCTGTGGATCAACAATCAACCTAGCCAACACAACAACTTTTGAGTAACATTCGTGTTTTACTTTAGACTCGGATAAACATTAGACTCGTACAGTTGTTGTGACACTGAGCAAGGGGGTTGGGGGGGGGGAGGGGGTGGGGGGCTTTGTACCCGTTCAATATCAATGTTACTGACGCGTACTCCAGTGCCGAGATGACTTCCGTGCTCATTGTAGATATAAAGGAATGAACACAGGATCTTTCACTCAAAGGATATTCGTGTAGACTTTTTATTTGTTGCGTGTCATCTGGACTTACATTCACTGAAATGATTAGTACTTATATTTTGTCAGTTTACGTTATACCCTGAACTCTTTATCGTTTTAAAAATATATATGTATATGTAATCCTATCTAATTGTATTCATATATCGAGGCATGCATTCATAATAATTAAGAGTTGAATGCTGTCTTTCACTAACAAACGTGTGTCTGTGTGTTCCGTTTGTACTGGGTCGATCAATCAATGGCAAGCAGTACAACTTGATCCTTTTGGCTTCTTTTAACGTTTAATGCACAAAAATGTTTAAAACACGTAATTATTGGGTCAGGGTCGTCCCATTCAGCAGTTACACTTTCGTGTTTTACACAAAAATCGCCCCAGGAGCCGCTGTGGAATGAGATATGAATATCTGCGATTTTGCATATTTACAAAACTTATCAAAACTGCATGTCGTGTACGTAAGCCCACACCAAAACATGATAACAGTTTAAATAAACCCTTAACAGCAGAAAGCTTGGAACAAGATGCGTGAAGGATCTACTAATGAGTGTGCCATACCTTGTCAGAACGTCAGAAAGCGGGCGGTACCACCTTATCAGACAGACGCACATAAAAATTCTCTGAGAGCAAATAACGGATGCCTTTAACAGCTCGAGGTGTCAATCAAAATATAAATCAAAACAAGAATGTGATTGTGTTGCACATATCTGAGAAGGAAAAGATATCAATATACCTTTCATCAAAGAAATATGTTATAAAAATGTTTAATCTGCATTGCTCAATCTAGTGAAAACGTTGTCTTGAATACACTACGGACTTATGAGTATTGCACACAGAATAGAACTATCGGTTCGTGAATCCTTCGTTATCAATTACATTGCTATTTTATGACAGTAGCAATGTGTTTATCGTATGTACAATCTACCTTCCCTGGATGATAAAATGACAGGTTCAAGTCAGGCATTATCTCTTAAAACATTATCTGTACAGGAAACAACATAAGATACCAACATGCCAACATAATCCTGATCCAAATTCAAATTCAGTAAAACTAGGGCAAAATATGAACAAATGAAAATAAAACCGCGGAGACTCCTGACAAAGGACAAGGAAAATAAGACCAGGTGTTCCAGAAGAGAAAACCTTGGTCAATCAAAGCAAGTAATGTCATGTTCTCAAATGAGAACAATGTATACAACAATGGAACCAACAGGCAAACCAACGAGCATCAAACACGTTCAACTTCAGCGACTTATTTGGGAACTCCTGTAATAATGGGGATTTATTATCGCAACTTAAAGGACTCCATTTCCCATCCTCTACTAACATGGAGGGAGGGTCACTGGCTTTACCAGAGGTAATTGTTTTGACCTTTTGAAAGAAGAAAATGGCATTGACTTTCAGTGACATATACACACTATAACGAACATTGCCTGTGGGTGATTTATCAATATTTCAAAAAATGGTCCGAAAACATTGTGCTGGAAATTTTTATTTTGCCATCAACCTTGACGTGTAAACATCACTGACCTAATTATAGTGAATCATACGCTGACCTCGGATAATGCGTTTCATGAAGGTACACATTGACGAGCTTGAAACGGATGTCAAAGATGAGATACTGCAGTTAGTGTTACAGTCTTTATATTTCATTAAAATTTCTTGTACACTTGTCATTTTCACAAGGTTTTGACCTCTGACCTAAATAAGAGAAAGGTTGTTGTGACCTAATTACTGTGCATTACAAGCCGCCGTTTTATAATGCGTTAAATGGACATTGTGTATTGACAAGAAGAATTTCAGTTTAAGAGTTATAATACAATACGCTTTCATTGGAAGGAGGAACATACATTTAATCCAGGTACAACATAATTTGGTGCTTTTTAGAACGTAAACAGAATGAACCGGACGCCTTGTGATAAATTCTGATAAAAAAATAATGAGATAATCATTTTTGTTTGATTGGTTACCATATGAATACCTTATTGTTTGTTAGACAGATTACTGAAAGTTTACTAAGTGCACGTGTGAACCCCTATGGATTTCTCATTCCATTTGAATGCATGGTAGCGTAAGAACGGACCCGGGAGAGTTTTCTTGGTGTCAAGAAACTTTACTAAAGCATATATCTTTAACATTTTAAAAAGAATACCCATCTGTATGAATTACACTTAGGCAAAACGACGTATGATATAATTACACATGTTTTGCTTTGCAAGAAGTGACAAAATTACGCTGTGCAAGAAAGAACTTTGAGAAAATAAATGTCCATTCCGACTGACTGTAACTATAACGTCTCCAGGGATTCGAATTCTAGGAAATGACGTCATTCAAGTTTCCGATGAATTACACAGTGTAACGGAAACAAATTTTGCCTGCCCGAGCTTGTTTTCGACTTCATTTGTCTTGTCTGTTCAATAAAGTAAATGTAAGGAAAGAGGCTTAAAGCAGGCATTTAATCATCATAGCAGAGCTGATGATATATGGTGCTAACGACACGTGACGCAAGAGGGATATAAATATGGGCTATTTCTCTATTAAAGACCATTCTTAACTCTTACTTTGCGGATCATAAAAAGACCAATCCACCTTATTAGATTGTTGTTACAGCAAAATTTATGTAATACTAATTGAATATATAAAAATGTTCACTTCCCCTTTCTTGGTAATAAAATTCTTCTGTATCCTGATCATATTCTCGTGAGGCATGATTTCAGGTGAACGTGGATTAATTATGAATCTACTTCCGGCACACGTCTTATTAGAGCAGAAAGTAATTTTGGGCCTATCTTGCAGGTTTGATACAAGTAATCTCACCATTACAGAACAGGCCCGGATATCATTCGGTGAAAGTTTTACACTAGCACATCACACACACAAAAGAACTTCCAAATTTTTCCCTGAAAATTCAACGTCTTTTTTCTTTTCCATGACATGAACTGATCCTCGAGCAAAAATACAGTATCATTTCCGTCGGTATTTTCAATTAGAATGTCACAATGATGTTATCAAAGCAAACCTAACATGGCGGTGTTGCTTAATGTATTGGCGTTCCAAAAAGTTCTAAGTAAACAGCAATGAATTGATGTTTGTTGTTGTTTTAAATATATAAAGTTAATTACATATGTAACAGATCACGATTGTTTGTGGATATTGTAGTCTTACTGAAAAGTTAGATAAACTGTCACACGTTGTCTTTACGGAATATCAAACAGGTTATCCTAATGCATTGATTTAGAGAAGCGGATAATACTCTAGTCAGTGCCTACGTCATACATGCCGATTCCGACCTCGCTACTCCCCGTTTCCTCCGGACATTCCCTCGAACCCCGCGGCGCTGGGACGTTTATCTGACATCTACTAAAAACTTTCATGTATCTCCTTGTAGCTATTGACACCGTATAACGTAAACAAGCCTGGTACGTCATTGTCACATTTTAAAAGTCTCTGGTGTAAGTCATCGCTACGCTGGTCTGTATAATATTTCATTCCGGAAATTGTCACCGGAAGTTGGTCCGTTATCAATGACAGGATGTTATTATTTGCTGATTATAGCACGGTTACCTGTAATACTCGAGGTAATTACATTGCACTTCCTACCAATCGATCGGAAATTTCATTTCAAAGGAGTTTCATAGACGTTTTAAATAGATTATTTGTTGGGTTGATCAGCCTTGGACAAACTAGGTTATTTCGAGGCGATATATATTGTTGTACATTTGGTGGCTAACTTGTGGTCAGTTACATTTCAAATCAATAGAACTAGAAGTTTCAAAGCTTGGTGATCTAGACCAACTGATATGTCGCGACGCCCTACATCACTATTGAGTATTGTATTCTCGCAATACATTCTTATTATTCGGGGCACTTTATAGAAGAAAAGCATCCTAGTACGTATAGAGAATCGTGGCCGAAAGTTGTGTACAAGTACGGCACTTTGGTATTTATTCCCAAGTACAATTCTTGGAAAATAGCCGTATACAATTCCTGCAAAACGTAAGAAATCGCATTTATCCTCTTTCGTACAAACATTCTCGCTTTGTCAGGCAGCGCTTTCGCTCGATTCGAAAAAAAGCACAGGATGAACCTGTTTTCATATTCCAACAGCGCGATAACCGATGCGTGTTCTATCAAACATACATCCCAGAGACAAAATGTCCTTCTATATTACCGAATAAAATTTACATACACGTATTCGTTGTTTGTATGTTAATAAATTAAAAATATTTTTCACATATAAATAATAAAAAAACATTTCATATTAAGTGAAGGAAAAATATCTAAAAAAAAAAATACAACTCGCAATGAAAATGAAGATCTCAAGAAAAACAATTCACTGACTGTATTCTTAAACGTTGTACAGTGTGTGACTCGAAAATATAAAGCTCTCTAATATTAATTAAGTTACATGAACATCACAGCCACTCGTTACCGTCACGACGTGTAATCTAGTGAGGGACTGTAAAAACACGCATAAATAAGGTAAAAACTAACTATAAAAACGTGTTTATCTAAAATGGCGTCCTTATTGCAAATTCGTCGTGACTTCACTGGAAGTAATTCAATAGGTAGTTTAAAGTGGTTCCGTCCAGCAACCCCAGTAATGGGTCATATTGAATTTTATTTGTAGAAATTGAGTTAGATTCTATGCAGTTGGTAACGATTTTCAAACTGTGTGTTTCTTTGTCGTTGTCAACATTGATTAGAAAAAATATATAAAAGTGCTGCTCAACTCGTGTATTACCATACAGTTCCCTCAACCATAAAAATTGTCTTGTGTGCTCTATCGATTTGAAGAATTCTACTAGGAAATAGTCCCTTCAGTGTACTCAGAATCGCTTCACATTATGTGTGCAAACCATAGTAGATCTAAAGATAAATACTATTAGGAATATAATTTTATGTTCAGTAAACGATTTGAAGGTATTGCTGATGTACAGCTGTAGTCTTATATAAACTGGATGATTTGTAACTAAATTTGTAAATCGGTCATTTACAACAGACTTGTATATAGCAGCTATGTAATATCATAGCTGTGTTAATATTGTTTATTCTTCTGTAAGGTCCGAGTACATTTCGTAATGACCTGGTTGTATGTTATGGGAAACCCAATTTCACATACTACCAATAGAACTTTGATATCTATGGTATGTAAAATAGTTATGTATATGTACAGAAAATCCTGTCGGTACCATTGAGAAAATGTCTCCGTGATGCGTATCAAAATATTTTTTCCAAAACGTGCATATGTAATATCAATTGATTTTCACTATATCGCAAACAGCCATCGGAATCCTTCAGAAGATTTCATTAATTATGGATTGATTGTCAAATATTTCGCAATCATTAATAGTGATGAATATATATATTAGCCAATATGTCCTACACATACATTTACCGGACCTTGCTTTTGACATCTCAATAGTATGCACGTCACAATACAAAAATTCTCTGAAATTAATGTCATTTTGCACGTGAATTACAGCGTCGTGCACAAGTCCTATTGTTTAAAAAAAATAAATAAAAACTTACTAATCGATGGTATAAATGGATTTTCATGCACGTTTTTGTACGTTTTATGATTTAACATAAATGTATTATTGAGGAGATCTGTGTAAATACAGTATATATTGGAATAGATTTAAAGAATGCTTAAGCCATCTCCTACATTTAGGTGATGAAACATGTGGAAATCAAATGCATGTTATTTTTTTCTTCTGCAAAGTTTCCCGTCATTATTCAAATAGGAGAATTCATTACACGAAAATTAGTTTTCTTGAAACATCAACAAAAGTCGAAATGCGAATCGCGTGCTTAGTGAGGCCTTTTAATGACGTGCATGCAACACCTACCAGTAGTGTTATTATACTGGCTTCCGGGATAAAAAATTGCCGCTACGATCAATGGAAATAACGTATTTCGACCCAGAGACACGAAAGGGAACAACGAACGAAATGCGAAGTGCGCAAACAACAGCGCAGCATATTGGTCCTTTTCGGTAACCCTTCGCTTCGGTATCGTCTCATCGAAGTGCTACAGACTCTCTCTCTTCGGGAGACAAAAAGAAACTGTTCGAGAAAGATTTCAAACTTTTTGACGGGGGTTTTCGTGCGGGACAAACTACAGTGTTTGTATTTATAGATGGTAATAGATACATATTAATTTTTTACATGCTGTAAATTATCTAAGATCTTTTAGCATATAAATTACTGTTACGACCAAAGGGTTACGAATCATTATCTCCATTGCGTTTACACGATTTCATGCAGTTAGGCGATAAAATGTGTACATACGATCCTCAGATCGGTTCGGTAGACGATCTTGCTCGCTTTGTATAACATTCCCTTGTGATTTCTTGTCTTTGTGCGACGTCACAGAGAGATGCAAGCCACCCCCGCCAGTACAATCAGATTGAATTGATTATATCTTTCCAATATTGCATTATGATGCCGTGTTCGCTGTCCCGGAGCGTTGTGTTTTCACAAGTTCGTAGCATTGAAGGAAACATTGTAACGAACAGGCTCTGAAAAGTTCGGCAATATACATGGCCACATGTAACGTGAGTTTAATGGTTGGAAAAGGGCATTGTCATTTTAGAAGAAATATAACTCAGTAACGCCATTGCCGTTTGCATGTACAATGATAGTAAAGAACAATATACCCTAGGACAGTATCATTACAACCAATTACATATAGGACTTTTAACCGGAAGTAGGATGGGGACCTCTTGGTCAAGACAATGTTTTATTCATAAGATAAATGTATGTCATACTGTGCTGCGAAAGTAAATTACAGCTTTCACACCGCCAACGTGTGACATTATTTACCGGAAGTAGCACTAACGTCTTTAAGAATAGTCAACCCAATAAAGCATTCATACCGTCAGTTCATGAAACTGTACCGGAAGAAGAGATATCATTTAGTGTACACAATGCATTAGTTTTACATATATTGTCAATAAATGGTATTTTACTGGAAGCTCTATTTTTTTCTTTTGGAGGCACGCGTATGTACATTGTTCAGATATATTAAGATTATACGAGATGGTGACTGTATGAACTAACTAGTGGCCGTGATAGATTAGTTGGAAGAATATTGAACAGATACAGCCTGCTTCTATCCCTACCCTGTACCGTTTGTATTCTTAAGCAAGTTGTTTTTGCCCCAGTTACTATGGAAAGTATAAAGTGGGACTCCAGCATGACATTCAGTAACGAGTCCCCAGTTTTGTAGACCACGCCAGGTGGTTATGTGGCGCAGTGGTACATATATATAGCACTCGCCTTGCACCTATGCACGGACGTAAAAAAAATATGGGGTCACCTACCCGACCATTTGAGTTCTACTTCGGTTTCCTTCCACAATAAGACTTCTCGCGCGCTTCCATCAGGGTCAACAAGAGTCATTTATATAAGCATAAACCTTTTTAGCAATTGTTGTAAAAAAATTAAGTAAGTATTTATATAAAAAAAAAAAAAACACGGGAAACAAACAAATTTACTCAATGAACAAGAGTTTTAAAAGTCTGTAAATTACATCGTTCTCATAAGGCTGGCCAATCCAAGTGTACCAACATGTAAAAGTTCTACACTGAAGATAGATGATTATAGCGCCGAAAGTTACATTAGCGACGGATTATTAAGTGTAACTTTCTGTACCAACTAGTAACGGTTTTGGTATGTTTTACATTATTTTGTCGATCATTTAACGCCAGCAAACCATGTCCACAGGTTATAGATATGGTATGACATTAGCCAGTAAAACGACTACGTATAATCACAAATCCGGAAAATATCGACTCCCAAGTTCACAGCTATTCATAATTAACCATTATAAAGCCAACATGAGGAATGACGCCCCCAAAGCATGCATTATTTATTGAAAACAATGTATCAACATTTTATTGATTTTTCACAATAACATCATATGATATGATCACTTGTCACTTACTGAATATTGTATACTGTGTTGTACGAAATTAGAAAATAACAAATGGGATTAGATTGTACATAGAACAATTATACCTTGGGTTTAGATACCATGGATAACAATTTCACTGTTCCAATGACGTCACGCTTAAATAATATATTATCGACTTATCAGTTTACGGTGTATATCGCTGGTTGGAGACATGAATTCCTGCTGTGAGTTAATAGGAATTTGTTTCGTAATATTTGATACACTACCGTATTTCCTGCAAAAACTTTCGGTTAGACTCACTTATATGAATATGTTGAACAAAATTAGTTTGTATACATTTTTTTCGATTAGAAAATGATGATTTACTAACATCTATTAATTATTGTTGTTTTGATCTCATATCATATCATAGCTGATCGTTAATTAAATGTATATCCAAGTACATTTGAGACCTTGTTTTATTATACATGAGAGTATACTCGACACTTTCCGAGCTCCCAATGGCAACAGTTCGTGTGAACTCCAGACTTTTCGGTCTTCACGACTCATCACCAAAAATAATGAAAAAGGGGTCTGCTTATTCGTTCAACGAATTTGCTGTGTTTTGCCAATAACTTGTCACCTGTGTTACATATCACTACAAGACATGTTTTGTTTACTTGTGATCAGGTATAGATCTTATTCACGACAAATGAAACCAATCCTGAAGAAATTTACAGTATGTTCGGTCTAACTTCCTCGATATTGCTAAACCAGACATCGTTATAGTATTAAGACCACATATTTATAATTCCACAGATGAACAACACGGGACTAGTTCTGATACCTTCAGAGTGACGAGGTTTAATACCTTAGTACTAGTCAGAGTGATATGAGGGCGGTATCAATAATTATACCAAGAGTGAAAACAAACCACAAAAAGATATGGTAAGTTAAGAAAGAAAAGAAAATATCAATCCCCAAGGTGGTGTCTAGGAGCAGCTCTGGTGGCCGGTTCTGCTATGTCCTTGTTTCGTTTTGTCGCCCCAACAGAACGAAAGCCGTATCGTCATTTCGCAGGAACATAACGAAAGGACGCCATAATTCAACGCGAAATTTGAAAATGTAGGTGAGACGACATTGTTTATAATCTAATACAACCAGAAAACGTGAAATGAAGACGGTTTAATGAGTTTAGATGCAGTGCATTTCTACATAGTGCATAGTGAGATTGGTCTGATCTCAATACACGTTAGCATTAATAAAGGTTGCGGATTTCAACACTGATAGCACATGTCGGGAACAAAACCCCAAAACTAACCATGTCCAAACGCATGAAGTACATATCTTATGACAAAAGTCTATCAAATTTTCTTCATATGACAATATCACCAACTTTATTGTAGATATGTTATCAATGAAGGCGTATGTTGCCCTTTCAGAAGTAGATCAGCGATGCTTTGATATTGTACAAACGACACACGATACGAAAGCCAAATAGTATTCCATAAAAGATTTTAAATATCTTGTTATATTTCATTATTACGACTATAGTTATCTCATTATTACGACTATAGTTATATCGTTATTACGACTATAGTTATCTCATTATTACGACTATAGTTATCTCATTATTACGACTATAGTTATCTCATTATTACGACTATAGTTATCTCATTATTACGACTATAGTTATATCGTTATTACGACTATAGTTATCTCATTATTACGACTGTAGTTATCTCATTATTACGACTATAGTTATCTCGTTATTACGACTATAGTTATCTCGTTATTACGACTATAGTTATCTCGTTACTACGACTATAGTTATCTCGTTACTACGACTATAGTTATCTCGTTACTACGACTATAGTTATCTCGTTATTACGACTATAGTTATCTCGTTACTACGACTATAGTTATCTCGTTACTACGACTATAGTTATCTCGTTATTACGAGTCGTAATAATGAGATAACTAACTTAGTAACTCGAAATAATTGGAACTAGTAATAACGAGAAAATGTATATTTTTTCTCATGGTATTAATCGCCTTTCGTACGATAACAGATTCCAATACAAATTAGAATTAGAGAAAATAAGGGCCATAACAATAGATTAAAGTTACACGCTGAACTAGGCCCAGAGCACAAAAGACATAGTGTCAGATAAACTATTAATTTGTTTCACCGTTCTTAACATTACCCGTAATAAGTCTCTCGTGAAATTTCAATACACACTACATGGTTATCCACTCCAGCATTTAGATGTCAATTACCTGACATACATTTTCATTCAATGCTTAAATGAGGCCCTACTCAACGGAAACACTTCAAAAGTAAACTTCATTCCAATCTTCCTTAATATCTATGCCAGTAGTAAAAAATACCAAGGCAATACCGAACAGAAAGTGGAAAGAAAAATATATTATCTTATTGTCACGTGACCTTCATTAAAGTGTGCCCGTGACACAACATGTTTATCTAAACATTTAGCTTATGTCAGTGGCAGATTTTGTACACTATCGGAAAAATTGAAATTCTGCGTTTCTGCTGCTGTATATATATATCCCTACAACACGTGCTATGAGGACGTGCTTTGTCTTGTTACAAAAATGTTTAACTGGCTATTACCAATGTTGGAAGAATGAGAATGATGGTGTATGCGTTCATCGAAGTAGGGCACACCGATCTAACTGTCTTGCAATAAACCAAAGGTGCCCTTCCATGCGTTGTCATTCCACCCACAGATAGCGCTCACTCCGCTGACAGACGACACTGAATCACACAAACGCCACTGTACTGTTCTCCTTGCCGACGGTACACCCGAACACGACCTTCACTGTAAGGTTCTCCCGGCCGACAGTACACCCGAACACGACCTTCACTGTAACGTTCTACCAGCCGACGGTACACCAGAACACGACCTTCACTGTAACCTTCTCCTTGCCGACAGTACACCCGAAAACGACCTTCAATGTAACGTTCTCCCGGCCGACAGTACACCAGAACACGACCTTTTACTGTAAGGTTCTCCTTGCCGAGAGTACACCCGAACACGACCTTCAGTGTAAGGTTCTCCTTGCCGAGAGTACATCCGAACACGACCTACACTGTAACGTTCTCCCGGCCGACAGTACACCCGAACACGACCTTTACTATAAGGTTCTCCCGGCCGACAGTACATCCGACCACGACCTTCACTGTAACGTTTTCCCGGCCGACAGTACACCCCAACAGGACCTTCACTGTAAGGTTCTCCTTGCCGACAGTACACCGAACACGACCTTCACTGTAAGGTTCTCCTTGCCGAGAGTACACCGAACACGACCTTCACTGTAAGGTTCTCCTTGCCGACAGTACACCCGAACACGACCTTCACTGTACTTTTCTCCTTGCCGACAGTACACCCGAACACGACCTTTTACTGTAAGGTTCTCCTCGTGACGGTACTCCCGAACAGGACCTTCACTGTAAGGTTCTCCTTGCCGACAGTACACCAGAACACGACCTTCACTGTAACGTTCTCCCGACCGACAGTACACCCTAACACGACCTGCACTGTAAGTTCTCCTCGTGACAGTACACCCGAACACGACCTTCACTGTAACGTTCTCCTTGCCGACAGTACACTGTAACACCTTGCCGACAGTACACCTTCACTGTAACGTTCTCCTCGTGACGGTACACCCGAACAGGACCTTCACTGTAAGGTTCTCCTTGCCGACAGTACACCCGAACACGACCTTCACTGTAAGGTTCTCCTTGCCGACAGTACACCCGACACGATCCTTGCCGACAGTACACCCGACACGACCTTCACTGTAAGGTTCTCCTGGCCGACAGTACACCCGAACACGACCGTCACTGAACCGTTCTCCTGGCCGACAGTACACCCGAACACGACCGTCACTGAATCGTTCTCCTGGCTGACAGTACACCCGAACACGACCGTCACTGAACCGTTCTCCTGGCCGACAGTACACCCGAACACGACCGTCACTGTAAGGTTCTCCTTGCCGACACCCGAAAACGACCTACTGTAACCTCCTTGCCGAACACGACACGACCTTCACTATAAGGTTCTCCTCGTGACGGTACTGTGTAACGTTCTCCTTGCCGACAGTACACCCGAACACGACCTTCACTGTAACGTTCTCCTTGCCGACGGTACACCCGAACACGACCTTCACTGTAAGATTCTCCTTGCCGACAGTACACCAGAACACGACCTTCACTGTAACGTTCTCCCGGCCGACAGTACACCCGAACACAACCTTCACTGTAACGTTCTCCCGACCGACAGTACACCCTAACACGACCTGCACTTTAAGTTTCTCCCGGCCGACAGTACACCAGAACACGACCTTCACTGTAACGTTCTCCTTGCCGACAGCACGCCCGAACAGGACCTTCACTGTAAGGTTCTCCTTGCCGACAGTACACCCGAACACGACCTCACTGTAACGTTCTCCCGGCCGACAGTACACCAGAACACGACCTTCACTGTACTTTTCTCCTTGCCGACAGTACACCCGAATACGACCTTCACTGTAAGGTTCTCCTTGCCGACAGTACACCCGAACACGACCTTCACTATAAGGTTCTCCTCGTGACGGTACACCCGAACACGACCTTCACTGTAACGTTCTCCTTGCCGACAGTACACCCGAACACGACCTTCACTATAAGGTTCTCCTCGTGACGGTACTCCCGAACAGGACCTTCACTGTAAGGTTCTCCTTGCCGACAGTACACCCGAAAACGACCTTTACTGTAACGTTCTCCTTGCCGACAGTACACCCGAACACGACCTTCACTATAAGGTTCTCCTCGTGACGGTACTCCCGAACAGGACCTTCACTGTAACGTTCTCCTTGCCGACAGTACACCCGAAAACGACCTTCACTGTAAGGTTCTCCCGGCCGACAGTACACCCGACCACGACCTTCACTGTAACGTTTTCCCGGCCGACAGTACACCCCAACAGGACCTTCACTGTAAGGTTCTCCTTGCCGACAGTACACCGAACACGACATTCACTGTAATGTTCTCCTTGCCGAGAGTACACCAGAACACGACCTTCACTGTAACGTTCTCCCGGCCGACAGTACACCCGAACACGACCTTCACTGTAACGTTCTCCCGACCGACAGTACACCCTAACACGACCTGCACTGTAAGTTTCTCCCGGCCTACGGTACACCAGAACACGACCTTCACTGTAACGTTCTCCTTGCCGACAGCACGCCCGAACAGGACCTTCACTGTAAGGTTCTCCTTGCCGACAGTACACCCGAACACGACCTCACTGTAACGTTCTCCCGGCCGACAGTACACCAGAACACGACCTTCACTGTACTTTTCTCCTTGCCGACAGTACACCCGAATACGACCTTCACTGTAAGGTTCTCCTTGCCGACAGTACACCCGAACACGACCTTCACTATAAGGTTCTCCTCGTGACGGTACTCCCGAACAGGACCTTCACTGTAACGTTCTCCTTGCCGACGGTACACCCGAACACGACCTTCACTGTAAGATTCTCCTTGCCGACAGTACACCCGAACACGACCTTCACTATAAGGTTCTCCTCGTGACGGTACTCCCGAACAGGACCTTCACTGTAACGTTCTCCTTGCCGACAGTACACCCGAAAACGACCTTCACTGTAAGGTTCTCCCGGCCGACAGTACACCCGACCACGACCTTCACTGTAACGTTTTCCCGGCCGACAGTACACCCCAACAGGACCTTCACTGTAAGGTTCTCCTTGCCGACAGTACACCGAACACGACATTCACTGTAATGTTCTCCTTGCCGAGAGTACACCAGAACACGACCTTCACTGTAACGTTCTCCCGGCCGACAGTACACCCGAACACGACCTTCACTGTAACGTTCTCCCGACCGACAGTACACCCTAACACGACCTGCACTGTAAGTTTCTCCCGGCCTACGGTACACCAGAACACGACCTTCACTGTAACGTTCTCCTTGCCGACAGCACGCCCGAACAGGACCTTCACTGTAAGGTTCTCCTTGCCGACAGTACACCCGAACACGACCTCACTGTAACGTTCTCCCGGCCGACAGTACACCAGAACACGACCTTCACTGTACTTTTCTCCTTGCCGACAGTACACCCGAATACGACCTTCACTGTAAGGTTCTCCTTGGCGACAGTACACCAGAACACAACCTTCACTGTAAGGTTCTCCTTGCCGACGGTACTCCCGAACACGACCTTCACTGTAAGGTTCTCCTTGCCGACAGTACACCCGAACACGACCTTCACTGTACTTTTCTCCTTGCCGACAGTTCACCCGAATACGACCTTCACTGTAAGGTTCTCCTTGGCGACAGTACACCAGAACACAACCTTCACTGTAAGGTTCTCCTTGCCGACAGTACACCCGAACACGACCTTCACTATAAAGTTCTCCTCGTGACGGTACTACCGAACAAGACCTTCACTGTAAGGTTCTCCTTGCCGACAGTACACCCGAAAACGACCTTCACTGTAACGTTCTCCTTGCCGACAGTACACCCGAACACGACCTTCACTATAAGGTTCTCCTCGTGACGGTACTCCCGAACAGAACCTTCACTGTAAGGTTCTCCTTGCAGACAGTACACCCGAACACGACCTTCACTTTAACGTTCTCCCGGCCGACAGTACACCCGAACACAACCTTCACTGTAACGTTCTCCCGGCGTACGGTACACCCGAACACGACCTTTACTGTAAGGTTCTCCTTGCCGACAGTACACCAGGACACAACCTTCAATGTAAGGTTCTCCTTGCCGACAGCACACCAGAACACGACCTTCACTACAATCAAGAATTACCTACAAATGAACAGTACCAGTTCAGTGAATCGCTAATATCTTGCCATCTTATTCCGAGATGTTCTTGTTCCCAGCATGCCAGGAGCATGCAAACATAATATGACCAAATTTTGGTGTGGTTTTTTTTATCAATGAATACTTCAAAATATACATATCTGGAAAATATCGGAGATTTTTTCATGTTTTTTCCCAGAAATTTTCAAGTACGTACAGTCTCTTTTTTCATTAGTATACTTCTGAAAATGTGGCATTGTAGCAGGATATACATGAATAAATCCACTTGTGTCTAGTTCAATCCTTATGCAATTAAATGTAATTGAATTCCAAAACTAAAACATGAACTTCTCTTGTAAAATGTATTTGATATGATATGTATTTAACAATTAAATAATTTGGTCAAACACGAGTTGATTTTCTTTTATTTGACAAATCAATAATCAATTAATAATCAATAATAACAAAGTTTAAAATTGAACATGTGACTTCCTTCAGAAAAAATGCCAATTTCTGTTTTAATTCAATTGATGCTATGCGTGCAGTTCATATAAAGATATATTACAATACAGAAACCCGTATTTGAGTTATTTGTAATTTCTACTGATTTATAATTGTGCGTTTATAATTTTATAAGCAAAGGATCAGTGTTCGGACGGTAATATTATTGTTGACACCAGCACTCCTTGTTCAGTCAAACAAGATCACTCTACTTATTAATCTATGCCAGTAACTAATCAAGAAATAGTTTTACATAAGCTCTAACACTGTTTCTAAATCCTCCTGCTAATTTTTGAATTGTGTTAATACTATTTCAATGCTGAATAAAATCCTGTTTGAGCTAAAGATTTGCCATTCGTAGTCAGCCGCCCCACCCCCTGCGATCATTTCCAAATGTTACTTATTTTCAATGTTACGTCCATCTATTGAATGTTGACGCAACGACGGATGTCTTTAGTTTGAGAAAATTATATATAAACAAGGACCTACCTATTAGAATTGAACTAGACTGTAACATTTAAGCTCACAAAAAATATCCATGCATATTTATTTTAATGACGTCACATTCTAAATAACAATAATAAAACGCGTCAAACGTGCTGATGACATTCAAAAACTGTCGACCAAAATTACAATCCTGCAGCTGATTTTTTTCTCTCACAAAACATTTTTTTCCATTGTTAGCAATATTGTTAGATTTTCAAAGCAAACAAGTCTTATCTCACTACTCTAAAATGTACTACTCCTGACGATTTTAAATAACAATAGGGTTGCAGGTGCAAATTGAAATACGACAAACCATGGAAACATCGTTTCTATAGCGGACTAGATATGACACAAGGCATATGTAGGTATTTATGGACTTAATCAACTTGGGTGTTCAGTTCTCAAATCAACAAAAATTAACAATATGCCAACTAATCGTGATTGATATCTTACACCTCACGTGCGAAACATCTCTGGTATATGTCATTGTCAAGTGATGAAATACACGTGTGATTTTACTCAGAAAATGAAGATTGAAAACTCGATAGCCTCTGAGATCTACCGAAATATATAAGTACATGTAGCATCGAGTCAAAAGTTTGCTTATTTTCGGTACCTCTCGGTTGTCACCTTAGCAACAACACAGGGTAGTAATAGATTGACGTACCCAAATAAACCATTTTCTAAACAATTATCGGTGACTGTGTTAAAAGCATGTCAAAACACACATGCAAACTGTATGTTATCGATGAGAAGTCTCCTTGTGGCAGCTGATGACTACCTCAATGAAGTACATGCGGGAGGCCCGTCGCATGCCATCCGGAGCAATTAAAGTAAAGAATTTTGCCTATTGACAACCATGATAGCGAAGACTGTTTCTCGGGTTCGCGAGAAAAACCTAAAGGCCACGAATAAGTAGAATTGAACTAAAATCCTCTGCTCTTCACCCGTGGCTACATAGGCCAACGCTGCAACAGATAGAGTTATCGCCGCCCTTACTTTATCTAATTTTATCTTCTCTATATCTCACTATATATTCACTATATCTGTCTATGAATTATCTATTTCTCTCTGTGTATTCTCTTTATCTATGTATTGTTTTTATCTGTCTCTGTATTCTATTTCTCTGTTTATGCTTTCTCTTTATCTGTCTCTGTATTCTATTTCTCTGTTTATGCTTTCTCTTTATCTGTCGATGTATTATTTCTATCTGTCTATGAATTCACTATATCTGTCTATGCTTTCTCTATATATGTTCATGAATTCTCTATATCTGTCTAAGTATTATCTTTATCTGTCGATGTATTCTTTCTATCTGTCTGTATGTTCTCTTTATCTGTTTATATATTCTCTATGTCTGTTTACGTATTCTCTTTATCCGTCTATGCCTTCTTTCTAACGTCTGTGCCTTCTTTCTATCTGTCTGTCTTCTTATATCTGTCTGTCGTCCTTCTGTCTTCTTGTGATATCTCTCTTTCTGTCCTCATCTTCTCTAAATCTGTTGTCCATGTATTATCTTTATCTGTCTGTGTCCTCTCGCTCTCAGTTTGTGTTTTCTATCTATCTGTTTGTGACTTTTCTCCATCTATCTATATCCTGTTTATATATGTCTGTGTTTTCTTTCTATCTGTCTTTGCCTTCTATCCTTCTGTCTGTATCCCTTCACTGTCTGCTTGTGTTTCCTTTCTATCTATCTACCGGTGTTTTCTTTCTATCTATCTACCGGTGTTTTCGTTCTATCTATCTATCTATCTATCTATCTATTGGTGTTTTCTTTCTATCTATCTACCGGTGTTTTCTTTCTATCTATCTGCTTGTGTTTTCTTTCTATCTATCTACCGGTATTTTCTTTCTATCTACCTACCTACCGGTGTTTTCTTTCTATCTAACTATCGGTGTTTTCTTTCTATCTGTCTGTATCTTCTCTCCGTATGTATGTGTGTGTGAGGGAGTGTGTGTGTGTGTGTGAGAGGGTGTGTGTGTGTGTGTGTGTGTGTGTGTGTGTGTGTGTGTGTGTGTGTGTGTTTGTGTGTGTGTGAGGGTGTGTGGTTGTGTGTGAGTGTGTGTGTGTGTGTTCGTGCGTGTGTACGTACGTACTTGTATGTGTGTGTGTGTGTTTATATGTATGTATGTATGTATGTATGTATGTGTGAAAACTGTTCACATGCAATATCTACAGACCCACACCATGCTATCAACGTATGTAGAAATCAGCTCATTAAAATGGTTAAAATCAGCATGTTTATATATCCAAATTTCACTTTTGTTGAAAGAATTTATCATAAAAGGGATGTAAGTAGAAAGAATGATACAACCATAGTCACTCACTGATCTATCTAAAATTGAAATTAAAAAAAAAACAATATATTTTATCGAGTTTGTCAGAAATACTGAGTCAGATAAGCTCGTTCTGGTTATGGTATGTCAATTGTAGGCTCATTAAGATCTGTTTAGACGAAAATTTGCTGTTATATCAGACAATGCATTGTCGTGTGGTTAACTTGAACGTATCAACATTTAAATCACCATTGATAACTATATGAGGAGCGATGTCAAGTGCCTCCTGTGTACATTTTGCCAGAAAAGATTAACATCAATTTCAGGTCTGTATACTGTACATATCAGAAGAGCGGAATGTTGTAATTCAATTTTACTCCAAATTACTTCGTCTGTCAGAGGTTCTAGCTCACGGAGACTTGTTGTGTTCAGTTGATCATACACAACAAATAAAAGAGTACCACTACCAGCAGGTGTTCTATCTAAACAAAATGAAATAAGAAAGCCTTCTAAACGTGGCTTCTCAAGAGAAACGTACACGTCTAAATGGGTCCCAGTAAGGCAAATGGTGTCACACTCTCCTGCTATGTCGCCTAATACATCCATTTTGTTTCTAATACTGAGATATCAATATTCTTTTGGACCTGGATTAGATTCAATATTCACGTGAGAAAGTAACGAAAGTAACAACAAAACGAGTACTAAACTAAATGCAATACATATGTATTGAGAAAAGATGCATTGATAGATATAACATTGTTTGAAAGAAATTTCATATTTATGCTGAAATTGATGCCGATGTGGACATGTTGACAAATCGCTCTCGCGGTACTTTGTAAACTTCGGGGTATTTGTACTGCTATTTTATGACTTTTGATTGTTTGCTTCTAATGTAACTTGTCATATTTCGGATCATTCGAACAGTTCTTTACTTCACCTGCAACAGCAGGGAGAAAAATTAACGTTATAATATAAACTATTACCAGGTGAGCGAATAGGCCCGTAATGGGAATAGCTATACCGCAACGTCCGTCGTCTAAAGACGGCAGTTACATAATATTTTTATATATGTCTAAGCTTACAGCTCAAACACGGTGTCTACAAATTATTTTTAAATAAGCATATGTTATATTCCATTTTGATACCAAATATAAAAGTATAGTTATACAATATCTAAACTCTTAATTACGAAATAATGTGTATATTATTTGCTCTGCAGGATAAAGGCATATTAGCTTCAAGCTATCTTTGAGGATTTTCAAGATCAGGCGGAGTAACTCTTACCAATATTCCTTACTATATACACCTGAAATTAAAAGATCTGTTAGTTTCGATTTAAAAGTTAAAAAACTGTTGCATCGAAAACAATTTGTCCGTTAGCTTGTGCTTGTTTATCCTTGTCTTTCACAGTAATTACGCTATACAACCAATTAAGTTCACATTTTTCAAATTATGAGAATTTGTGTCACATCGAAGCACATTACCACTAAACAAACTCACCAGAGAGTTAAATACTTTAAAGTTGATGACATCCACTGGGTAGCCATTATGACATCAATGTTAACATCGTCCTATAACCTGAGACGGAAACAATTTCCAAACAGCTGAAACGAGACATGATCTAAATAAGACAACAAAATATGCATGGAGTGTACTTACAGCGCGGCACTAAATAGTCCTGGTCGTTGTATGCTAGAATGACAGAGCTTTGTGAACAAGTGTTCATGTTGACCCTATCACGCAATATACTGTTCATTGTTTCCAATGTATGGGGTTATATCTTTTTATGATAAGAGGGTAGAAATTGTGTGGGGTGCTTCTTAACACCTGCTTAAAGCTTTAATTAATTTGAGATTGAAAACACAAATAATACAAATATTTTTTATCCTCCATTTTTTATTCAGTATGTTCATGTTTCGTTTCATATTATCTTAAGTGTAAATTATAAAAGGAATATTTGTTTAAATTATCTTTGAGGATTTTTTTGACCAGGCGGAGTAATACTTATCAATAATATATATATTTATAACTGTTAGAAGTTGTGGGAATATTTAGGGTAGAAGTTGAAAAGATTTGCTTGAAACTTTGATAATATGTGTTAACTCACCTGCTAACTTTTATCAGATGAACGATAAGGCAAGCACAACTTCCGTCGTCTATGACTTCATTTCGTCATACCTTCGATTTATCTACACCTAAATGTATACAAGTTTTAAAGTTCAAAAATTGAAAAAATATATAAATCGACTAGATTTTTTTCTAAATATCGCAACCAAGGGTTGTAACTCTTATCACCCGGTAAAACCTTTTTTACACATTCCCATTTAACAAAAACAAATTTAAAAAATGAAGATCTAAATTTTTTGGCAAATTAGCATTATTAGAGATTAACAAATTAATAGAAAAAATAAACAAGGAGAGTAACCAGATATAAATTTTATCATAATGTCATTCAAATTTCATTGTTGTAAATAGATAACGTAACAGTTAGAATAAAAGATATATGATACATTACAATAAATTTTGTACGAAAGACAGAAGTTCAGAAAAAAAACACCTTTCAAGACAAATTGAGATATAGGTATAGTATAGCCAAATAAAGATTTCATCAAAATATTGTCCTAGTATGTGTTGTACCAAAATATGTGTAATACCAAATTTTTTATAATTCATTGTTATAATAAAATGTTTCGGCTCTCATTAAAAATAACAGCACCAACGGGAAATATATCGGTTTCCAAATTTCGATGTGATAGAAATGTATATCCTATAAAAATGGCACTCTTTTATTACAAATAGTAGGAACAATTAAAAAAATACTTGAAAATTTGTTGCTACATGCTAAAATCAATATTGAATTTTTAAGTCAAGGACTTAAGAGCATGTTCTTTAAACAGCATCATAAAATGGTATGACAGTGGGTAGGTGTTCTCGTGTTACAACATCTCTCGGATAGCATGGACTGCTGACCGATTCCTTATGTGAATCCCGTTTCCAATACACCATTAAATGGTAGCTGTAGATTAGAAAGAAAGTTCTATGGCCCTCCGGGACACGATGTAGACTTGCCCTGATTAAATAACTAATACGCTGGATATGCGTCTAGTAATATAATTATGGTATATATATGCCAAACATTCGGGGAAAATAGAAAGTTCAGCGCATGCCAGCGTTTTAGTGAATTTTAATTAATCTTCATGCGTCAGCATAACGTTCTACTGTGTGTCAATATGTGACAGAGCCCCAACCGTTGGTGATTTTATTTCATTT